>NC_084651.1:12639701-12946701 GCF_019802595.1 Syngnathoides biaculeatus
TATTAAAATAACTTTAAAAGGAAAACAAAAGAACTAAAATGAACCGTCACTATTTTTTTCTAAAATGTTTTTACATTTAAAAATAAATCTAGATTATATGGGTCACTTTGACTCAGAATTTAACAGTAACATTACACACGTACCCGAGCCGTTGATTTACTACATTGCTTATCTTTTCGATACGGCATTAAGTTGGGAATTGATCCCACCGAGGCAGCATGAAAGTCAGTGACTGGATGAGAATTCTGCATTCTAGGGTCAACAATAAATTCATCATATTCAAACACGTATGTTTGGCAAACTGTCTCAGGTGCGGTCATTTGAAATTGCTTTGGGAACTGTAAAGAAATTACTACGTCTCTCTAATGCATACAACCATGTTTAGTGTTTGGAAAATAACTATTGTTTTACAAAAAGTGTGAGATTAATATTCTGCTTAAAGTGGTACTTCTTGAGTGTAAGGTTTTGATGTGTAATATTTTTATTTTAAGCGTTTTTACAGTCAAAATATGTCAATAAAAATATATGCATCCATCTGTTTATTTACTATAAGCAACATTTTAATTAATATATTTTAGTTTAGATTTTTCATTTTATAATATTTAAGTACCATGTGTACATTTAAAGTTATACTGCAATGGCAAACAACAAAGAAACAAAAAGGGAAAATCTTTATAGGAATAACATTTCTTCTGCTTTGTTTTGGGTGGGTACTATGCTATGGAATTTTAATGCTAGTCATTGTGCTGGTACTTTATGAGGTAAGCTTTTCTATTTTTTTTTTTTTAGGTGGTACTTGCTGTAAATAGTGTGTGTGTGTTGGGGCACCTTAAACATAAAGGGTTGATGTACACAGTCAGTATAAGCAGAAATTTAGTTCAACATCCATCCATCCCTTAATTTTATTTAATGCTCGTCTTCATTTACACTGGCCTCTTTTAATGCATTGTCAAAGAGAAAACTGTTAAAATGACTCCGCTGATGTTGTCTGTTTGTATTTATCAGAAATGAACTCAGTCATCAACTATAGTTGAAAAAGTTCCTACAGATCTAAACTATCTCCTTTCTGTTAGTAAAGGCGGCGCACGGCAGCTCTTGTTGTGCTAACAAGTAGGGAATGGAATGAGGTGCGGTGGGGGCCGGGTGGGTGTTTTCCCCTGATCTCGCAGCTACACCCGTGTAATGTGTATTTCTCTGCTGCTTCGCTAGCAGAGACAGATGGAAGCAGTACATCTAGTTATTTAAAGACTAATGCCGGAGCTGTTCCACTGAATAATGAAACACCTATGGCACTGTATTCAATTTGACAGGACTATTAGCGCAGCTGATTTATAAGGGCATCGTGTAAAGAAAAAAAAAAATCTCAATGTCACACCTCAGGAGCAAATTTTTTCTTATCCCTACATTGTTGGTTGCTAATTCAAAAGCGATGAATCAACATGGCTGCTGATGTTTTCACGACTGCACGGCTTTGCTGGGGAAAATGGTACTTTGTAAATCCTGTTTTATGGCATATGATTCCTTTAACGGCTTCCATCTGTCCACATTTACCTTGATTTGCGTTCGCTCTATCATTCCCGCTGTGTGCGTTACAGTGATTCTATCGCTGGCCTGTCAGCAAATAGACATTTATTTATCCTCATAAAAGTATGAATCGGGGCGATGATTTGTGTTTACAAAGTTGTTCAAACTGCCCTCAACTGTGTCTTTTGTTCACTTCCAACTTGTGGCTTAAAGACCGAGAGGCAAAAGATGTTTTTTGTTTGTTTGTTTGTTTGTTTGTTTTTTTTAAACGTCATCATCGCCTTCATCTGGTTTCATCTTTCTCCCTGCCTAGGTGGGACATGCCAGCTTTCCACCGCCAAGCCGAGGGGGCCTGCAGCAGATGTGACATCACAACAGCTCATCGCCACTCTGCAAAACCCCTCCTTTCCCTCTATCAGACTCCCCAGCATCTCCCACACATTCCTCCTCTCTCCCTGCCTACACACACACGGCCATTTTGATCTCGTTTACAGTAAGGAGGGAAGAGAAGAGGCATTAAAAAAAAGACGCTTTAAGCCAGTGTTGTTGTGTAATGAACAAATAAATAAATAAAAGGCTGCCATCTTGGCTCTGCTTGAAGTCACTTTTCTCCAATCAGCAGCCATGTGACTTTCTGCATGAGGTAACAGTGATGTTAGTGCAGAGGGGGATTGAACAAGGGCAAAGAGTGAGAGGAATGGAAGGGAGGGAGGGTGAGAGTGATGAGCCGAGGGGAGAGTGTGCATTTGAGGGGGAGGAGGGGAGGGGGCATACATGCAATCTATTTTTACCATTTAGTCAGAACAAAGGATGTGATTGGCTCCACTGCGTTAGGGCACAGAGAACAAAGCCTTCAAAAAGGCAAAGTCACAGCAACAGAAGGTCGCCAGCACACTTTGAGCAGCCAGATGTGTGCCACCATATAGAGGCTCGTATTAACCGCTTTACACGCTCGTTGCAGCCATCTTTAATGGCTGGCATTACTGTGCAAGGAGCCAAGAACAAAACAGATGATAGGAGGTAGAAAGAGAGCGATATCACATTCGAGAGAGGGACATGTCTTTTTCCGTACGTGCGTGTGAGACACAAAAACACACATTAAACAGAACCATGAAGGTTGGGATACTGGGCGACAACATTTTTTTGTAATTAAAAAAAAATAATTTGCTAGGAAATTATCACAGTTAATCAGTTCCAGAGTCATACTGTTTCCAGAATCCAACAATTAGTATCAGTTTCATTTACAAAAGTAAAATATGTTCAATATAATTGCGTCAAAACCTCTGCATTTGTTGCACTTGTCGGAGTAAAATGCTCTGGATGAGTGGTTCTCAAACCTTTTACACCCAAATACCAACTAGCATAGTTTGGCCATGTGTCACTTAAAAAATGAGCCAGAGGTTTAATTCCATCCATCCATCCATTTTCGTTGGCGCTTATCCTCACGAGGGTCGCGGGGAGTGCTGCAGCCTATCCCAGCTGTCAACGGGCAGGAGGCAGGGTACACCCTGAACTGGTTGCCAGCCAATTGCAGGGCACATACAGACGATTAACCATTCGCACTCACATTCACACCTAGGAGCAATTTAGAGCGTCCAATTAATGTTGAATGTTTTTGGAATGTGGGAGGAAACCAGAGAAAACCCACAAAGCCACGGGGAGAACATGTAAACAACACACAGGCGGAGCCGGGATAGAACCCGGGTCCTCAGAACTGTGAGGCCAACGCTTTACCAGCTGATCCACCGTGCCGGGCAGTTTTATTCCTTCCTTAAGTATTAACTATTCTTATAAACCACTGTGTGAAATAATGTACAGTTTGAAAGATGAAAACTGTCCTTAAATATGGGCAAATAATGGGAAAAATTTACTCAACTAATGATTAAATTAAAATGTACAACACATTATTCATTTTTCATGCTGCTTATCCTCACTATGTCTGGGGTGGTGTTGGAAACGATTATTGCTCATTAAATAAAATTGTACCCAAATAAATGTTTGGAAAAATGTTAAATAAAACAATATTGTTTTTAACTGTGAATACAATTGAACTGGTCTTAAATATACTGGATTAAAAAATTAAAACCAGAGCCCTATTATGATACATCAGACTGAGAATCACTGCCGCAGATCAAACATCTGCTGTAAACTACTTCACATTTATACAATAAGGAATAAATAATTATAATCATAGGAGGAAAAAAAATGTCTACAAATTTTGGTCTGAAAAGTGCTTGTTTTGAGAAGCTGTATAAATTTAAAACTTACTTTTATGAGGAAGTGAAGGAAGGGTATTGTAGTACCAGTTTGGTTTCTGTATAAATGTGAGCAATGAAAAGAAGGATCTTGTCAAGTTACACCACATTTCTAAGTTGGGTTTTGAGTTAAAGAAAAAAAAAAAATCTTACTCTTGTTCTTCTCTCTTTGCGTGCCATAATTTTAAACAGTAATTAATGACAGCAATTAGCAGTGATACAGTATTAACCGTCATTAAACTATAAAAAGCAGTTAACCACTGTAAACATAAAATTCAATAAAACAGTCTCCCGTTTACAAGTGGAAAATTTTGCCTCACAAGAACAATAACAGCTGATCACAAAAAAGTCCAAAATTGAATGAGCTTTTGTGGCAATTGACTTCAGAGAGCCATCCTCCACCTACTCTTGACAAGAATGCAAACAAATCAGATTAGACATAAGATGATTCATTGCCTGCATACACAGTTGTGCTGCCCTGTGGCCTTTTTCCCGAAAGCTCCACCAATCTTGACGTGCCTCAACAAGCTCGTAGGCCGCTGCGATGGGCGCACATACTCTGCGCGCACGTCCTCTATGCACACGTCCTTCCTCGTTTGCCAATATTTGCTTCACATTTACTGCGATGCTGCAAATCCTCCCTGCGCACCCTTAACACACACATATGGATGTCATTAAATGTTTCTGCCCTACAGTGAAGTCTGTCAACAAGAGGGGGACTACAAGTGTGGGCCTTTCAAGGAAGCCAGGAAACAGACCAGACCTTAACAAAAAATCTAATATTGTATCTGACAGCTGATGGCAAATAAAGCACAGCATAAAATGAAAAGTTCTCCCCTCTTTATAATGACTTTGCTTTTCATTGGAACAAGTATAAAAAAAAAAGTGACAGATGGGGAGTGGACACCCATTGCAAAATCTTGTGTGTGTGCGTGTGTGTGTGTGTGGGGGGGGAATCCTGCGACACCCCCCCCCCCCAAAAAAAACATCATTTGGATACAAAGATAAAGTACCAACATGAAAATGTAAAGGTAGAATAGCATGGGATCCATCCATCCATTTTTTCTGAGCCGCTTATCCTCACAAGCCTATCCCAGCTGTCATCGGGCAGGAGGCGGGGTACACCTTGAACTGGTCGCCAGCCAATCACAGGGCACATAGAGACATACAACAGTCGCATTCACAATCACAACTAGGGGCAATTTAGAGTCTCCAATTCATGCATGTTTATGGGTTGTGGGAGAAAACCCACGCAGGCACGGGGGAGAACATGCAAACTCCACACAGGCAGTGCCGGGAATTGAACAGTCATCCTAAGATTTGAGGCCAACGTTCTCACCAGTTGCTCCACTGTGCCGCCGCAATTGCAAAGCACTCTCAGTAATATATTCACTTTCCAGAGTAGACCTATTCAGAATGACATTTTTCCCTGAAAAAAAGATCATCCATTTTCTATACCACTTATCCTCATTACAGTCGGAGAAGTGCTGGAGCTTATTCAAGCTGCCTTCGGATGAGAGGAAACGTATAACCTGGACTGATTGCCAGCAAATTGTAGGCAACATACTTGGACAAACAGACAACTATTCACAATTACATACACACCTACGGAAAATGTTGTTTTCAATTCACCTAACATGAATGTTTTTGGAATGTGAAAGAAGCCAGAGTGTTCCCCCCGCCCCCCAAAAAAAGAAAAGAAAAACATGCAAGTCTGGGGAGAACATGCAAACTCCACACAGGAAAGCAAGAGCCCGGGTTCAGGCCCCACCCTCACAACTGTGTTGTGGATGTGCTAACCACTCATTCGTCATGCCTTGGAAAAAAAAAAAAAAAAAAAAGACCACCTAGCAATACATTTGAAAATGTGTGAGGAGGTCTCCTACTCTCTACGACTACAAATGCGACCATAGACCCTTGGAACGTAAAAGATTTGGTCAAATAACATTTGTAAATGTTGTATGTCAAAAATTTAATATCATCCAAAAGTGGAACTTGAGTCCAAAATCTCTCTCTCTCTCTCTCTCTAGATATATATATATATATATATATATATATATATATATATTTTTTTTTTTTTCATATATCATCTTTAACATGTTTTTTTTTCATTTTTTGTGTTTAATGCACAAAAAAAGTAAAGATGAAAAAATAAGTAAATACTAACTTACAAAAATAAAGTTCACTATGCAATTTGTTGCAAAATTCCACCACTAAGTTACTTGAAACCTGCTTTGAGAAATCCTGCCTGAAGTGATGTTGGAATTAGTCAGCCAATAACCTTAATTGATTATAAGCAGTTAGAATGGTATGACTCAACTCATCAGAGTGCAGTGGAAAATGGAAAAAGAGAATTCAGTTCCCATTTGTGTAGACTCGCAGCAGAAATGTAAATGACTCATATGAGAGTCTCACAAGGTGGTAAAAATCTTAAGTAGCATTGATGTGCTGAGGGCCTCTTGTTAGACTCCAACCCGGGGAGGGGTCACCAACCTTTATGTAGTAACTAAGGCCAAAAAGCTACTCGTTATGCGTGTGTCAAATGTGAAACACACTTCTGAAATAACAAATTCACTTGTTATCTTTAATTGTGTTCCATCCAGTCACTTTCCCTACCGCCTATCCTCACCCTTAATTATGTTATTTTAAAATTGATGCTATATATGAAGACATGATTATGTTTAGGATTTCTCACAATAATCATCACTGGTTTAGCAAGGTAGCAAACATGAATATTAATAAGCAACATTGTTTCTATCCATTTCTGCAGGTCTTTAAATTTTCAAATGATCACTTCGACACCATTCCAAGGAAATCACAATGTTCCATTACTGGTGAGCTATTTTTAGAACAGGCTCGAGGGTTACCTGTGTGGTCCTTGGGGGCTCCCCAAGGCACCACGTTGGCGACAAAAAATAACCCCTTCTTTAGGTCACAAACTGACACACTTTGCAGCCAGCCCCCTAATACCTTTCCTTTTTCTTTATATACACAGAAGCCATTCGTGCAACAGCGAGACGACGCACTCACCGGGACAAGCGCAACCTCCAACAGACATCTTCTCACATGTTGGGGGCTCCGCTTTGAAGGAAACAGCAGCACTCGGCCCTCACGCTGCTCGCATGGGCGCCGCTTCTGAGGGGAAACAACACGAGCAGACAGAGAGAAGAGGAAGGGTGGAGAGATAAGAAGAGGGAGTGGTACGATTCCGAAGCAAGGGCCGCTCGTTCGCTCGCTCGCTTTCTGTCAGAGGCAGGAAGTTGGCAGTGGCTGCATCATTAACAGGCATGTTGCAACACAAGTGGGAGGGGAAATGAAACAGAAAGACTTGATTGCACGGCAGACAGCAGTAAGTAAGACGACATAGAGCTCAGTGTTGGTGTTGGTGTTGGTGTTGGTGTTGGTGTGTGAGTGTGCGGGCATTGATGCATTGTCTATTTTTGCCGCGCTTGCTGCGGGAGATAAACATTCTCAGCCGGGGCCCAGAGGCAGAGGGGTCGTTAATACAAAACCATCACATGCACCCCTGCCTCATGTAGGAGTGATCCCCATCTCGCCCCCCATTTTCCTTCTCTCTCATTACTACCTTTGGCTGCACAGAGAAGATGCGTGTTAATCACCGCAGACGGTATCGATTAAAAATCCAAAGCCCACCTGGAGAGCCGAGACACTCAAGGCCCACAGGAGTTGGTGGTTGTGGGGGGGGGCATGTTAATATGCACTCGCTCGCTAACATCAAGACCTTTTCATTCTCTTCGACACTCTGGTATCCCCTTCTCTCGCTCATTGTCATCAGCCACAACTTAACCTTTTGGCAGTTTAGTCCATTTCCATTCCCACCAAAACATCTCTTTTGTCACTCTAACAAAACGCCTCTATCCCGTTACTAATGCATTTTATCATTGCTTGTTTTTAGGATTACACAACACTACTGAACTAACGTCTCTGAAACCTCGTTCTCATAGGCCAGGAAAACTCCTTTAAGCCTATGTTCACTCAGCCAAATATGATGTCTAATTCAGATTTGTTTTCTAAATTCAATCTTTATATGTAGAATTGATGAAAAAGAATGCATCCAAGAAGTGTCACATATGCAATAAGTGAAGGATGGCTACGCCTTTGGTGCCCCACGTGTCGCGAAAATATTTTCCAGTCGAACTTCAATAAATTTTGTGGCTACCTAACAAAAAAAAACGCACTTATCATCCGATTTATTTCCACACACGAAAGACACTATGGTCGAATTTGAATAATCGGAATGGACCTTTCCGACCTGTCAATCACTCGTACAATAATCGCCAATCAGATAGCCGCATTGTCTTACCCTTTGGCTTGATCCGCTCCTCTTGTCATCATGTCCCACAAGCAATGCTGGTTATCGGTGGCGTGCGCTTGGAAAAGTTAATGTTACGAAGAAAATAGTCCTCAGATGCGCTTGGGGAATGTGCAATTCTGATGAAAGATATCCTGCTAGGTTACAAAGGGCCCGGTTGATTCATTTTCCAAAGCCTAAAACACGGTTGACGAAATGTCTACGATGGATTAAGGCTCGCGGAAATGCGCACGTACAACTAAATGTGGACAATATCAACAAACACAAGGCTGTATGTTTGAAGGTAAGTGAGGGAGAAATAGCTTCTCTGAGTTTGATTGAATTATTATCAGTGCTTTATACATTGCAGGAGAACAACTTTCACTTTGTTCGTGTATCACCGACCTGCTGAATGAAGTGTGTAATGTTTTATGCCGACGAGTCGGGTTCGGGATACGTAAATCCTGGATGTCATGCAAGAGAAATGTCAATTTGTATCACATCGGACTTTTAAGACAGAGCACTGGGTTCCATTACAAGCCAAGTCAAACTTTTTCGTCTGGTGACTACTGTACTGACTGAGTTCATCACCATTATTTACATGCACTTGAAGAAAATTGAACCGAACTCACTTCTAAAGACAACAATGATATTACTCGTGATCTTTCTGAATAAAAAGTACTCACCCTGTTTTACATTCACAGTACGATTCCACTGTTTTATCCTGTTGGATTTCAATATGAAGTTTGTGAGGCGTCGAACTTTTTTTGCATCGATCGCCAACATTTCGCTGTAACTCTGACATTGCGTCCTGCTCCATACAAAATCTAAGTTGCGTGCACATATCTTTGCATGAAATAGTTGAGACCTATCTGTAGAACTGTCTTGGACAAGTCTGACGTATTTGGCAAAAAAACATACCCCAATATTATCTGGAATACGCGATAATCGACTTCAAACACGTTATGGTCAAACGCCATTTTGAAAGCTTGTGGGACATGGCTAAGGGGGCGGAGCTTAAGATCACCATCAGAAAGGTCCATTGTATTGTTCATATTGACATGAAAAAATATCCAATACATGTCACAAATGAATAAATGGAATTGAGAGGTACTGCAATTCCTACTCTGCTCAGCATGTGACTTCTCCTTCGACAAAAAAGGTATGTAGCACAACAAGAATTATTTCTAACGTCCTGGTCACCCAGAGTTCCAGTCATTGATTAAACATGGATTCTTTATTATTACACGTTTGCAAGTGAAGATACACAACTAGTAGAAATGACTATAAAGCATTTTGCCTTTGCTCTGAATGCTCTCAAATTAAACTCTACAGTTTCCACTTTGCGCCAACAGCTTCTCGGTGGTCAACAGCCACATCCCGGGAAACGCAAAAGACGCTCGTTTTCTTTCATCGTATTTACTTGTCAACGCGTCTTGTTCCTACATTCAAGTCAAAATGAAATGAGAATGATGTGGCAATTGTTTCCAATGCGGTAATTCCACTCAGCGGTGTCAAATAAACGGATTCGGACTCAAACAGCTTCTTTGCCCTTGTCAACTAGATTTTCAAACGGGTGACTTATGAGTTCACAGCGACGCTTATAGCGGTAGCCGTCATAACAGCTTGTCACCTTTTTTGTACAATCCTGCTGTTGATTATGGCGCACCTTCTGATGCTTCATGGCTTTTTGTTCTGTGTACATTTGTATGTACTGTATGGCCTAAATGTACATTTTGTTGTCTTTGGAATTCAAACTATGGGGGGAAAGCCTGTTTATTCCAACATCCTTGGCTAAAGAAAATAATTCTGATGCATTCAGTGCTGAGTGGTTTTTCCATTTCCCCTCAATACTATTTTGAAAATCGTGAAAAACAAAAAGGGTCTAACCATGAAACAGATTAGATGTGGCATTGTCTGAGGACAGTTTTGAAGGGGGGGCAACAAACAAAGTAGCCAAGAATCCCTTTAGGAACTGAATCAGGTTTAAGATTCTGTTCCATGGAACCGTATTTTGATCATGTTTTCAATCTTGTTATATTTTTTTGGTTGCACATGTTACATTCTTCCTCTTTTCCTTTCCGCTTGTCCCGTCAGGGGTCGCCACAGCACGTGCTACGTTACAAATGCATAAAATAACTGCAGGATTCCAGGTGGGAGACGCATTTTTATGAGCAAATCTTCGCATGCTGACAATCACACTTGACTTACTCGAGCGCAAAAGCAAGTCTTGCACTTGATCTCGTCAAGACCGATCTTGACTGTTGACTGCCTCTGCTGTGATATAACATCTGACAACTTGGCTGTCGGATAAGTAAGTATGCACATATGGATGTTCCCCTGCTACTTAAGACCCCATTGTGCAGGTCTGACAAAAGCTCGCATCACTTGCGTCTGTCACTCAGCGGCAGCTAAGCAACAAAGAGCAAATATGAGTCAGCCTGGGAACGAGAGCTGACAGGCACATTGGCTACACACCAGTGAACAGGCAGCCGCATCAGTTAAATGTCATACACCATGTCAGACAACGTTTCTGGGAGCCAGACACAATGAACATCCCTGCGGGCTGCCTTCTCCCAGTCACAAACGCTATCCGCCGCCACATGTTGTTGTTATTTATTTATTTTATGTGAATGTAGTTTTAAGGACGGGATCAAACAAAGGCAGACGGAGGAAGATTGTGTGAATGTGATTCCAAAAATGGCTTCCAGGAGCAATTAAAGCTGCTGTGGCAGGACCAGGCGTGCTCTCTCTCCTCCCTCCTGCGCGTACAGATGCCCTCACTGCGTCGACATGTCAACAACAAGCGCTCCTCTTAAGAAGTTCGAACATCACCTCGCCTGGTCTACTTTCGGCACACACCTGCTTGAACACACCCACGCCGCTTACGTCGAGACAGCATACGCTCACACCGTTCCCTCTCTCTACCTAAAATCCAAAGTGAATGTCTCAAAGGCTCCTGATGCTGTCATTCATGCAATCGCTGGTTATCCGCACCGCTCTCCTTCATCACCGCACTCCATTCTCAGTGCTTACCTTTTTTGTTTTTGTTTTTTTTTCTTTTCGCCCACGCTCGCCAGCAATAGCCCGCCCGGGTCAGCCAACGCAGCGGAAGCCGAGCCGAGCCAGTAGGCGAAGAAAGAGGGAGCGAGACGCTGGAGGAAGAAAGTGTGATGAGCAGATGCTGATATAGGACACAAATAGAAGGGGGGATCGAGCAATGTGCAAATTGGATGACGAGAAGGAAGGAGTGAATGAAGGAAGGAAGCAGGAGGTGGGGGGGGTGAGGAAAGGAGGAGGGAGGGGGCCTGCTCTCCGCTGCACTGTTATGACGCAGAGCAACATCCACTCTCTCCGCTCCAGCCCCATCCTTCTATGCACATCGGGGTGGGGGGTGGGGGGGCTGTATCCATGGCAACGGCAGAGCAAGAGTTAGTAGTTAGTGGCAGAGTGCTGTTATCACGTAGATGTGCATCTCACAGCTTCTGAAAGGAGTAAATAAATTAAAACGACATGCAATGAGAAGCAGACTGGTCGGACTTGTTGCCCACAAGAGGACAGAGTGGGGAAACTGGATGGGCAAGTTGATTCGATCAGTCAAAGGGAACAGAAAACAACAGACCTGAAAAATGGCAAACTCAATAAATGAGCAGCTCTGAGCTTTGGCAACCAAGGGAACGATACAGAATGAGATTCTACAGAAGCATTACAAGTTACAACCATATAACGTCTGGGCAAATTAAACTGGTTTCCATTGAATTGCTAAAATACGTGCGTGCAGTCTGAATAAGATCCTGAAAGATGTAACGTTACAAATGCAAAACACATATCCTTGTTCTTCAATCCAAACCATGGAGCTTTTCTCCTTTTTTGCTTTCATCAGTTTGTTCAGGTTCAAAGGAAACAAATTACTGAATTTGGAAATACATGTTATTGGAAAGAGACCTATAAAATTTCTGCATAGTTTTTGTCCCTAATATTATTGTTGTTGCCATGTTTTTGTGGGAGGCGGCACTGTGAATCAGATGGTAAAGCGTTGGCCTCATTTCTGAGGACCTGGGTTCAATCCCGGCCCCGCCTGTGTGGAGTTTACATGTTCTCCCCGTGCCTGTGTGGATTTTCTCCGGGCACTCCATTCTCCTCCCACATCCCCCAAAACATCCATCCATTTTCTTTGCCGCTTATCCTCACAAGGGTCGCGGGCAGGAGGCGGAGTACACCCTGAACTGGTTGCCAGCCAATCGCAGGCCACATGAAGACAAACAGCTGCACTCACAATCACACCTAGGGGCAATTTAGAGTGTCCAATTAATGTTGCATGTTTTTGGGACCAGAGTGCCTGGAGAAAACCCTCGCAGGCACGGGGAGAACATGCAAACTCCACACAGCCGGGGCCGGGGATGAACCCGGGTCCTCAGAACTGTGAGGCCAACGCTTTACCATCTGATCCACCGTGCCGCCTCCCACAAAAAAATGCAACATTAATTGGCCACTCTAAATTGCCCCTAGGTGTAATTGTGAGTGCGGCTGTTTGTCTCCATGTGCCCTGTGATTGGCTAGCAACCAGTTCAGTGTGTATCCCGCCTCCTGCCCTTTTGACAGCTGGTATAGACTCCAGCACTCCCCGCAACCCTCGTGAGGATAAGCAGAAAAACAAGAAAATGGATGGATTAGGATTATTATAATTAGTAATATTACTAATATAGGACTTCACTCTGTTGAGGGAGGATGGATGGATGGATGGATGGATGGATGGATGGATGATGGATGGATGGATGGATGGATGGATGGATGGATGGAATATCTGAACTCAAGAACGTGGGTCCATTGATTGGGACATCAACAAGGGAAATTTTCAAATCAAAGCACAAAGGGACATTAAACAAGCTTTGTGTGGAGTGAGTACTCAGACGTGAGCTGTAGCCAATAGCATCTCTTGTATGTATCTGTATATGTATTGTATGTATCTTGTAAAACCCGACATCACGTGGGCGCCTCACCAACTTGAGCATCTACACTGCAGTAGCATTGGATACTATCTGATTTATATCCACATATGAACGATTGCCTGTGTCAGATTTGAAAAAAAAAGTCAAAGTTGTACACTCCACATTCATGGGGACAAAAATCAGATACGTTACACTGACCAAAAAATGTGAAAAGTGTGAAAATGGGAAAAATGGAGGCAACACTCAAGCAGATACCTCCAAAAAAAGGGTCTCATTGATATTCATCTTTGCTGATATCACATCCGCCAATCTGCAGACCCCACCCTTGTTGGGCCACACTCAAACAGATCATTTTAACGGGCCACTGACACGTAAAACATAATTTTTAGGGTGTTGTTAATTTGAAAAAAATCAGCCTGAATGGACCCTGCCGTTTGGTCACAACACGTCAGAATGTTGCCCTATATGGATTTTTGCATCTCCTGCCATGAAAATCATCTCGAAGCATGTGTTGGAGAAGAACCAGGAAGTGACATTTTTTTGCAGACACCCACACTGGAGGGTTCAAATGTTTATACCTGTTTTACTGGCGAGAAGTAAGCTGTTTTTGTCTGCGTGTTAGCCAAAATGCCGGCTTGTTGTATTGCTGGATTTTGCTCGAACGCTCGGGAGGATGGATTCACTCTTCACATGTTTCCAAAAGACCCAGTTCATTGTGAAAAAATGGATTGTACAGGTACAAAGGACGAGACCTTCGCGTGTTCCAAATAACAGGTTGGTGTTTAAAGAGCTATTAATAAAATAACAGTTGGGGGGAACTAATTTGTCTCACAGTTTACAGCAGTGGTCACCAAAGCAGTGGCCGCGGGCGAATGGTAGCCCGCGAGGACCATATAAGTTGCCGCGAGGTATATTCTAAAAATACCATAGGCCACAAATTGTTACTATTACTTGTGCTTTAAATTTTGAATCTGACTTGCTTACGTGAAATAAAAGTTTAAAATAACTGTAATGTCATTTACTACAATAAATTAAAACAATTTTTTTATGTACGTGTAATGAACTGAATCTGAAATTTGCCGCAAACAGGTCATGTAGCCCTTCATACGATCGCTGCCCACGAAGTAGCCCTCAGCCTCAAAAAGTTTGCTGAGCCTTGGTTTAGAGCAAATGTTACATGTGAATTTAGAATAAATCTCCTTGGTCAAACCAGCAAAATATAACAAAGCACTTGTATTGTGTTTAAGACAATTTAATCACACACATTACAGCACAACACAAAACAATACCGAAATAGAAGTACAAAGACGGTTTAGTAGCGTGTCACACGAGCTAACTAGCTAAATGACGTATAGTCACCAAACTCGAACAAATGTTATTTCCAGTGAATGTTCCAGGAAGGCGGCACGGTGTACCCAGCTGGTAAAGCGTTGGCCTCACAGTTTTGAGGACCCGGGTTCGATCCCTTTGTGGAGTTTGCATGTTCTCCCCGTGCCTGCGTGCGTTTCTTCCGGGCACTCCGGTTTCCTCCCACATGCCAAAAAATTCCAAATTAAATGGACACTTAAATAGCCCCTATGTGTGATTGTGAGTGTGGCTGTTTGTCTCAATGTGCCCTGCGATTGGCTGGCAACCAGTTCAGGGTGCACCCCGCCTGCTCCCCGTTGACAGCTGGAATAGGCTCCAGCACTCCCCGCCACCCTAGTGAGGATATGCGGCTAAAGAAAATGGTGGCAGTGTGGCCGTTTGCCGGTGACCCGCCTTTAGCCTCCGTGTCAGCCCGACGAGGTGGATCGGAGGGGAGGTGGGCACCCGCGTGGAGCGAGGAGAAGGGAGCTCTCGCCCCCACCCCTGACATACTTACTTTGGCCGGCATTGGTTCTCTTGAGTACGCTGCATACACAAGTCATTTTTAATATTTGATCGGGTTCCTCCTCCTCCTCTGTCTGTCGGGGAGTGTTGTCAGTTAGAAGTGATCCGCATATCGTCTAATATGGCTCAAAACGATAAGAAAATATGGGCCCGCTCACTTCACTTGCTTCTGAGATGTTCTTTTGTTCAAAAAAGAGCTTCAGTCTCAGAAGGGGCGTCAGAAGAATCCAAAAATCTCTCTTGTTCATCTGCCATCGCAGGTAGCACAGAGTGTTGTCAATGGCAACTGTCCCAGTGTGACATCTGCAAATGACGTTGCAGGCAATATGGCTGCCACTGGGAGGTCGAGTGAGACTTCCGCAACTTTGCGCATGAATGACACGCTCTCCGCTCATTTTTTTTTTCCGTATAGACATTGAAGTGAGTAATATTATATGTAGTTTTCGCAACAATATCTATTTTAAAATGTATATTTGGGTGTCCGTGGCACTTTAAGGTATCACTGATGAGCTGCCTTTATTTTTATTTGTTTTGTATTGTTTGTTTGTGTGCCGTATTCAATGACTACTTGTACTGGAACAGGACACTCTTACAAAGAGCTTTTGAATGTCAATAAGGCTTTCCTGCTTAAACAATTTCAAATGCAAATTTAACATTGCAATATTAACAACGTTCTCTTTAACTAAGGTTCAGTTGAGTGCACAGTTGGAAGCTTTCGTAGGCATTGATCCAGATGTTGTGTGTTGCAGGATTCTAGGAAGGTTTGAAGAATGCTCCAGGATTGAAGATATTTACAGATGAAGGAGGACATGTTTACATATTCATGACAATTTACAAGGTTAAACTGTGTTTAGTACATTTCGTTGTACCAAATGAGTGGAAATTTAATTAAAATAATCTCTACTGTAGATCAAAATAGCTTCTACTGTAGATGAAAATACTATTAACGACTCTCACAGTCCACTACACCAAATGAAAAGAGATGAAAGAGAAAGACGTTTCTGACGTGATTGTTTTGTAGTTCCTCCGCCCGAAGTTGGGACAGACTGGAGCGCTCCCGCGAATTATGTGAGGATAAGCGGCTTGGAAAGATGGAATGAAAAAAACAACTACAATAAGTGTTAGTTTACCTTTGACCCCTGCCCCTTCGTCAAAATGTCATAATATGTGAGGTTTCGGACCGGCTCCAGCGGCGGCTTCTGATTGGCTGAAGTACTCTTCCCAGTTCATCTGCTAGTAAGGGCAGTAAGGGAGTAAACTTGCAAGATGGCGGTGCGGTGGGGTGCTGCCGAAGAGACTTTAACGGCGTGCCATATGGATTTTTTCCATTTGAATACACTCGGCGAGGTAAAGAATGTGTTATTATTTTAACTTTTTAACAATTGCTCCATTTTTTCGCAATGTTGTGCTTTTATCCAGGGCCCTGCAGTGCCCAAGTTAAACACAACGTGCGATGAAAAGTGACACGTGGATACCACTCGGACCTCACCACACTGTGTTTTCAAAAGCCACTTCTATTTTGTATGACAGATAACGGTCATCTACATGTCTTATGCTTCATCTGCGTATGAATGAAATATGTAGTGTAGCCATTGTGTCGTTTTATCGTCGCGTTGACTAGCATTTAGCAAGCCGGTTTCTGCTGCTTTAAACACGTAAAAAGTATTAAAATGTCCAAACAGCATAGGTGACAGTCGTGCTCTGTTATAGCTTACAGACCCGACTTGTGTATATGTTGTTGCATTATGTTTTTAATTCAAATAATTCGCTTTTGGTTGGAATGCTGCCGCTACTGTTGATTCATTCACACGTGTTGACAAGCCGGCAACGTGCTAGCTCACAGGGTAGCTTGCTAGCGTTGCAAGTCCGACCCCAAAATCTGATTCACGTTGAATAGTTGCTTGAGTTCGTTTGGTCGTCGGCTATGAATTGAATCGCGGTGGATATTTCGGCTGTTTCCCAGACAGTTCGCTGCAGTGCTGTGTCATCATTTCAGCGACGTCGACACGGATGTACACGTCGATTGACAATGCAATTAGTCAGCACACCTTTATTATAATTATTCCGGGTTTGCACAAAGACATTTTAGCGTTTGTGTGCTAAAATAAAAGTAATCACGTGTCCCCTGCTGCAGTTTGATCGCAGTTAAACAGTCACGCATGCGCACAAGACACTGTTGATAAATTTCCTTCAATACTAATGCCGTCTGCATCTCGTGGAGAAAAATTAGCAATTTCCACTTTTCGAATTGTGCAATTTGGGTACGGGCCAAAATATAAATAGTGTTGTAGTGCGACACGTGTGTGCGGTACTTCCGCCATGAGGACGGCGTCCGTGAAGTATCAAACATGTCCAATCACTGATTGTGCATGTGTGTTTCCAAACACGTGGGGTGTGCGATGTTGATTGACTGTAAGGGGTGTGCAAACAAATATATTATAAATGAAAATGTTTTGTTAAATTGTGGAAATTATTCCAAATCGATTTTTTTTTTATTTTTTGCAATCGGCTTTATTTAGATCCGC
Source organism: Syngnathoides biaculeatus (assembly GCF_019802595.1). Classification (NCBI taxonomy): domain Eukaryota; kingdom Metazoa; phylum Chordata; class Actinopteri; order Syngnathiformes; family Syngnathidae; genus Syngnathoides; species Syngnathoides biaculeatus. The sequence goes on from NC_084651.1 coordinate 12,657,139, forward strand.
AATGTTTAGGCACCTACAAACTGGTTACATACCGTCCATCCATTTTCTATACTGCTATTCTGCTTGCAGGTGTGCTGTAGTTTATTGTTGTGGACTTCAGGCCAATGGAGGGGGGGGGGGTGCACCTAATCAATCAAAAGCTTTATTTGAACAGAATATTAAAACCTCATTGAGAACTGGCAAAGAAGGTGGGGTACATTTCATAACAAAAATCAATGCAATGAATACATAAAAGAATAAAGATGAAAGAAGATTGTTCAATTTCAAACAGAAAACTGTCAATAGATTTCCATCCACCCACACATAATCACATGAAAAACATACAAACGGCACACAGGAAGGCCACAGCCCGGATTCAAATCGCCTAACCAATCACTCCCCTAAACATGATGCAATATAAAGCTGATTCTGGTTCAAAATATGGCATAAAGTACAGACTAAGCTATAAAATAGAACCGAACCAAACAAGGCTGCATGTGCTCCATGGGCCATACTTTGCATCCTCCTGCGTTATAAATGAGGGTGCATCAAAGATGTATACTGTAATTGTACATCAAAGTTTTTAATGTAAGTGTTTAACAGTCTAGCACTTTATAGAGACTATCCTCACATGGTCACGGGAGTGCTGGAACCTATCCGAGGTAACTTCAGGCAAAAGACGGACTACACCATGAACTGGTCGCCAGTCAGTCGCAGGGCAGACGGTCTGTTTATTTTTTGAGTAAAGTCATATTTACCTTGATTAGATTTCATTCTTAAACGAAATTAGGGGGTGTAGTCTCCCCTTGCCACTTGGGTTTTCTTTTCTGACTCAGCTGTTAGTTACACAAGTATCCATCCATCCATTTTCTTTGCCACTTATCCTCATGAGGGTCGTGGGAAGTGCTGGAGCCTGTCAACGGGCAGGAGGCGGGGTCCACCCTGAACTGGTTGCCAGCCAATCGCAGGGCACATCGAGATTAACAGCCACAATCACATCTAGGGGAAATTTAGAGTGTCCAATTAATGTTGCATGTTTTTGGGATTTGGGAGGAAAACGGAGTGTGAGGAGAAAACCCACGCAGGCACACATGCAAACTCAACACAGGCGGGTCTGGGATTGAACCCGGGTCCTCAGAACCGTGATGTCAACGCTTTACCAGCTTATTCACTGTGCCACCCGCAATACAGGTATGTGCCAAAAAATTAGAATGAGGGAAATATATAACATACATGTTTTTTTTTTTTTTTTTTTTTTTTAAACCAGTTATTGAAATAGATGGACTTTCCCTCTGTTCAGTTTTTATTTTTTGGCACATACCTGTATTATGGCTTCACTCTCAATTTTCAGACCAAATTTTAGACATTTTCAAGAGGACTCTTGGCAACATGCAGCCAGTCATGTTCATACAATGTGTTTCAGGTTATTCTATTCTGATTGCATTTTGATGTTGTTTCTTGTCTTTTTAAGGGTGCTGAATTGTGCCCCGGAGAAACACTGGAGTCTCTTCAAAGCTACGTGGACCCCTCAATCCTTTCCATCTTTGATGACACCCCATCAATGGAGGCAAGTCTCCACTTCTTGCCTAGGCGTCATTTGCATGTGTATTTATACCTTTATTATTAATACTGTTTTTATTCTTGTCGTTATCATCATCATTTAGACAAAAGGACAAGACCAGAACATTGAAGCCACGCTGTTAACCGCTCTGGCGGACATCATCGACAATATGGATGATGAGAACCCGTCCCCGTTTGACATGCTGCCTGAGTTAGACCTGCTGTCGGGTCAGGGCAGAGAACAGTCGCCGGTTAGTGCCCAGCTATCATGCATAGCTCTCGATAAGTCTCCCTAATAGTTCCTGCCACACAAACCCCAATTGGGGCCCAAGTTCTAGATGAGATTCTATGACAGCACAAGGCTTCAAAAACTTGATCTACAATTAATTTGAACGTAGAGGGGGGAAAAATCCATTATATTGTGCTTTTTTTTTTCCCCATATTGCAGCTCAAAAGATTGGCCTGTCTGTCACGGTCCCCTCCACGGAGAGACTCATGTTTAAGACCACTATTGACTGGAAAGGTAGCTCTCCCCACACAAATGGTGGATATACTTTTACTGCTTTCCTGTTTGATTTTTAACAGTTCACTCCTATTTGAACTCAGAACCTCCCCATGAGGAAGAGAAGTGACGGAGATGAACAGGATGCCGACTCTCTCACGCTGAGTCCACTGAGTCCCACTTTCCTTTCTGACTGCACTTTGCCAAATTGGGAGTGTCTGGCCATCCCGGTTCCAGTCACCGTTCAGCAGGAAAGTGCTGACGGTCTATCAGTCGACCTGGACGACTTAGTGAAACACAGGCATCCATACTGCGTGACAATTAGCATGGAGGATGACAAGGGCATGCAGATGTTGCCTGAAGGAGGAATCTTACTTGAAGTGGTGGATCAGGGTGAAAATGGAGAGCCAATCCTGGCCATCCAAGACCTCCCAGTTCCTCTGTCAACTGAAGGGTTTACAGAAAATGAGCCAAGGGCAGGTGATGAGGACGAAGTAGCTTCTGAGAGCTCAGAGCATGTTGTTGTTGACGATGATGATGATGATGGAGCATTCTCTCAAGTTCCGGTGAAAATTCCAGGCTTATGTTTCGATAGGAAAGATAACATCATGATTAACAAGCAGAAGGAAGCTACCTTAGCAAGAAGCCCCACTCGTCGGAAAAGGAAAAAGAAATGCAAGAAACATTGCCCACCTGTTGAGGGTCGGGTCCTCAGGAGTGCGACGATAAGTAAAAAACAAGAATTACACATAGAGTTGAAAAATAGGCAACTCAAGAAAGAGAAGAAAAATAAAATGCCAAAGGATCCATCTGGTCCTGAAGATCGCTTTCTAAAACTTAAGGTGATAACTTCACGCCAAAGTGAATCCCAAGCAGAAATCACCTCTTTGGTTCCTGAGTCTAGTGTGAAAGCTGTTACGTTTGTGCCACCACAGGCCACAGGACTGTTAAAACCTGCTGTTCATGAAAGTCCAGGCCCAGTAATCTCCTCCCAGCAGCCAGATAAAATGTCCAAAGAGGTGTCACAAACTTCTGATGAGATCTGCAGCCAACCATCTTTAGTGTCTTCCAGCAACCTAGCAGCTGCTAACACCACATTGACTGTGGACGAACCCCTCCCGCCTGTGGCTCCTGCAGCTCCAGAGCCAAAGCCCAAGTCCCTCAGTCTGGCCGAGTATAGACGGCTTCGGCTGCAGAAGAAGCCTGTTCCAGTTCAAAAACAAGGGGACAACAGCACCAAGTGGCCAAGCCTTCCGGAGCTCCCCAAAGAATTGCCCCCTATCCCCTGTTTGCCTCATCCCACTCCCAGGGATACTCGGTGGCCCACCTTCCAGGCTGGAAAGCAGGTGGTCGAGATCAAACCTGCCTGGCAACCCCGGGGACCCTGTGCCCCGCCCACGCCTGAGGCACTCTTGGTGCCACCTGCCTATATGGTCTCCTCAACCAACAAGACTGCTAATGCTGTTCCTACACAATCAAAAGAGGTATTGAATCCAAAGCCAAATGTGCCCCAAAAACCTTCAGCTGGTACTCCTGATTCTGTCAACACTCATGTCTCTAAATGCCAGCCAGTGCACCAACCAACAGACAAGTGTACTAAACTGTCAGAAGATGACACTGAAGTCACTATGAGGCCTCCACAGTTTGTCAAAACCACTGCACAGACAATTCAGTGCAACTCTGCTGCTGCTGCTGTTCCCATTCCCAGTCCAGTGGAGAAGACCCCAGTTTCCCAGAATGTGCCCAAGGTCATTCCTCACTCCACTCCTTCCTCAAATAATCACAGTACACCTGCAAAGGCCCCAACAATGAATCCCAAACCCTCTTCCGCTCCATCCGTTCTCCCCTTGACATCCTCAAGTCTTAAATCAGAACCTGTTGTGGTAAAACCAAAACCACAAGTCACCTCAACGGGAGCTCCAAAGGCAAAGAGTCCCACACAGGAGCTCATTGAGTCCTTCACTGCTGAGATGGGTGAGCTTTTCAATTGCACACCAGAGTCTCGCAATAAGTAATGCTCATTAAACTATTTGGCAACTACACATTCAGTTAAATGGCGCTAGCAACTGAAATTCCTAATGGGAATCCTAGCTCAAAAAATATTTATAATTTATAATAAGGTCTCCCCTTCAGAATGTTTAAGTACCCCATCCCCATGTTTCTCCAATTGTTTCTCTTTGCCTATCAATTTGTGGTTTTAATCATTCACCTGTTTTTGTATGATAGGTATTGAGGCAGCTGATCTGACCAGCCTGTTGGAGCAGTTTGAGGAAACGCAAGGTAAGCAAATTAATTTTTTTACAAGTCAATTGGAGTTTTTTTTTTTTTTTTTTTAGGGATTTTTTTATAGCAATGATGTTGAATTTGTGCATATACATGGCAGCTTTTCTTGTGGGAAGTAGTATTTTCTGAAGGTCGCACTCACTCCCTATAGAAAAAAAAAAAAAAAAAAAAGATGGGTTTTGTGGGGGCCAGAGATGCTGTGGAATTCTGCCCATTCTGCAAATCCATTTAACCCTCGCCATGCTGTCTTTTGTTGGTGGATGTACAAGGCTCAACCCCACATTGTGCGTACAGCGGATGTACTCAAACGTACATTAGGTAGTGTCAATTGGAGCGTTATAGAGCTCTCGTCGTGTCTTGGTTGGCCGTGACAGTTGTGTTGCGCTTGCACTGACATTTCTATCCACTTATAAATCTCTACTCTGCCACTATCCTTATCTCTCTTCAGCCAAAGAGCAACAAAGTGGACTGGAGGTCTGTGGTAGAGCAGCAGCTGTAGGAAACTCTAGGTGAGTTACCCTACAGCCCTCACGCTGCTCTGTGGGTATGACGGAGTCAAATGTGTGCACATGTGATTGGAGTGACTCCCCCTTATTTGCCAAGACCTGCCACTAATGTCAAGCCTCGGAATTGGCTTCAGAACTGTGTGAACTACAGTCACACTAAAAGACGTACCAGCAAATACATGTGCAATATTGACTTGTGCTCACTTTTCAGCGCCAAATTTGCACATGAAAGAACTGTGGTGGAGCGTGTCAGAGCCAATGATCTCTCAAGCCCTGCAGGTAATTCAGATGATGCCTACAAGGCGGTTTAAATGTTTATAATGCTATAAGTCAAATCATGTATGTCCATACGCACCTGGTGTGCACACTGACATCATGCATTATGAAGGCTCAGTTAAGTCATATTTGTCAAATTTCTAAATGAGAATTTAGATTACCATATCTTCACATTAGTATCTTTGCATCACAACTGACAAACTGCTGTTCATTTTCAAGCATGATAATGGTGCGCTCTTGGTGATCTTTAGCTTTGACTCCTCCAGCCACTCCTCCACACCAGATGTGGAAACCTCTGGCCCCCGTTGCCGTTCTTGGAAAGGCTAAGTCCTCGGAGTCCTCCAAAATGAACCCATCTAAGGCTATTCAGATAGAGGCCCGTCCGCTGACCTCAGCCAGATTCCACACTAAACCCACTGAAGCTGGCCCCTCTGTGCCGTACGAGGTGGTCTGCATGGATCATGATTACTGCGTCCCCAATAAACATGCTTCGACTGGAGAAGCAGGCAAACGCTGGAATGTCAAACAGAAGATCACAATTAAAGCCATCAAGCACCCTATTGCAACCACTACAGTGCCCCCGTGTGTGCAGGAGCTCACCTGCCAGTCAAACCCAAACACGCAAGCAGTTTTGGCACCTCCAGCAGTTTTGAATGATGACATTGATAGGATAGAGAAATCCTCCGTTCTGGAGACCCCAGAAGCTTCTCCAGCACGGCAGGAGAGCGAATCAACCGAAAGCGGTCTTAAGAAGAGGCCTTTTGAGAGGTCTTATCGCTGGCACGCAACCTCTCGCAGTCCGAGCCCCAAACAGAGGGGACGGAAACAAAGATCCCAAGGTTCCCCCTCAACGTCCAGCAGCTTTGAGTCTGATTCCCACTCATCTCGATCTCGGTCGGGATCCCGCTTGCCATCCAAGAAAAGGTTAGATTCACTTTAAACTATCTGAAATCCCTCAGGATAGTGCTTTGAACACTTCCTCCTGTTCCTCGCTAGGTTCCGTCATCGCCGCTCTCGCAGCAGATACAGCTCTTCATCTCGCTCCTCTTCAAGATCCTCTCTATCCCGCTCTCCTCCCAGGAGGAGAAAATACTCGTATTCCTCCTCTCACTCTGGTTCGTGGAGTCGTTCTCGATCAAGGTCTCAATCTCCCCAAAGACGAGCGTCATGGCGGAAAACCAGAAATCTTTACAGGTACATAGAAGAAACTGCAAATGTTTCTCATGCTTGTTGAATTTGACTGAAGGTGTTTGTTTTTCATTAGTCCTTCATACCGGAGTACAAATGGGTATGCTGCTGAGGATATGAAGTCTCGCAAAGACAAAGCTATAGTAAGCTTCTAAATTTTCATTAGTGGATTTTTGTCAAGTGTTTTTCCTAAATTAATTTTGAAAACTCACAGGAGGAGAGACGGGTTGTTTACATTGGTCGAATTCGAGGCACAATGACACAAAGGGAGCTCAGAGATCGTTTCTCCTACTTTGGCGAAGTGGAGGATTGTACTCTGCACTTTAGGGAACACGGGTGAGTGCTCCATGTTTCTTCTTACGGCATCCGTCCTGTGTTGCATTGTTACTGAACCCTTTTGGTCTCTCCTGTGACTTGAAGGGTCAAGATACAATGCTAGAGCAAATGCAGGCCTGCTCATAACTGGGGCCTCCTTGCTTACATTCAAGGTTGCTCTTTTAAAAGCAAGCCATATCTTTAAATGACGGCCCATCATGACGTGAAGTACCGTAATTTCCGGCCTACAGAGCGCACCGGTTTATAAGGCTCACCGAGTACATTTGTAAAGGAAATACCATTTGGTACATACACAAGCCGCAAGTGCCCACATTGAGACCTTACAAAGAAAGACGGAACACAGTTTTAATACCTTCTTTAAGCTTAACATAGCAACAACACGGTAGCACAAACAGGGCTGGTTTAAAACCATACTGATAAACAGCTGTGGCAGCTACATAGTAGCAACATGGTAGCACCGCACTAATAGAGCCAATTAAAAGCAAACATATTGAAATCACTGAGATGCGGCAGAAACACGCTAGCCCGGTGCTAACAGGGCCGGTTGGGGGAAAAAAAACATACTGGTAAAAATCATTGAGACGTGGCAGCAACACGTTAGCGCAGTGCTAATAAGGCCGGTTTAAAAAAAAAAAACATAACGGTAAAAGTCACTTCCTCGGCACATACATTCCACTGGTCTCACTCTTACCTTTTCTACTCGAGTGCCCCCTTGCGGCCGTTAGACAAAATCCACAAATTAGTCGCATCACTGCATAAGCCACAGGGTTGAAAGCGTGTGGAAAAAAAAAAAAAAGTCGCAGTTTATAGGCCGGAAATTACGGTAGTCATGTCGATTTATGCTAATGCTTTGATCTATTCCAGGGACAACTATGGGTTTGTGACTTACTACGACACCAAAGATGCTTTCACGGCCATTGAAAACGGGAGCAAGTTGCGCAAGCCTGATGAGCTGCCATTTGATCTGTGCTTTGGTGGAAGGCGGCAGTTCTGCAAAACCACTTACGCTGACCTAGGTAGTAGGCAAGACGAGGTGGATGCTCTCAGCCTGTTCGTAGTTTTCTTTCGAATCGTGATCACTCTGCTCGTATTGCTTTTCAGATTCTAACAGAGAGTATGACCCACCAGCTGCAAAAGGCAAGATGAAGACTCTAGACTTCGACACTTTACTGAAGCAGGCTCAGCGAAGTCTGAAGAGGTAACAGGAGGCCTGCCGCAGGAAGCAGCTAACACTTACCTCAAGGGCAAAACTTGTCTTTTCGGTTTGTTGTGACATTCGTTCTGTGAAAATTTATTTTGTTTGGGTAAGTCTAATACCTTCTATCGAAGTGGAAATTTATAATGAAATTATTAAAAGATGTTAAAAAAAATGAAACGTGACATTTTTAATATTTAACTGTAAAAACAATGTATGAAGAGAATCACTTTTAAAGGAGAAAACCAAAAGGGGATCCTATAAAAGTTGAGATGTGTTACATCAAATAGAGGTTCTGCAAACGAATAAAAACAACATGAAATGTCTTGTCTGGTCATTTAAAAAAAAAAAAAAGAGACTTGATTGCCTCATCCACTACAGTACACTGGTCCAAGAATGATTGTTAGGTGATTACAAAATAAAATATACTATTGTGGCAAAACCTAGTGCCAAATATATCCCCATTTTTGCATCCATTTTGGAATAAACAGACATTTGACAGCCCCCTAAAAACACTGGAGACGTGATTAGCGTTCAACTTGAGTCATTCTTAAGATATATGCAACTTTGTGGTTTAAAAAAAATAAGCAAAATTTAAATGTACTCATCCCACCAGTTACCACCTCTCACATGCACGAACAAGCTTGCATGGGCCACTGCTGCTCCACTTGTACCATAACACTACTGGTTGGAAATTTTTATATTTCTGGAATTTGAATGCAAAACAAAAAGCTGCTACAATTAGCATTGAGCAGAAATATTCGCCATTCCTTGTTGATTCGGAATTCTCAGCTGCCTAAGGTTTGTTGCTGTGCTTCTTGTCTAATATGCTCAGTTCTTTGCAAACAAAGGATGCACGTTTTTGTTTTTTGTTTTTTTTCTTGAGCAGTTATTCCCAATCAGTGTGCCTTGGGTGCTTTTCAGATGTGCTGTCGGGAATTATAAAATATTACTGAATTGCTCAGATGATTTTCAAGAATGTATTTCATCTATTTATTCCAGAGAGACAAAGTGACAGACAAAAGAAATACACGCTCTTCTAGTGTTAAATATGACAACAAAACAACCCCTCAAAAAATTCAGTTTGTTAGGCAGACTGTACAAATTCCACCCCCCCCCGCACCGCCTCTTTATTTTTTAAACAGTACTGGCTCTCGGCTGCATTCCTAATATGGGCCTTGCAACCAAAGATATTTAACACTTATTAGAGAATTCACGCAATTTCGATTGTTTCGCTTTTAAGGTTTCGCTTTTCACATTTCATTGATTCTCATTGCATGATATTGTGTAACCGTGACCAAATTCGATGTGGTTAGTATGATGATTATGTATTTCAAAATAATAATAATGATAATATAACAATATATGAATGTGGTGCATATTTGAATAAAATATAGCATTATTTTTTTATATTAATATGTATTAACATCTGATGTCGTGTTTGCTTCCTATCTTTCCTGGAGATGGCCGCTATTTTTTTTTTTTTTACCACGAAGTCGTTTTATTATTGCTTTGGTGTTTGGCGTTAGGTAATGTGGACGTGAAACATCTTGCCGTTGAAGTGCATTTGTTCCGTTTTGTGGGTCAGATCTGGTTTTATCTAGTTCTAACCAGTTAGTCGAGCATGCGCACTAGGTGTAAACAGGAAGAACGGTGAAAAAAAAACCCGGGGCAAATCCACCAGAAAAAGACGATCGTAGGCTCGGATCAAACAAAAGAATATGTGCGGTGATTAATTTTATATTCGCACTCTGAAGTCATTTTGTAAAATCTGATCGAGATTCCGATCAAATTCGGCGCGGACAGTTGTGGATTTCGGCTCGCTTAAACCGAGTTTTTTCTCCTGTCTGCTTCGACCGTGACGCGATTGGCTTGCTCGACATTCCGTTAAAAAAAAAAAAAAACAATCTGCTTTTCTTGGGTTTCACGTTTTTTGCACACGTCGAGGGGGTTTCTACCATTTAAAAATGGTGCAAAAAGATAAGACGCTGGAGACGACACCGGTGGAAGTCGAACCGAGCCCCAGCCCAGTCTCGGGAGAGGCTTGTGCCACCGGTCCCGGCCTTTTGGAAGAGTCCGGTGGCATCAGCGTGGAAGCAATGGGCCACAGAAAATTCATCAGTGGAGTGGTGGAAGGTATTTTGAGTGATCAGCGTTTTTTTGGAATTGCAAAGCTGCAGAAAGTGGGTCAATCGATTTCAATAGGCATCATCCCCAGAAAACGAGGTTACATTTATAGCACCCATCTGTCTAATCATCAGCATTGCTTTTGTCCAATTTTGTACATTGACATAATTAACGTTAGTTTGTAATTTTTGTCGTTTGTGTTCCCCTGTACATTTCAACCGTGCTTTATGCTTGGAATATAATCACGAGCCCATTCAGTAGAAACCTTTTTTTGTCACTTGTTACTCGAGACAAGCCAAATGAAGTGACCCAATATGTGCCAATGTGCAGCATTTTGTGAAAACTGACATTGTGGTTTGTGAATGCAGGCTTTTATGGACGACCGTGGACAATGGAACAGAGGAAAGAGTTGTTCAGGAGGTAAAAATGAAAATGTCTACCTGCTTACATTGATCATTTGTGCATGGGTTGTAATCATTGCTATCACTGTTTTCACAGGCAGCAGAAATGGGGACTGAATACGTACCTTTATGCACCCAAAGATGATTACAAACACAGAATGTTCTGGAGGGAATTATACTCGGTGGAGGAAGCAGGTGACTGTTTAGAGCAAATGGGGAAATCAATGATACCCGTTACTAAAGTGTGCAATACGTATGGCCACTGTATTAACTATTTTCTCCCCCCAATTAACTCTCAGAACAACTTATGACTCTAATTGGAGCAGCCAAAGAATACGGCATTGAGTTCATTTATGCCATTTCACCTGGACTTGACATCACTTTCTCCAATCAGAAAGAGGTCACAGCACTCAGGAGGAAACTGGACCAGGTATTGTGATATGTTTGCAAAAAAAAAAAATGCCTCTAAACTTTTCTATTAAAGACAATAAAGCACTTAATAAACGAGGAGCGGTAGTAAACATTGCGTCAGGGATGCAAATTTTAAATGAAAACATCCACTACTGCTGTATTTCCTGACCTTTACTGAGCAAATGCACATATTGAAATAATCACAATAAAGATTAAAAACTACAAATGCCACAGTAAAGGCATTTTTACAACACACTTGGGACCGACCACCCCATTCATTGTGTATGTGCTCGGGAGTTTGCGCGGGTATGGAAGTAGATTAGTGGCAACAGGATTTGAATTTGAAATGTAAAGTGATCACATTTTCAATCGTTGTATTTCAGTGTAACTTTTCAATGTTAACAATTCAACTGGCTACAATTCACCGTCTGTGCCACTGGGCAGGGGTACTTCAGGTCAGAACTGAACACCCGGCCAATCCAGTTACGCTTTCTTAGTATGTGACGTCATATGACTAAGAAAGCGTTGCTCCAATTGGCTGGGTGTTCTGCCTGGTGGCACAGACGGTGAATTTTAGACAGTGAATTGTAGCAACTATTGATGAGAGAGTAATAGAGTGTGATCTTCGCCACGTTAAACATTCCAGCTTAGTAGAAAGTGTTAGGAACGCCATTTGAGCATGTGCAACAATAAAAATGTTAATAGCCTAGCCACACATCATTCACTTGTATCATGTATCCTCCACATTGGAAGCAGAGCCAGGGCTTTCCTGTGTTGCTACTATAGTCTCTAAACAAGCAGGAAAAGGCACAAGACCACTACTTGTTCAGTAGCCTAGCAACCAGTACCAAATATGGACACAGTGGGCCGTCCTGTACTTTGCCCTGTGATGAACTCTACGAAAGCTGTGCAGTGTGAAAATTGCTTTATTCTGGTGTATGAATGGCCATGGGTGGATACATGGGATAATTTTGCCTTCTGCCATCTCGTGGAAGAGCTTTTATTTGTTTTGCGTGCCACCCGCATAGATCGATGAACAAGTTCAGGTTCATCTACATTATTTGTAATGAATAATTTTTGGTCCATCTGATGAGTGGTTGGGGATCACTTCCCCAATGCAATAAGTGTTTAAAAACACAGCACACACCACTAATGTAACAAGATTGTGGCAAGTAACCAGTCTGCAGCTGGTGCAGGAACCTAATGTTATTTACTGCTTCACTCAGTATTATGTGAAAAACTGCATCATCTGATGGACTTAAAATGCACAGGATATATGAATTAAGGTTGCATAAAACATGGGAAAATGCAAATTGAAAAAAAGTTACTCTTGTAATGATGGCTAAGTTGGGATCTAGTGAGGTGTGCTGGTGTTCGTTTGTCCAAAATGTGTTCATTATTGAAAGCATTTTTCCCCCTGAACAACTTCTTTTTCTTTTGGCTTAACCTGTTAGGGGTCGCCACAGCGTGTCATCATTTTCCATCTAACCCTATCTCGTGCATCCTCCTCTCTAACACCCACTGTCCTCATGTCCTCCCTCACAACATCCATCAACCTTTTCTTTGGTCTTCCCCTCGCTCTTTTGCCTGGCAGCTCCATCCTCAGCACCCTTCTACTAATATACTCACTCTCTCGCCTCTAAACATGTGCAAACCATCGAAGCATGCTCTTTCTAACCTTGTCTCCAAAACATCCAACTTTGACTGTCCCTCTAATGAACTCATTCCTAGTCCTATCCAAACTGTTCACTCCAAGCGAGAACCTCGGCATCTTCATTTCTGTTACCTCCAGTTCTGTTTCCTGTTGTCTCTTCAGTGCCACCGTCTCTAATCCGTACATCAGGGCCGGCCTCACCAATGTTTTATAAACTTTGCCCTTCATCCTAGCAGAGACTCTTCTGTCACATAGAACACCAGACACCTTCCGCCAACTGTTCCATCCCCCTTGTAGCCATTTCTTCACTTCCTTACCACACTCACCATTGCTCTGTATTGTCGACCCCACGGTGGCTAATATTATTAACAAGCTGATTTTCTGTCTGTAAGGTGACGCACTTTGGTTGCAAATCATTTGCCTTACTTTTTGACGACATCGACCACAACATGTGCCCAGCCGATAAGGAGGTTTTCAGCTCATTTGCACACGCTCAGGTGTCCATCACCAATGAAATCTACCAATACCTTGGAGAGCCTGAAACCTTCCTGTTCTGTCCCACAGGTATAATTTTACTACTTGAAATGTTTTGCTAGTCTATTGTGACCTCATTATTGATCTCGTCATCACATTCAGAGTACTGTGGGACCTTTTGCTACCCAAATGTCTCTCAGTCGCCCTACCTCCACACGGTAGGAGAGAAACTGCTGCCCGGGATTGACATTCTGTGGACAGGCATGTGTGACGCACCTCCTCACCGCTATCACTCCTGCTGCTATTTTAAGTTGCTTGCTCACAAAACTTTTCTGTTCGCAGGACCCAAAGTGGTATCCAAAGACATCACAGTGGAGTCTATCGAGGAAGTGTCTAAGATTTTGAGAAGACCCCCCGTGATCTGGGACAACATTCATGCCAATGACTACGACCAAAAGAGGCTCTTCTTGGGTCCTTACAAGGGCCGATCCACTGAACTCATCCCTAGACTAAAGGGTGTCCTAACTAACCCCAATTGCGAGTTTGAGTCTAACTTTGTTGCTATTCACACTTTGGCCACCTGGTATAAGTCGAACATGAACGGCGTGCGCAAAGATGTGGTCATGAGTACGTACAATCAATTTGTAGGGGGAAATTTTTTTTTTTTTTTTGCAATGGGATATCATTAAAGCGTCGAAATTCTCTTTATTCACCAGCGGATGGTGAGGACAGCACAGTCTCTATCCAGATTAAGCTGGAGAACGAGGGCAGTGATGAAGAACTGGAGACGGACATGCTGTACAGCCCCCAGCTCGCCCTGAAACTTGCGCTCACCGAGTGGCTCGGGGACTTTGTTGTGCCCCATCAGTACAACAGTAAGTGAACTGGTTAATCATTTGCTTCTCTTCTTACTCTCTGGTCGCAGCATCACCAAAGATTTTGGATTGTCCTCCCTAGGCCGACAGGTGCCTCAGAGCGGTGCCAAAAGTACAGTCATCGACGTGTCCTCAATGACCCCTCCCTCACTTTGCTCCGCTACCACGGTGACGACTGTGTTCCAGCAGCCTATAATGTCTGCGGCCATGCCGCCTCACCTACTGGAGCCTCACTCCATAGCGAAAACACCTGAGCAGGAAGAGGAGGTAGTGGTTTGGCTTTCAATAAATAAATGGATTCATCCACTCTATGAGGAAATGTGGTAAAAAGATTATCTTTCTTTGCTTAGATTTTGTCTGTGGAGGTGGAGAAGAAGGATTCCGATGACGAGCCCATGGAGATGGTGGTGGAAAAGCAGGAGGAGCCAGACGCAGAAGTAGTCTCAGAGCAGAAACTTGACGGCCCAGTGTTGGCTGACAAGATGGGAGAAGATCTAAAGCCCATGGACACAGACAAGGAGAGTTTGGCAGAGTCCAAATCTTCCGAAGAATCCATACAGGAGGATTCTGGGAGTGACATTGCCCCCATGCAGACTGACGATCAGCTCAAACAGGTGCCACGAACCGCTTTTAAAATCTTCACAACCCTTACCAAATATCACTGAATGTGTGCAGAGATGCGGTCCCCTCCTAAAAGAGTCTTGACCTTGGTTTCATCCATACAGGAAGTGTTTGTACCAGGTCCCAATGAGAAGCCACTGTTCACTGTGGAGCCGCTCTCTATCGAGGACCTGTGCCTGCTCGCGGAACTCTTCTACCTGCCTTACGAGCACGGCCCCAAGGCCATGCAAATGTTGAAAGAATTTAACTGGCTGAGAGCCAACAGCAGCGTCGTCAGCGTCAACCGCAAGATGAAAGAAGATGAGAAGGTTGGTTAAGACCTTGGAAATGTTTTTTTTTTTTTTATTTTTAAATCCTAGATCTAGCGGTACCTCGGTGCTGCCAAGCAAAATAGCAAATGAGTACTACCCATAATGTCCAAAGAGTGGTGCAGCAGTAACTAGAGATGAAGTGAAGAATTAGATTGTGGATTTGGGCGTGAATGGAAGCTGTTGCTTAAAGGTCAAGTGTCATCCCTATAAACATTCTAAAATAGATATTGTAATGAAAAATACATGTAACATTATTCACTTCAATATCTATGCGAAAAAATAAATATGAGCGGAGAGCACGTCATCCATGCGCAAAGTTGCGGGAGTGTCTTTCGACATCTTAAGTGGTCGCCATATCGGCTGCATCTACTGTCGCCATTGAAAACACGCCGTGGCCCCTACTATAGGAGACAAACACTCCCCTTCTGACACGGAAGGTCTTTTCGAAGAACAAAACATCTCCCTACCGAGTGAAGTTAACGGGGCAATATTACCCAACTGTTTTGAGCCATATTTAGATGATATGCGGATCACGCCCGATCCACCTCCGTGCGGCGGGGAAAAACACCGCCCGCGAGCGACAACAACGCTGCGGGCAAACCGCCTCCCCGTTCTATCCACTTCTGCGGCGGAGATGAGCCATCGCGGCCTGGTGCCGCAACAAGCCATCCCGCCCAACAAGGGCCACGCCGCGTCGAACCACTCCGGCTCGGCGTTGTCAACAAGCGATCCACAAGGCCTGCGGAGGCCGCCCTACAGCGGCTGCTGCATGGAAGCCCCTGATTTACAGATTACGCCACCCCCCCAACTATTGTTTTTTTTTTTTTTTTTTAGTAGCTGTATACACACCTACCTGTCATTTGGAACCCACGAAGCTCTCGTTCTTTGCACCTGTGCAATCTATTTTCCACGATGAAGCAGGTCTCTTGGAAAGTTATGAAGGGTAAATCCATCCTCCCGAGTGTTCGGGCAATATCCAGCAATGCAACAAGCAGGTATTTTAGCTAACACGAAGGAACAACGAGCTACCTTCCCGCAGATAAAACTAATAGAAACAAACGAGTTCGCTTGAGGGTGCTCCTGCCCCGTACGTCACTTCCCCCTTCTTGTCGAAAACAAATCCCTCGAGAGGATTTTCCTGGTGAGAGTTACAAAAAGCCCAATACTTCAAAATCATGTTTCGTGGTGAAAAAAGGCATGGGTCCATACCGGCTGCCGTTTTTTTTTTTTTATTAATAACATACTAAAAATCATGAATTTCATGACAGTGGCCCTTGGATATCGTTTGTATCACTTTTGTACCCCAGGTTGCAGAATGGCAGTTGAGGGCAGAGAAGTTTGAGGAGATGTGCTGCTCAGTCATCCAGATGTTCACGCGTCTGTCCAATTCGGCCAACCGCACCATCCTCTATGACCTTTACCCTTACATCTGGGACATCAAGAGCATCATTTCTATGGTCAAGTCCTTTGTCCAGTGGCTAGGTGTGTATAAACAAAACCACGCAACTCTATCATCTCAAGGAACAGGATTCATTTCACCAAAATTTCTCTGCAAGCATATTTACATTATTCATTCGTACATGCATAATAGGGCTGTGAATTATTCTCAGTCTGATTCGAAAAGATAGTATTGGTCATATACTAAAAATGTACTATAGGGTCGGAAAAACATGGCCAGCCATTATACAGGATAAGTGTGGCCTTAAATTTTTATGCTGGAGTATTTTGTTTCTCCACACAAACTTAAGATGGAGCACAAGGGCAAAGGCTCTTATTTCCTACGTACTTTTGTTGCTGTTGTTGTTTTCTTTAAATCTGACTAAATGCTGGTTGCACTGCGAGCCTCTCCCTATGTGCTCGACCAAATCCAAACCCAATGCCTTTGGGAAATGACCCAACAAGGGTTACTGCTGCTTGCTGTGTATCCAGTAACGTCACGACTGCATTCCCACAGTGAGCCACTCATTTCCATCTCTCTGTCTGCGGGGATGGGAACCTGTGGGGCATTCCCTTCCTCCACGCCCTAGCGCGCATGCGAGCTTGGACAGCAAGTTGATTCACTAACTGTGGAAGGCCATTCTGGTGCATAACGTAGACATTATTTATTTATTTCCAAATGCGGCTTCACAGAGGAGACTTAGCAATGAGGTTGCTTAGTTACCCAATCTGGATCAGGGTGGATTCAATCCCCTTGTAAAAGGAAAATACTGTACCAGGGGTGTTTATTTTCTTAACTGCATAGATTACAAGCCCTCTTCAGGGTTAAGGGGACTTTTTTTTCCTTCTTCAAATACATTTAAACACAATAGTGTTTTTGTATTATGAACAACAATAAATCATTAGTTATAAATAATAATAGAACTAATACTACTTAGATTTAAAATCCATGTAATCTAATACTGTATCGTAACTGATGGACTGTAATTCCCGGACTACAGAGCGCACCTGGTTACAAGCGTCACTGAATACATTTGTAAAGGAAATACCATTTGGTACATACATAAGCCGCAGCTGTGTAAAGGTCGCAGGTGCCCACATTGAAACTCACATTCAAACACGAGATGTTTACAAAGAAAGATGGTGGACAGAAAGAGTTTAACACCAATGCTAACTCTATCTGTAACGCTAACAGGGCTTGTTAAAATAAAACTTACCGGTAAATATCACCGAGACACGCCGGTAACACAGCAGCAACACAATAGCACAGCGATAACGCTAACGTAGCGCTAACGGGGCAGGTAAATTCACTTCTTCGGCACATATATTCCACCGGTCTCATTCTTACCTTTTCCGCTTGAGTGCCCCCTTGCGGGCGTTACAAAAAATGCACAAATTAGCTGCATCACATCATAAACCGCAGGGTTGAAAGCATGTGAAAAAAGTCGCAGCTTGTAGGCCAGAAATGACGGTACAATACTATTATATATTATTGCAGCTTCTATCAACTTTTCTTAAAACTGATACTAGATTTTAGCTTTGATGCGAGATCTGCTCTGCAAGGGGGTGTTTTGGCAAAGATACAATATATTCTGCCACACGTTGTATCCATTGTCCTGGGATTTAAAGGAGGCATTTACAAGTAATTCGGGGTATGCGGGGGCTGACCAATAATCAATTTGTGGAAAGAAAAAAAAAAAGCTCAAGTCATCTTACAATATTATGACCCTGAAAAATTAATGCTTCATTTGATTTTTAAAAAAAAAATGGACTGCAATTGCACCCGTACATGCATTGAAAAGTTACTTTTGCTTACAACCCAGGCTAAACTTGGTGTCCTCAAATTACAAAGCTTATCCCCCAGTTGAGACGCATCAGTTACCATGCTACCTTGACTCCCAGTTTTTATCCCGCATTTCTATAAACACAGGGCTTGGGCATATCAGAAAGAGCACAAATACCCCAGTAGGTGAGTTAATCAGCAAATGGTTGAATTCATAGTGAATATGCTGGGGATTGCTGTATTTGTGATACGGCCTTTATTTATGAGCAAGGATGATGCTCCCAGTGATTCCCAGTGGAAAGGTTTTTTTTTTTTAATTTCAGTTGAGGCCACTATTTTGGGCAACAATATTTCTTCTGTACTTGATGATGTGAGATGGTCCACCCTGTGTCAGTTGAGTAATACTGATTGGCATGAACATAAATGGGAGTTGTCCGATTGACCGAAGCACCAGCATGGCCTGTTGGTTACTCCTTGTAACCCGGTTTCATTTGCAGGTTTCTGGCCCATATGGTAAAGCTGAGGACTTCAGTACACAGCAGGCAGCAAACCCGCACCGGCAAAACCACAATTAAAAGGCTTTATGTCTTTTACTACTAAAGTGCTATGGACGAGTGATTCCACAAGCCCCCTCATGATCAGATATTTCTTTTTAACAACTGCTTTGTCATGTGCTCGATTGACTCCCCGTCTGGTCGTCTTGTTGGAAGCTGTGCAGCTAGCACTTAGTCGAAACCTCCCTGCTTACTGTACTGAGTGCAACTACTAATAATGACTTTCTACTGTTTTCTCCCTTTACCATGTACAGATGGAAGAATCCACAGTACAAGTTTCTACTGCTACTGGATCGACAGTGGCCGGTGTATGTGCAGTGCAGGCGAAACGGATTCATGCCTTTTTGTTGAATGCGACTGATAATTGTGATAGATTAATTGGAGGAAAGGAAGCAGCCCCCCAGCCCGGATGAAGTCACATTTTTGCGCAGCGATTTTGAGCTTTGAGTGTTAACTTCCAAATGTTCTCTTTTTTTATTTTATTTTATTATTTTTTCTGGCAGCTTCTCTAACTTGTGCTTTCTTTTTTTTTCTCTGACAGTAGGCTTATAGAAGTGGCTCAGACCAGCCTGATGCACCTACTCAAGGGAATTTACCTTTTGCTTCCAAGTCGCTTGATCCCACTCGTCCACTTGTGTAGTTCTGGTGGTTATGTCTGTGTCAGATTGGATTGGACCATGGAATGGGACTACATGGCATTTGTGTAATTATCTTATGCGGATGAAAGCTGTCAGAGATGCTTCCCCCCCCCCCCCCCCCCCCCCCATTGTGGGACATTTAATTGCATTAAGCTGAGGCAAGTTCAGCGTTCCTGGCCGTGGGTGCATCCGCTTGCTGTGTCGGAAGCACATTTGGCATCAAGATACGTTTTGTCGAGCCGTGTTAGGTCTTAAACTCCACTTGTCTGGTCACACGACAGGGTCTCTTTTCAAACTACTCACACAACGCAGCAGAGCCTGTGCTGTGTTTAAATAGCTGTTGTTATTCTGTAATTTACATTTAGCCTGCCCCTTTGGTTTTACGGCTTTGGAATAGTGCGCTACGGCTCCTCATGGGTCTTTGTGTTGACGAGTCGCGCTCCCCAGTCATGTGACAAGGCAGATGATGAGAGAATGTGACTTCACGCCGGGTGCTGAGATCAGCGGGGGCGACAGCAGCTGAAGCTTACATAGACTCAAGTATGCTGTCTTGTTGACAGTCTCACGGCAAGGAAAAGTAGCTGTTTTTAAATTTGGGGGGAGCGTGGGTGTGGGTGTTTTCCGCTGCATGAAAGTTGCGTCGACTTGCAGAGCGTTTTGACTTTGCTGCCTTGGAGTAGATACTGCTCATATTGTCATCACGTAAGCTTTAGTTGCTCGAGCCCTTTTTCATTGTAAAATAATTCAAGAGGCGCTGTCGTTTATGTTCAATGCTTGAATTCCGATTTTAAATTATGCCTTTGGAACCATAACTGCCCTTCCCTCCTCCCCACTATCTTAACCTGTGTGCGAGAGCCCCATGCTTTGGTAACACTCTCCGCTTGGCTCTGCTCCTAACAGGGTGTCGTAGTCAGTCCTCAGCACAATTCCCTAAAGGAGACCAAGAGCCGTGGGCCTTTAGGGGAGGTCTAGCAGGAGAGTTCCAGGTATCTAATGCACCGAATTTGCTGCAATCAAATTGAAAAGAAACTGTTTTAAGCAAAGAAGACAATGGTCAGTGTGTAAAGGTATGAAGGGATTTGGTCTGTCAAAGGTGAGCTGATTGTTAAACAGCATGGAACTGAACCCATTCACATCTTATGATGGTGTTCTTTTTTGCGGGGTGGGGGCAGGGGGGAGTCAATCATTGTGTTAAACGTGCTCCTAAAAATGAGCATCCAGTCCTGATTTTCATCCATTAGGATTTCTTTCAGCAACTGCCCAAGGAGATGCTGCTTTTCCCTTAGCGCACGCGGCGCATGCGAGCACAGCTAGCGTTTCTCCTTTTTATTTTCATGACATCTTGTTTCTTTGCAGGAAGTGCACAAATTCCCACGCCAGTTCTTTGCAAGCGCCCGCGTGAGCATCACAGCGCAAGCGAGTACGCATGCACATTTGCAATTGGGGAGAAAACTCCAGGATAAAACACAACTGTCCAAGTTAACAAGAACTCTCAGAACTCGGAGAGAAATAAAACTCCCAGGCTGACATACAATTGGCTAAGAAACCTAGCTCGTATGTGACAGGGTTTTTTTCCCCTGGAGTTCTCTCGGCGCACGCATCATTATTTTTTCTCAACAGGAGGGTTGCGCAGCGAAATATTGCAATGCCTTACTCAAGGGAAAGGAGCATCTCCTTCAGCAAGTAAAACCTTGGTCAGACCAAAATGGCTCCCTTGTTTAGTTGTGCTGTACGTGTAAAGCACACAAAAGTTGTGCTTGTTTGTCACACTGTGCTCCAAAAGTAACTATGACATTGAGGTGAAGTTTGCTGCGGTGACCCACTGTCAGATCAACAAGGAATGGGAGAGCCGACCAAAAAAAAAAAATATATATATATATATACATATATATGAATCAATAAAGGGTTGGGTAATGTTTGCATTTTGTAATTCCTAATTCAAGTGATTCTCGATTCTGATTCTTTTAGGGGGCTGGGTCAGAAGTGTTTGCATGGTTTAAATGAAGGGTGTCCAAATTATGAACATCCATTTTCTTAGCAACCCACAGAATAGAACATTTGACTCGGGGTTCTGTATACCCAGACCTGTGATGAACTAACCCAATTGAATTAATATTCATTTATTGTTTAAGGTAAAAAGTGTGAAACTTTTTCACTGCTGCCATTGGGCAAGCACGTCTTTGTACGTGATCTTCGTTGTTTTTTGCCACTTCTACTTTGTGGTCGCCAGAATTGACATTTTACTATTACATATTGAACGATTCTAGGAAAACAATTACATTAGTCCCTCTTCCAATCGGTTCTCGATGCCCGAGCCTGTGTGTATGTTGTGTGTATGAGCAGTTTTCTCAAATATATTTCCAAAGGTGTGAGTTTCAGTTCTTTGAATAGGATAAGGTGATTCTAGCATTTTTTTTCTTCTTCTTTGAAAGCAATTGAGCGTTTCCTTGGCAGTATTCTTGGATCGTTATACTGCTAAAATGTCCAACTCTTTTGTTTTCATCATCCTTGTAGATGGCAGATTTTTTTTTTTTTTTTTTTAAATTTTTTTTTATCAACAATATCTCAGTGCATTTCCCTTTTCATTCATTCTTCAATAATGTGAAGTTTACCAGTACCTTGTGCTGGAAAGCAGCCCCACGGCACCATGTTGCCACCTCCAAACGCTGGTATGATGTTTTTGGGGTGATGTGGTGTGCATTATTCCATCCAAGAAGTTAAATTTTGCTCTCATCCGATCTGACTATATTGTCCTAATATTCAACTGGTTTGTCCAAATGTTGTTCAGGAAATTAATTTCAGGCAATGAGCTTTGACGTGTTTTTTCCAACAAAGGGGTTTTGCGTGGTGAGTGTGCGTACAGGCCATAATGGCAGATTGTATTACTTAGTGTTTTCCTTGTGACAACAGTACCTGCTCATTCCAGGTCTTTTTAAAGCCCTCCAAATGTGGTCCTTGACTCTTGGACAACTCTTTTGATTATTCTTTGCACTCCTCTGTCAGAAATCTTGGATGAAGCACCTTATCGAGACAAATTTATGGTCGCCTGACTGGGTTTCCACTTGCGAAGTACGCGCCTAACCCTGCTCACTGGATCATTCAAAAGCTTGGAAATGTACTTGTAACCTTGCCATAGTGATGTTTTTCAACATTTACTTTGTGATGGTCTTGAGGGAGCTCTTTGCTCCTACCCTTCAGGAGATGTCTTGACTCACACTTTAGCAATAACACCTTTTTGTCAGCCATCAATTAGGACTGAACCATCTGATATTACCAGGGCTTGGATTGCTGTTTGACGATTGATAGATTTTAAGTCTTGTCTTGGCTTTCCATCCATTTTTGAAACTCCCTTTTCTTCATGTGTTCAAAACCTTTTCCCTGTGCCATTTCATATTTTTACACACAAACACTTCATTTCTGAGGTTATTTGTTCTACTTTCTTTGTATGTTTGGCTTACTTGAGTTGCTCCCAACACCAGGTGAATGCCACCTTTTGGAAGTCTATTTGGTGAGAAAATATGGTGACGCTAAGTTTCAGCTGGTCCGTGTGTGTGTTACACGCGCTGGGTTTGACCCTTCCTCTTGCCTAAATTTTTCACTTTTATATTGCAGCCATTTGCTAAATCATGCATTTTTCATTTTTTCCCTCCATAATGTAGTGCACACATCACTCCATATTGAGAGGGGAAAAACAGAATTGGTGAAATTATTGCACATTTATTAAAAAAAAATATACTGAAATGTCTCACAGCCATAGTACTCAGACACTTTGCTCTGACATATATTTAACTCTGGTGATGTCAATTTCTTCTGATCATCCTTGAGATGGTTCTTCACCTTCATTGCAGTCCAGCTGTGTTTGATTATACTCATTGGACTTAATTAGGAAAGCCATATAATACTCCACGCATATCACCACAAATGAGAATCACAAGGGCAAAGGAACAAATCCATGTTTTTGGGATGTGGAAGGGAACTAGAGTTCCCAGAGAAAACCCACACAGGCACAGGAAGTTAATGCAAACTCCACACAGGAGAGGCCGGGATTTGAACCACAGTGGCCTCCGTAATCCTTAAATGGAAGAGGTTTCGAACGACCAGTACCCTTCCTAGAGCTGGCCGTCTGGCAAAACTGAGCAATCAGGAAAGAAGAGTCTTGGTGAGAGAGGTAAAGAAGAATCCAAAGATCACTGTGGCTGAGCTCCAGAAATGCAGTCGGGAGATGGGAGGAAGTTCTAGAAAGTCAGCCATCACTGCAGCCTTCAAACCAGTCGGGGCTTTAGAGCAAAATGGCCAGATGGAAGCTTTAACTCAGTCCAAGACGTATGAAAGTTTGAATGGAGTTTCCTAAAAGAAAAAAAAAACACTTGGAGGACTCAAACATGGTGCGAAATAAGATTCTCTGGTCTGATGAGCACAAGATAGAAATTGTTGGCCATAATTCTAACTGGCATTTGTGAGGATAACCAGGTACTGCTCATCACCTGTCCAATAATCCCAACAGTGAAGCATGGCGGCGGAAGCATCATGCTGTGGGGGTGACATTTGCCTGTATATTAACTCAAAAGAGGGGCTCTACTTATTACCAACACAGGGTCTGAATAACCGTGATATTTCAGTTTTTTGTTAATAAATCTTTAAAAATGTCAACAATTGATCAATTGACAATCAATGTGGGGGCTGTGTGTGTATTGAGGGAAGAAAATGAATTTAAAGGATTTTAGCAAATGGCTGCAATAAGAGTGGGGACAATTTTAAGGTTGTTTGGAAACTTTCCGCGTGTGTATGATCTATATATATATCCTATCTTTTATAAGCACTTGGCTTCATCTTCCACATCCTTTTGGTTTAACAGTGGTTTCAGCGTACCAAAAACATAGCAAGACAGTCGGCCAAAGCCTCCTCTCGCTCACTTAGGAAACTTAACCAGTTTCTTTTGACACCCACAGAGATTATTGCCAATAGATGGGGCAAACGATCTCTTCTACCAGCCTCCACCATCTCTGCCAACTTCCAAAATCTATTCAATAAGGCCCTACTTTGCCAAAGATGAGGTGAGATGTTTTAAACATGCACGCCTGCAAAATTTCTTGTCCTTCACATTACCTGCTGAATGTCCTGCCCTCAAAAGTGACATCTTAATGGATCTTTTTTTGTTGTTTGTTTGTTTGTTTTCGCAGGCTTCAGTGTATAAAATCTGTAAAGAAATGTACTATGAAGGAATGGAGGATGCGCCTTCCTCTGAGCAGGAATCTGACCTCATTGGTGACAAGTAAGATGTCTCTTTCAAAGCTCCTTCATTTCTCAGTTAGCAAGTTTTAGAAATATTGTACCTTCTTCAGATTTGCTAGTAAATAACATTCAATTGCATGGTAAATCGTGGCGTCACGATCGCAAAATTGACCCCTCCGTACAGGGCACTTAACCATGCCTCCTGAAGTGACGTCACGCCACGTGCGCTCACGTAAGACAAACAGTAAAAATGGCAAATACAATACAATACATTTTGAACTGAGACAGACTCTATGCTTCTGATTTCATTCAAATCAACGATATATTATAGATTCTAAATACAATACTTTCTTAACTGAGAGAGACGCCATGCTTCTGATTTCATTCAATCATTCACACGTAGCAATGTAATGCTAGCGCAGAACGTCTCATTCATTTATACGAGACGTGTATTAAAAATCAAATTTAGGGCATATCTTCGTGCAAACACAGTCTGGTTAAGCTTCTGGCCGCGAGCCAGCAAGAAATCAATACGTTTGTGCAGTCCGATCATCGCTAAATATCGCTCAACAAAGAATAAGTGTGGCAATCGTTCGCACGTAGCAATGTTATGCTAGCGAAGAACTTCGAATTCATTTATACGAGACATCTATTGAAAATCAAATATAGGGCATACCTTCGTGCAAACACATCTGTTCCGGTTGATATTAGATGGATTCAGTTGATGATGCGGTCTTCTACAAAGTTTGATCCATCGAAGGCATTTTTCGTACTGGGTCTTCGGTTTTGGAAAGGGTACGAATCGAACTCCACCAACTAGCCTTTCAGGATACCTGTCGTCACTATTACAAAGTCTTAACCATATTTTTTGTTAAATAACCCAAATACGCGATAAAACGCTAACTAACCCTATACTGGACCATGCAATGTTGTCTGAGAAAATGGCGGGAGCAAAAACGGGCTTTGGTCTATGCAGATCTCTGGCCTCTGATTGGTCAGTGACGTGGATTGCGCAATATCCACGGAGGGGTCAATTCTGACTTCGATGCTATACCTGGAAAAGCCAACTTGTTACCGGCACTGAAACGATACCGCGGCAGACCATATCACTAAAAGGAGTGGAATAAGAACTGACAAAACAACTTTAAATACTCGGGTATTTTTAGGCAGCACGGTAGAGCAGCTGTAGAGCGTTGGCCTCACAGTTCTGAGGAACGGAGTTTAAATTCCGCCCCCGCTTGTGTGGAGTTTGTATGTTCTGCGTGGGTTTTCTCCGGGCACTCCGGTTTCCTCCCACATCCCAAAAACATGTATTAATTGGATACTTGAAATTGCCCGTTAAGTGAGATTGTGAGTGCGACTGTTGTTTGTCTTTATCTGCCCTGCGATTGACTGGCACCCACTTCAGTATGCCTAAGAAAATTTACATCCTCCCAACATGTTTTGTGGCACTAAAGTTGTCCTGTTTGCTGTGCTGTAATAATTTTTAGTTTCAATGTGACACCGTGTGTACAACATCGTCAGTAATGACCTGCCGACACAGGTAGTGTGTGAGGCAATGTAAACTTCTTCTGCTTAAAGATATAAAAAGCAATTCTTCTCTGCCTTGCGCCATCATACGGTAGCTTACAGACACACTAAAACATGTGCTAGCATACAAGCTAACAATATAACCAGTGTGTTCAAGTGTACGTCATTGGACATGTCACACAACAATTGTGCACATAAGGTATGCTGTCCATTTGGGAGAAGATTTAAGACTTTAAAGTGCATTTTACTGTAGCAAAAATATCGTACATATCATACATAGTTATATTAATACTGAATCCATGATTCACCAATTTTCATTATTCAGTGGGCTGTAAGGAATGTAACTCCCGTGAATAACGGGAGAACACCGCATGATTTATACATTTAAAAAAAAAAAAAAAAAAAGACCACCCTTTTTCAATTTAAACAAATATGCGGTCATCTGAGATGACAGGCCGAAAGGAAAAGAAGAAGATAATACCCCGTACTGCAAAAGGCATTTGACCTGAAGAATACAAAAGCTTAATACTATTAAATATACATTGCAGTCCTGTTTTTCCATTGCGTATAGCGCCGCGACACCGAAAAGCTGCATGTTTTTTCTTCTGCTTGGATATTATCTGGTTTTCCTTTTACAATCGGTGGCTTTTCACTCTTCTCATATTCCCCAATTTCCATGCAAATGTTTCTGTAGGGCACATCGTGTGGTGATGTTTTTTGGGCAATTAAAAATTGAAATAGTAGGAGGTATGTGATGACTCCCATGCAGTATTTTTTTTTTTTTTTTTTAATAATAGTTACAAGTTAGCCTTGTCGTTTTTTCACTGACTCCTGTCTTACTTTTATGTAACATTTGGATGACTACTTTTACTGAAGTCATACTGTAAAATAACTGTACAGTATTTGGCTATTCTCGCTACCTCTTGTGCTGAGGGATTCCATGCTATGAATCCTGCTGGTAACTTTGACACTGGTGCCTATCTAATGCCGAGTTTCTGTTAACGGCACAGGGGAATCCACTGCATCTAAAACTGTCTTTGCTCACATAGCCCCGTGACTTGCAGACTCTCAGGCTAATGCTAATGCATGCTAACGTGTTCGCAGGACTCAAGAGCTGTTCGGCAGCTTGAAACCATTTCATTCTTGCGCCTCCCAAACGCACACACACAACCTGTCGGAAGGCAGGCAGTCACTGGCTGATTTTTGTTTTTTTACTGGCCTTTAAGACACCATATCAATTGAGTTTATTTTAGGGGAATGGGGGGTTGTGTGTTTATGAATATGTATGTTTATATATGCACCTTTGTGTATATATAATGTGTTCTGACAGGTTGGTTGGAGGTCTTCTGTCTTTGAGCCCAGATTACGGCTTTGTACTGGAAGATGATGAAGGCATCTGCGGCTACGCCCTGGGCACCGTGGACGTCAAGCCCTTTATCAAGAAATGTGAGATTAGCTGGATTCCTTTCATGCAAGAGAAGTACCACAAACCTGACGGTCAAAAAGACCTCACGGAGGCTGAGGTAACTTGTTCTCCCCGCTTTGTTGCCATTGTGGTCCCATGACCTTCAGTTGCTTGCTCATTTCTCTGTTCCTCTCTCCGTAGAAGATGATTTTGAGTTTCCACGAGGAAGAGGAGGGTCTTCCAGAATCATTTTTGTCCAACTTCCCCTCCCTTATCAAGGTTGACATCCACGCCAAGGTCACTGATCCCAGTGTGGCCAAAAGCATGATGGGATGTCTGTTATCTTCCCTTAAGGCCAACGGTAAGTGGTGGCCATGATCACCACTCGAGCTATTATAGCTATAGCTGGACTATTGGATTACATTTCAGTATAATAGTAATAATAATTATACATTTTATCTTAAGTGCCTTTCAAGAAACCCCAAAACACTGAACAATAAAATATTGGTTAAAATCACAGAAAATTAAAATGTGACGACCCTAAACCTAGAACTGGTTTAGGCTCAGTAACCACCTGGCCTTTGCACATCATCTGGTTACGATGGAAAGATAAAGAAAGTTAGAAAGTTGGAAGTGGATGTCTTTTGAAGTAAAAAAAAAAAAAAAAAAAAAAAACAATTTCCGGCCTATAAGCCGCGACTATTTTCACACGCTTTCAACCCTGCAGCTTATGCAGTGATGCGGCTTATTTTGGGCATTTTTAATAACGGCCGCAAGGGGGCACTCGAGCTGAAAACGTAAGATTGAGAGCCGTGGAATATATCTGCCGAGGCAGTGACTTTTACTGGTATGTGTTGGGTTTTTTTTTCTTCTTCTTTCTAGCGTGTTGCTGCTGTGTTACTGCCGTGTCTCACTGATTTTTACCGGTATGTTTTTTTTTTTTTTTTTTTACCACTAGCATTAGCGCCACGCTCACGTGTTGCAGCTGTGTTAGTGGTGTGATACCGAGTCGGGGCTGTGTTTTTTTATTTTTTTTTTTATTATTTTTTTTTTTGTTTGTTTTTTTTACAGGTATTTTTTTTTTTTTTTTTTTTAACCGGTATGTTTTTTTTTTTTTTTTTTTTTTAATACCAGCCCTGCTCGTGCTACTGTGTTATTGCTATCGTAAGCTAAGGTATTACAACTTTGAAAACTCTTTGTGTGCACCGTCTTTGTAAATATCTCGTGTTTCAATGCGGGCACTTGCGGCTTTTACACAAAGGCGGTTTATGTATGTACCAAATGGAATTTCCTTGACAAATGTTCTGGGTGAGGCTTATAATCAGGTGCGCTCTGCAGGCCGGAAATTATGGTAAACGTATACGTTTTGTCAATTATGGTATTGCTGGACGTGATTTTGGAGACTTGTTTCCAACACACCGCTGTGCCTTTTCTGTCATCTCCAGGCTCCCAAGGTGCTTTCTGTAAGGTTCGCCAGACTGATAAGAGAATGTTGGACTTCTACAGTAAGCTCGGCTGCTTTGAAGTGGCCAAGATGGAGGGCTTTCCCAAAGATGTCATCATAATGGGGCGAAGCTTATGAAGCTATGTTATGAATACAGACTGAGTGATTGATTGCAAGCAGCAGTCATCAGGAACCTTCATAAGACACAGCTTTCATGATGGTTTACATGCTACGTGACTGTCTATGCTTGCAGGGACTCCTGTGGGTTTGTTTTTTTAAGCACTGCAAATCCCTGCACGGCCATGTAAGGATGATGGTAAACCAACACAACCAGTTGAGATGAGCCGGCATGGAAAGTGTCTTTACATCTGGACCCCAAACACTCGTACACACCCAGGAGGCAGGAAGCGCTGCCTTTTTTTTTTTTTTTTTTTTTTTTCGCCCCCCTCCCTCTGATCTAATCCAGCAGCCATCATCACATAGATATGACCCACGTGCCCTTGCCAAAAGTGTCAACAACATAAAAAAAGATGAAGCTGTGAAAAGAGGGCAGCGTGTCCGCTTGGACACGACGCACAATGTCACGCTCTCGCCGACTCATCGCTGCGCCACAATTAATCCACAGTTGACTATTCGTACAGGAATTTGGCGTTGAGATGAAACGCAGAATTTGAACATGCAAGATCATCGTACACCAGGGTAGATCTTTTAGGCAGTCTTCTTTCAAAGCAATAGAGAAGTGCTCATTCATGCTCACCACTTATTTTCATTTGTTTTTGTTGTTGTTGTTGTGGGTTTTTTTTTTTTTTTTTTTTTTTTTTGGAGCTGGTGAACATTTTGCCTTTTGGTTTCTTTGCCTTTCAAGTGTTGGGATTCTAACCCAAGACCTCAGTGTCTTCTGTGCCACTGCCTTCTCATCGTGATACAAAGAGGCTCTGGTGAGTTTGGAAATAGTCTCTCAGAAGGCCTACATTTATGTAAACGTAGACATTCACTTAATTTATGGAATTCTCTGCTTTTTTTTTTTTGTTGTTGTTGCCTCTTCCCCCAATTGTTTACTGATCTAAATCAGGGGTGTTGGGACTTTGTATTAAGTCCTCCACGGGGCATACAATGCATCAACAAAACATGTTTATCGCAAGGTATTATGTGGCCCACGGGCTGTAGGTTCTACACCCCTGTTCTAAAATGTATCATGGGACCAAAAAGATGTTTTGTTCCAACCCCCTTTATTGTAGAAAATGTGCAGCTTTTTATATTGGAATGACTGCTCTATTCCTTCCTGACCACTTTATCATGACCCAGCGGGCACATCAGATGGTTATCTGGGCTGCAAATATTTCACATTATAAAATAGTCCTTTTCCAACCTGAGTTACATCATGACTAGGACTGTCGCTTTAGCATCAATGGCTGCAGCTCAGCACCCATAAGATCGATTTGGTTGTTCTGTCCTGTCACCAAAGTGGCACTTTGTTTTTTGTTTTTTTTTTCTGTTTAATTCATGTTGAATGTGTTGCCTTCTGATGCATTTCTCACGTTTGTTGTAAAAACCTATATAGTGAAGAAACAAGCACTTTGGTTAAAAAAAATAAATAAAATGAAAAAAAATGTTTAAAAAAATCAGTTGCTCTTTAGCCTGTCATGGTAGTTATTTGGGATAACATATAACAAGGCACATAGATGAAGATGCATGCCACTCACCTCTGTGAGCGTGATACTGTAGGTACAGCTGTTAAATGCTGTCAATAAGTTATTTTGGATACCTTTATTGAAATGGGGTCAGGCATTATGTTTGACTGGAAGGAAAAGAAAACTTGGTGATCCCTTTCCTCAACAGGTATTCTTTAAAAGCCACCATTTGAAATGAACGCAGACTTACTTTTCACGATTTGTCTCGTAATTTTAGTCCCCATTTGATGGTGTTTTCTCCTCTTGACAGTGATGGGTTGTGACTGAGTGAAAGGGCTCATATTGTGTTGTACATTTACAGTAATGCAAGTTTAGGGGACGTTTACATGTAAAATTTGTATGTAAGGTTCATAATGTTGACAATAAACCATTTTAAATGATTGTGTCTCACTGCTGGTTCACTTCCTTTTACTTGGAATGGTTCTTTAGGCAATACTTAACATGTGTTTAATGTGTCTATATTAGACCACCTCTACAAGAAAGGAAGGCATACATGACACGTTCGGCTGAAGTTAACACAAGCGTGATGTGTGTGTGAGCTTTCGTGAGAGATTTGACAAAGGGGAGCCAGGAAACGTGGCGCGCGCAAATGACGTCACACCACGCTACAACCCGGCGACGTTTTTGGTGTCCCGAGAAAGGTCCATTTGGCTCAACGTGTTGTCAACACATCACTTTTCGTCGCGTCCTCCCACCGGTAGAATGTCTTTCACAGACGAAGAATCATCAGATGCCGGCCTTGCGGGTCAAACGAAGCTGGAGAGCTTCCTGTTCAGTGAGAAATTTCAAGTACTTTGAAGACACACGAAATTGTCTGTGTGTGTTAGCTTAACTCCTGGCGCGCACGTGGGCTCGGAAACCGCTCCTGGCTCCTAATGTTAGCGTTACCTGTACGTGATATTGCCACAAAGGTGGCAATGTGAGAAGTATTGTGAGGCTCTGCTTAATATCACTGTGTGTATTTTGTAGGTTGTGAGCTCTCCTCCAAAGTTCCCTTCTACTGCTTCCAAGGAGACGAAGACGACGACCAGGAGCACTTCATTGAGCTCCGAACGGTATAGCACGTGCCTTTTATAATACATAATTTAGTGCCTGAAAGGTTGTTCAAGACTGTGTGGTCCCAAAGGTATGTCTAGGGGAAGGTGCCCAGGAGGAGAATAACGTGGTGGAAGTAACAGCCTTGAACCACCAAGGAAAGACAACTTCAGTGCCCATTGCAAACCTTCATATCAACTGCTTGCCAATGGTGAGTGTCCTTTTTTCAAATTAGTTTTTTTTTTCTTACAATCATGTACAACCCCAAAAATATTTTTCTGACTACAGTACCACCATAATGAACACCATTATAACACAGTAACCAAGTGCGTATGAAAATGCACAAGTTTATGTACACTTTGAGCATGAACACTGTGCTTAAACTGTATTTGTCAATCTGCTGCTTTCGACAACGTGACTCCATCCGGGGCCCCTGGCCATCTTGGATGAGTTCACTCTACTGACGCGCCGTTCACTCTAATGCTTTTGGAGTTGAACAAATGTTCGTATGACTGTTAAAAGTGACGCATGATGGCTAAAAAGACTTTGGAAAGTTATCGGCGCTCATTCGATGTTGTTTCAAGAAACCGTTACGACAAGAAGTGTGCATTGAACGACAATATCGACCCGTATGCCTTGGAGAAACACAAATGGAGCACAAACAACTGTGGGCGTCGGTAACCTATTCAGACATCGTCCACTACCTCCTCTTCTCGAGAAGCGCTTATACCGTGGACCAACTAAAGAATTAGAAGTCTCGAGGCCTACAACCGCGTGATTACAGTCAGCGTTGTGTTAAATTATGTTGATTATACCAATGAAAGAGGTGTTGATTATTATTTTTGTTACCGAGAGTTAGAGAGAGGGAGAGGTTCGACTGGGATGAGTCTCAAGTGGAGCCCGCACCTTTGCGCCACTTCCACGGCTACATTTTCAACTCAACTCACGAAACGGCTAGTGGTGCGGTAACTCGTTCTTGCAAACTTATTATAATAAAACAGAAAATTCTGATTTTGGAGACGTGTATTGCATTCACACACGAGTATTGCGCTTTGCTGCTAGATCGGCTCTGCTCATAAGAGACAGCCACAGTTGTCCCCGTTTGGTTGCTCACTGCTCCGTTTTCTCGCACTGGTTCTTGATCACAGCTGGCAATCGAAAGAAAGGCGCTTTGCAACGGCCGTTTGAGCAACCGATAACATACCAGTGCGGCCCTATTCATACGCCTTTCTGAAATGACTCCTGCATAGTTACGTGTGTTTACGTGAATTCACCAAACCAAGATGGCGCCCACGTTCTAAATTGGAAGGTGTGTGACGTCAGTCGAAAACTGTCAATTAGTGCTCGGTCAAATGGCCTTAAAAATAAATCTCCTGGAAAATGAATGAATGATGGGAATTATTATCTAGATGATTACAAAACAATGTTTTTATCTATTCTTTGTAGGTGAGCTTGGGTGAATATGAGCTAAAAGCACCAGTGACGATCCGCTTGAAGGCTGGCTCAGGACCAGTGACCATCAGCGGCTTGCACCTTATTGGTAATACACAGTTGCCGAATGTTACAGAATGCCCATAAACAATATTTTGTTTAAAATAAAAAGGGGGACGGGGGATAGTTCCTTGTACCATGCCTTTTTATTACAAGCCCAGGCTACCAAGCAACAGAGGGGAAAATTGTCAATGCATTGGAAGTCATGTAAATCAGTCAAGTCATCTTATCAACTTTCTAAACTTATTCTACCATTTTTTTCTTACACATCATTTGCATTATCACAAAGTGAGGACGAGGTGTGGCTAGGAAAAGACCGAAATGTGCGATGCTCACTGCTCAGCTGTCGTGAAGTTGCAAAACTGCAACAAGTGATTGTGTTTTACAGTACACTTGTCACAAATGTCTGGCTGGAGACGCGTTACAGTTGAGAGTAACACAAGTTTGAATATCAAATTAAATAGCCAATCAATATGTCTGGAACTATAACTGAAATAATTCACACCCTCTGCACTGGAAATGAAATACGTCAGTGGAGATGGCATACGAGAATCGGGTCAGCTGTAAAGTATTAATATTAAGTATTTTTATTATAAAAATATTGTAGTCCCACAATGAGGTTAAGGCACAATCGCGACTGTAGGAAATATAATAAATATAGATTAGCATGTTAGTGAAGACATCTGTACAACTATTTGCACGAAATAGACATCATAATCACAATCAAGTGTTGCGTTTTAATTGATATTTTTGAGATCAGATTATCTGTACATTTTCTGTGTAATTTATCTTTACAAGGGTCGCGAGAGTGCTTGAGCCAATCCCAGCTCTAACCACGCACCAGATTGGTCAGATTTAATGGGCTTGTTTGTGGTTCGTTTTATAATGCTTGAAAATACAATTGGTAAAGGTGAATTAATCCATAGACACAGATATATTTAATGATGGGATGTCAAAATCTCACATAGTTGGATTCAGAATGCAACTGTCTGCTTTTACAAAATTGATGCCATTAAAACAATTAAATATTGTAGCCATAATTTATGAAAGATTATAGCTTTAATTATTCACATACTGATTCTAGAGGATTTTTTTAAAAAGTTTAAAATACTGTACATAAATTCACAGACTCATGAGACAAACTAAATACGTTTCAAAATAAGTTGGTGGTTAAAAAAAAATTAAGATGATGTTGGGTTCTTCTACATTTCTTTTGGGTCAAATTAAAGAACAGTGGTTCATGTGTGGCCCATAGGTCAAACTTAGCCCACTGTTACACCAGCCTAAATTCTTGTCGCCATTTGTTTAATTACAGTAGAAGTTGCTGATTCATCTTGCTCCTCTGTCTAAAAGGCTCGGGCAAATTAATCTCTGCTCTCGTGTCACTCCTCGGATGCGCCAGCTGGCCCCGATTTGTCTTGTGAAAGTGATTTGCTTTGCTTTCTTCTTCCGTTCAGCTTCAGAGGTTGAAGAATCGGACTTTGAGGAAGAGGATGACGAAGATGAGGATGACATGGAGGAAGAAGAGATCAGTCCCGTCAAACCAGCGAAGAAGAAGAAGCTGCAGTAGCCCTTGTGTTGGAGGGAGATGGTGTGTGTCCCCCCCCCCCCGATCCGTTTCAGGAAATAATTCATGGACGCTGTCGACCACGTTGGCACAGGACATTTCCAAACACCCATATCAGTTAGTTATATTAAAGATACTGCTCGGATCAATCACCCTCATTCACCGAGTCTCTCATTGACAGCACAGGACTGAAGTGTTTTTTGCTATCAAATGTTGCCTCTTGGTTTTTGTTGTATATAAACAGTACGTCACCAACAGTGATGAGATGGCTGTTCTAATTCAGTATTTTAAAAAATTAAAAATGTCATCTTCGTTTGCGTGTCACAGTAAGGGACCTGAGATCATTGACTTTTTCTCAGTCACAAACATTTTGTAGATGCAAATGTTTTTCAACATAAAATGTTAAATAAAGTTTTGTATTCATAAAGAATGAATCTGAAAGTATTTTGTCATTTCCCTTTCGATATGATCAGCAGTTAGCACCTATTTACAGTGACATTGTTTTCAACTGAGTTTGCTGTATTTAATTTTTATATTTAATGTTATGGTTCTTTTGATTTAATTTTTATTCTAGATAGTGTTTAATTTTTTTTTTTTTCTTAAATGGCGATTAAATTAACATGAGCATTTTCTGTTTTGCTTTCACAAGGCAAAAGCGCTGATCTTTATCCTCTGAGTTGCTTATTTTGAGTGGTGGTAATAGCGCCAATGTTCAAAAGTGAAGAAAGCTTATACAGTCCTGCATTTGCCCCCATGCGACCACCAAATTGTTTAATCCGGGCCACTGAACATTAATAAATGTTGCAATACTTGCTGCATTCAGCATTTGTTGGTTGACCGTGCTCCAGACTGTAACAATTGTATGTGAAATGTGATTCTTTTGGCGGCACGGTGGGCTTAGCTGGTATAGCGTTGGCCTCACAGTTCTGAGGACCCGGGGTTCGATCCCGGCCTGACCTGTGTGGAGTTTGCATGTTCTCCCCGTGTCTGTGTGGGTTTTTCTCGGGCTCTCCAGTTTCCTCCCACATTCCAAAAATATCCAACATTAATTGGACACTCTAAATTGCCCCTAGGTGTGATAGTGAGTGCGGCTGTTTGTCTCTATGTGCCCTGCGATTGGCTGGCAACTAGTTCAGAGTGTACCCCACATCCTGCCCGTTGACAGCTGGGAGTGGCTCCAGCACTCCCTATGACTTTGTGAGGATAAGCAGCAAAGAAAATGGATGGATGTGATTCTGATGAGATTGGACAGCGCCTGTCAACAGGTCACCCTTGAAGGTTGTTGACATGCGTAGCAAAATAAAGATTCTGATTCAGATCTCCTTTTTGGTTCCTTATTCGACTCATCCGTGCCACTGGGTGGCCTCACTTTCTTTCAGTGTAAGTTGCCCCGGACATCACGCAACGGCTGTACTATATTGTTCAATTGTGGAACCACCCAATAAAGCTTCCGGAGAGTGAATGTGTAGTTGCAGTTTATTCACCAATGATCGACAAGAGAACAGAGCAGCCTCTGTCCGAGCATTAAACGTAGTTAATAAGTTAGTCATGATCAAGTCATGAGTAATAACATTCTGGCTCTGTTCTTCATTGTATGGACCTTTGGGTGGAATAAACGTAAAGTACAGGACAGAACAGCTAATGTCAGTAGGTGATGTGGCATTCCTGGATGTTTTGATGATTGGCTGATACAGTGAAGAAAATAAGTATTTGAACACGCTGCTATATTGCAAGTTCTCCCACTTAGAAATCATGGAGGAGTCGGAAATTTCCACTGAGAGAGATGAAAAGAAAAATCCAGAAATCACAATGTATGATTTTTTTTAATGATTTATTTGTGTGATACAGCTGCAAATAAGTATTTCAACACCTGTCTCTCTGCTAGAATTGAAATCATGCATGGCACGGAAGGTTCCCCTGCTTAAACCAGCACATTTCAAGGCCCATCTTAAGTTTGCCAATAACCGTTTGGATGATACAGAGGAGTCATGGGAGAAAGCTTTGTGGTCAGATGAGACCAAAATGCAACTTTTTGGTCATAATTCCACTCACCGTGTTTGGAGGAAGACGAATGATGAGTTCCATCCCAAGAACACCATCCCTACTTTGAAGCATGAGGGTTGTCGCATCATGCTTTGGGGATGTTTTTCTGCACATGGGACAGGATGACTGCACTGTATTAAGGCGAGGATGATCATGGCCATGTATTGTGAGATTTTGGGGAACAACCTCTTTCCCTCAGTCAGAGCATTGAAGATGGGTCGTTCTGGTTCTTTCAACATGACAATGACCCAAAACACACAGCTGGGAAAACCAAGGAGTGGCTCCATAAGAAGCATATCAAGGTTCTGGCATGGCCTAGCCAGTCTCCAGATCTAAACCAAATGGAAAATCTTTGGAGGGAGCAGAAACTCCGTGTTTCTCAGCGACAGCCCAGAAACCTGTCTGAGCTAGAGAAGATCTGTGTGGAGAAATGGGCCAAAATCCCTCCTGGAGTGTCTACAAACCTGGTGGGAAAAACTACAGGAAACCTTTGACCTCTGTAATTGCAAACAAAGGTGACTATACCAAATATTAACATTGGTTTTCTCAGGTGTTCAAATACTTATTTGCAGCTGTAGCACAAAATCATACATTTTGATTTCAGTTTTTTTTTTTAGATTATCTCCCTCACAGTGGATATGCACCTACGATGAAAATTTCACCCCCCTCCATGATTTCTGAGTGGGAGAACTTCCAATATAGCTGGGTGTTCAAATACTTCTTTTCTTCACTGTAAGTCGAACAAAATTATTTTTTAAAGTTCATTTTGAAAGAATACCGTTGACGAAAGTAAATATATCTTTAGTACAGGAACTGGCTGTCGGACCGCTACTGTGGCATGAAAAGTGCCAAATTGCTGAGTTTTTCAGCAAATAGCTGTTAGTTAGGGTGAATTACCAAAAAGCAGGGGCTTATTGTATGGCCGAAATGTACATTTTATCCGCTTGTATTTCTGCATTACAGGGTGAAACATGGACTACTTTTGAGGTAGAAAAGTGCAGGTCATTGAAAATAAAGTCAGCATCCATTACCTCAAAGAAAGAAAGAAAAAATTTGCTTGATTGAACCCACCTGCCACCTTTCTCAGTAACAGGTGTCATTTCAATATAATTATATGTAATATGAAATCTCGGTGCACGCCGCCACAGCAGCGGCTCGCGCTCGCTATAGTTTATTCACTCTCAACAACAGATGTGGCTTTTTTCCACCCACTGAAAGGTATTTCAATTTTCATCTGATATGTCTCTCACATTGAACACGTTGCAGTGTGTGTATGTGTGTTTCAATTTAGAAGGGTTTTCAAAAGCCTCGTCAGATCAAGGTTTGCATTCTGCATACTTGCTGCTCTATGCATACATGGAATGTCACATTTCCCCCCCCCACCCCAAACATTTCACTCTTTTGGATGTCCTTTCTGCAGGCTTTGTACAAGTATCATACCAGGAAGATGTTCAGAAATGTGAGTTTACAGAAGCTAACTCTTTGCACGAGTATATAGATTCAAATTTTTATGTATTTGTAATCGGAATTCACAGTGTGTGACAAAGATGAGGGATTAAAGCAGCAATCTGTCAGATGGAAGGTTGGTAAATATTTCAGTAAACTGCATGTAAAAAAAAAAAAAATCAGCCACAATCGTTTGTTTAAAAAAAAAAAAAAAGTATAGTGTGATATTTATGACAATAACCTGGCATCTGAATGGGGGTGTGTAGAATTTTCATATCCATTGTATGTGGATGCTGGCACCAATCCAAAGTGTACCATGCTTCTTGTGGTATAGAAAACGGATGCCATTAATTCCCTCCGGCGAGAGCGTCAAAGGGTATTGTTTTCAAAGAAATTCATTTCAGTGAGACTCATTTTGTAAGTTTATTTCTTTGCTTTTTGGCAAACAAGTTTTCTTGTGATGTTACTCCGACGTGCCTTTAATGGCTCGTATTTTCTGTCCCTAATGCTAATTCCGTGAATTTCATCATCTACAGTACAAATGTCACTTAACTCTTGTTTATTCCATTTTATATTTTTAACAACGAGTGGAGAGCTATGTCATTATCTGCTTTTAATTTTAAGTAAATTAGTCTTCACCAAAGGCATGATAATGTATCGTTTAATTGGAAAAGTAGTGAACAGAGGAGTAAAATATTGTTGCCTGGCACATTTTTGTTTTCTTTTACGACAATGTGCAGTTAGCAAGCTAGCTATGCCGGTTTGCCAGAATTTCTAAAACAGCTGTGTCGTAATTTCAATGGATGTATTGTTTAATCCAGTATAAACACTTGATTTTCCCCAAAATGCGTCTGTCATGTGGACGAAGGCACCGAGCGAGGAGTTGACACCGGTGAACGAGCCCACCGGCCGAAAAAAAAAAAAACCCTCAAGTCTGCTCGCTCGCGGGATGACTTGTGCCCAGGGTCTCTCCTCGCACCGACGATCAGGTGGGATGTGTACTGTACTGTATTCCAACCACCAGAAGCGTTAAGTAGATATATTTTCGCAGTTAAAACACGTAGGGATGTGTAAGAAAAGGAAATGTAAACGGGGTGTGGATTCAACTCATTCAGCGGAGACACTGACTGCGTTCGAGGGTGCAGAGAATGGCTCCCCCCCCCCCTTCCAAGATTTTGAAGGCCCAGTTTATAAGCTTAGTGATTTTGTAATCATTCAAATTTGACAGGTTATAACACTTCTTTGTAGTCTGTCAAATCTGCTAGTTTTTTTTTCACTTTATAGAGGATTTTAAGAGCATCTGCCGACAAAAGGTTGCCCAATCACAGCTACACAACAGTCTGTGATTTCCAACCTTTAAAGAGCCAAGGTACATATTTTATAATTGAAAAATCCCACGGCACACCGACAAAAGTAACTGTCACAAAAAATGGATCGATTAATTACTGTATGCACTTCCTGCCATCTAATAGAAGAGGATTTTTTGTTCTGTTTGTCATTGTGCCTCACTGGCCTAAATAGATGAATAAAGATACATTATTTCCTAAAATAAGTTTGTTTTTTTTTTTTTTTTTTAGCAATTACATAAAATTGGATAACTTCCCACGGCACACCTGAAGAGCGCTCATGACACACTAATGTACTGACTAACTGTTGGGGAATCAATGGTCTACATAACTTCATGACAACAGCTAACCGTGACCCAACACGCAGACACCTCGCTTCAGGCTGTGTTGTGTTCATTCATATGGAGCATCAACACACCTGCCTCCACACAACACAGCTGTCAAGTGCAGCACCCTTTATTGTATACATAACCTCAAGAGCGCAGTGCAGGCTGACACCTGAGCACACATTCATTCGCTCAACAGGATTCGACTCGCAGCTAGCCCAACCCAAATGCACATGCGCACATAAATTCTATTTAATCATGTCGTTACTTAATAATGTAGGGCGCTGGTGGAGGAACAATTAGAAAGTTGGAGGCACACACTGGAAAGGAGAGGAATGAAGATTAGCCGAAATAAAACAATATATGTGCATGAATGAGAGGGGCGGTGGGGGAAGAGTGACGTTCCAGGGAGAAGAGATAGCGAGGGTGGACGACTTCAAATACTTGGGCTCAAAAATACAGAGCAATGGAAAGTGTGGTAAGGAAAGGGAAGAAACGGGTCCAAAAGCGATGTGGAACAGTTGGCAGAAGGTGTCTGGCGTTCTATGTGACAGAAGAGTATCCGCTAGGAAAGTTTACAAAACAGTGGTGAGGCCGGCCATGATGTACGGATTAGAGACGGTGGCACTGAAGAAACAACAGGAAGCAGAACTGGAGGTAGCAGAAATGAAGATGTTGAGGTTCTTGCTCAGAGTGAGCAGGTTAGATAGGATTAGAAATGAGGTCATTAGAGGGACAGCCAAGTTTGCATGTTTTGGAGACAATGTTAGAGAGAGCAAACTTCGATGGTTTGGACATGTCCAGAGGCGAGAGAGTGAGTATATTGGTAGAAGGGTGCTGAGGATGGAGCTGCCAGGCAAAAGAGCGAGAGGAAGACCAAAGAAAAGGTTGATGGATGTTATGAAGGGAGGACATGAAGACAGTGGGTGTTAAGAGAGGAAGATGCAGGAGATGGGCTTAGATGGAAAAAGATGACATGTTGTGGCGACCCCTAATCGGGACAAGCCAAAATGAAAAGAAGTTACTGTATCTTTTTTTTTATTTTTATTTTTTTTATAAAAGAGTATAGAGTAATATTTTTCTTATCAAACATTCCAAAATATTTTGTTGTTTTGGAAGGCTGGAACGGATGACTTGCATTTCCATTCATTTC
Source organism: Syngnathoides biaculeatus (assembly GCF_019802595.1). Classification (NCBI taxonomy): domain Eukaryota; kingdom Metazoa; phylum Chordata; class Actinopteri; order Syngnathiformes; family Syngnathidae; genus Syngnathoides; species Syngnathoides biaculeatus. Next base: position 12,697,959 of record NC_084651.1, read on the forward strand.
AATGGGAAATGGTGATTTGCATTGCTCGTGTTGTCACTGGATGAATTTAACTCTCATTTCAAGGCAGTGCTGTAGTTCTAAAACAACAAATGATGGATTTGGGCACAGTCCGTGGCCTTGGTTGTACCTGGCCTTCCCATAAATATCCACTTTATGTTTTATTAATAACAGACTGGTGGAGCAGTACACAAGAGGAATACTAATGGGCTGACACACACACGCACAATATGTCAGGTTGATGTCACACTTACTAAATCAGCCCTGCCCATTCCGTCGCCTCAAATGTAGAAAGCGTCTCCGACTTTTCCAATCCGAAAATTTTATCCACTCGTTGAATTTGAATGAAGGGATAGCGGGGAAAAGAACATTTTAGAGAATATGAATAAGTGATGTGCGCCAAGCTCATCATTTCTTTTCCTCCTCCCCTTTCATTGCCGTGTGGCGGGTGATGATGAAAGGAGGATGAGTGACAGATAAGTAGATGGGTGTACTATCCGAGCCCTCATTAAAATGTCTCCGCCTCGATCGCGCGCCTTCGCTGCCCCTCCTCCTTTTCCTGCAATGAACTCTAGCAAATGAAAGCCCGGGAGAGAGAGCGAGTGAGAGGTGGGGGTGTACATCTCATCAGTTATTCACACTCTGACATACAGTAACTTGACAAGCAGCTCCAATAATGAGACTAAGAGGCAGGATTGTGCCAAGAGCAGGATGTTGGCTAGAACTCCCATTCATGTCGTTTTCACCTCCTAAAAGAGAGCAAGCGTTAACGTGGAGTGACTTTCTAATGAGGAAAAGAGAGTCAAAATGGAAATCCCCCAGATGAGTGATAATTCACATGCAAATTCCAAAGTATGTAAAAGTCAAATAACCCGTAGAGTGACTGGGGTCCTTGCCAAAGAACCCCTTCGTGTCTGTTACGTTAACATTGTAATGTGATGACGTTCACAACATGATTTAAAGGAGAGTCTTCGAATAGGAGCAACTTTGGTACGGAAGATATACATACAGTAAAATGTCTACACACCCCTTTTCAAATGCAAGGTTTTTGTGATGAACAGAAATTTTACCCCCCCCCCCCCAACCATTAATGTGATGTATAACCTGTAAAAGTAAAGTAACAACTGAAGTAGTACGTTTGCACAACATGGCTGTTTTCACAATTAATCAATGACATTCATGGTGCATGGGAGTCAGCATCCACCTGCCACCATTTCAATTGCCTTTGATGAATCCTGGATACAGTTCAGTTCTAGACGGCTTTTCGCACCTTTTGGGTTTTTCATCCATCCATTTTCTTAGCCACTTATCCTCACAAGGCTTGCGGGGAGTACTGTAGCCTATCCCAGCTGTCAACGGGCAGGAGGCGGGGTACACCCTGAACTGGTTGCCAGCCAATCGCAGGGCACATCGAGACAAACAGCCACACTCACAATCACACCTAGGGGCAATTTAGAGTGTCCAATTAATGTTGCATGGTTTTTTTTTTTTTTTTTGGGGGGGGGGAACACCGGAGTGCCCAGAGAAAACCCACCCAGGCACGGGGAGAACACGCATACTCCACACAGGCAGGTCGGGGATTGAACCCGGACCTCAGAACTGTGAGGCCAACGTTTTCCAGCTGAATCACCGTGCCACCCCTTTGGGTTTTTGCTTCATAAAATCCTGAAGGTTTTGTGTTTTGATGGACTACTGTTTTGAACTCTTCACCTTGACTAAGGTCTCGGTTCAAACCCCAAAGCTTGATGCCACTACCATGCCATGCGTCATTGTAATTCTGGTGTTCTTTTGGTCATGAGCCCTGTTGTCAAACATTTGGGTCAAACATTCCCTTTGAAATTGTGGCCCAAAAATATTGCAACCTTAGTTTTACTGGACCGTAACAAAGTCTTGCCAACACACGAGGAAAATGTGTTAGTAATCCATCTTGGTGAGGAGCACGGTGAAGCAGCTGGTAAAGCGTTGGCCCCACAGTTCTGAGGTGCCGGGTCCAATCCCAGACCCGCCTGTGTGGAGTTTGCATGTCCTGCCCGTGCCTGCGTGGGTTTTCTCCGGGCTCTCCGGTTTCTTCCCACATCCAAAAAAGACACGCACCATTAATTGGACGCTCTAAATTGCCCCTAGGTGTCTTTGTGAGTGCGGCTGTTTGTCTCGATGTGCCCTGCGATTGGCTGGCAACCAGTTCAGGGTGTCCCCCGCCTCCTCCCCGTTCACAGCTGGGATAGGCTCCGGCACTCCCCTTGACCCTTGTGAGAACAACCGGCTGAGAAAATGGATGGATGGATGGATGGATCCATCTTGGTCTCTTTCTCTCTTTTTGTTTTTTTTAAATCACAAAAACCTGGCATTTCTGTCGATGTCGACATTTTATGCTTGTGTTCGTTGTTATTAGTCAAATATCTAACTTGAACCCTCCTCCTGAAGGTGAAAGATCATCACAAACAAATCATCCGAGCTTCTGCGTCTCCATGTCTCACAATCTCATAGCAATTTATGAGCTTAATGAGTGGTGTAGAGAGAGGGAAAAATTGTCATATGCTCACATAACAGATCTTGAAGGCTCCCATGAAAGTCTTGATTAGCTTTTTGTTATAATTTTATTTTTCATTTCCCTTACTAGTCAACTTTTCATTCAGCACATGGTCGGCGGTATTCTCATACTAATCTGCTGAACACGCTAAAGAAAATCCTCTTGCACACAAAAAAAATATTTATTTCTACTGATTCTGGGTTCTTGAAACCTTTACAAATGTGTTAAAATCTTGACAACCATCTGTGGTCCGGTGTTTGATTCAAGCCACGTGGACTTGGGAGTGCATAAGAGCTTCTTTGCAATTTTTTTTTTTTTTTAGGCACTGATATCTGTTCAGTCACTGCAATTTCTTTATAAGCATTTTCTTTGACATACACTTGAATGGCTGCAATGATCTAGGAATATATTAGCCGCACTACGTTGAGAGTAAAAGAAAATAAAGATGTAGATGGAAATAGAACATATTTCAAAAATGTAAAAGGGCAGCTAAGTGATCATATTACTTAAACATAAAAGTGCCAATCTCATTACTTTATGTATCATGTGTACAGCTATCTGGGCACTTCAATAGGTGCACTTGGACAATTAGAACCAGTACAAGAGCTGGATTAAAAAAAAACACTCCGGGCATCCTTTTCGGTACTGCTTATTAGAATAGCAGGTGTGCATCAGAAATACTACCGCTATTAGAAATACTACTGCTAATGATTTTTACAGTTTATTAATGTGATGCATAAAATTATTAAAAACATAAACAGATGAACATTCCCATTCTACACATCGGTAAACTACAGCCACAATAATAAATATGTTAAATTATTAATTAGTGTGCAGTATCATCATTGGAAAAGCAGAATTGTTTAACCAGCTCTTATATTGGATCTCACCAGGTCGTGGATGCGTTACTAACAAGAGTCCACTGAATGTATTCTTAATCCAAAATAAACAAAAAAGGGAAGCCGGTGTTGATTTTTGCCATATTGTTATTTGGTTCCATAATGCTTGGTTGAAGACTGCCCGTACAGGCCAAAAATGTCAGGGCGTCCGGATGCCTGTGAGGCTTCCATCAGCCCCCTCATGGGTAAATGCTGCAGGGACTGGCTGCCAGGTATGGCGCCAAACTCTTGAGAGGTGATGGGGGTGAACGAGTCGTGTGTCGGGTAAAGGGGTCGACCACCTGCGGGCCTGGAGCACATCAAAACTTTCCTTCCTTCATACACACCCTGTTGGGACGCGCCACCGCCACGGAGATGTGGCGGGAAAATGGCCTCAGAGTGTTGGCCCACCACATGAGGGTCCGAACTGTCCAGGAAGCGACTGTGGCCTTGACTAGCGTGAGCGTTCTGTCCCAGCACATCAGAGGAGAACATGTTTGAGTTGCGCTGGCTGTGCTCCGTCAGGAGAGGCATTTTGTTGGTGTAGAGCAAAGCCGGAATATGCTGTGAAGTGGAGTTTTCAGTGGCGCTCTCCAGGAAAGCCATGCCATATTTCCTCTTGTTGGGTCCGGAGCGAGGGCCGACCGGGCTTAACTGTGTCTGGACTATCTCTAGGATAGACACCTCATTGATAGGTTCTGATAATGACAAAACAGGATTAAGCTATTTTGGACCAGACAGTAAGTTGAGCATTACAGAAATAAAGAAAATCCATCCTACCGTCCAGGATTTTGTGCAGATTCCGCTCCTGTGTTGAGAGGCTGGAGAAGAAATGATGAGCGCTGATTTGGCCCACTGAGAGTGGAGGCACAGAACTGCTCAGCTGCAAATTGGACCTGAAGCAATCGTTTAAGTTGAAATACACAATTTATTTTCAATGAATTCAAACAAATATTTTAGGTTTTACTCTTTTGCTGATGTGAAAACAAGTGTCACATCTATCTAGTGTGATTGAAACCAAATTGAAAATATCACGCTTACCGATCAGTTAGTAGTTGGTAAGGTTTTGTATTCTGGAAAGGAAAAACATGTCAATTTGATTGGAAAATCCGTTTTTATATTTCCAAGACAAATGTATGACTGCAACGTGAGCAGGCGTATACACTTAATAGCTGAAATATGTTCATATTTAAGTCGATGTGAAGCTTAATTATGATATGCAAACTAAAGATAAAGCTATGATGCCACAGGAAACAATATATTAGGATTTAATGAAATTTAAGAAAGCCATCAAAGGATACCTAAAGGAGACAATACCTGATTAGATATGATAAGCAAAGAAAATGAGATCTAGATAAAATCCCATATTAAATGATAGGATATGACAGTACAGGATAGCATACGATGCGATAAAACAATTCAAGATAAGATAGGAAGAGAGATATTACTATAGGACAGGGTGGTATACAATTAGATATGATAAGGGACGTAAAAGGCAAATTGAAGAATTGTAGATAACATTTTGTAACTAGAATTCAAATCAATATAAGAGCGATAGCTCCAGCATGGTCTAATATTTGTCATAACTCAAGAGGCTCATTTCTTCAAATCACATTGGCATTTCAAGTATCTACATAAATGAGATCAGATAAGGAAGACCAAGAGCCAAAGTTACATTCCTCATCTTTCAAGCGTGCTCAATCACGATCTTGCTTGTCTTTGTTTAATGCCAAGTGGTGGTTTAGATGGAGGAGGAAAGGAAAGAACCTTCATAAAGTTGATGTTGTCGGCTCTTTGAAAGAACGCTTGAACTGAGCTCAGGAGTTTTTCTGCCTGCTGGCGTCGCTCCACGAGCTGCAAAACCTGCTGGAAGTTTTTCATCTTGTACGAGCTGTACGCTCTCTCCAGCATCTGAATACTTTCACACTGTTTGACTTCCAATAAGCTGTGCATTCTCTGGTACTGGTCCCTGACTCTCTCCTTCAGGTCTGAAACTGCATCCTGTGGAGAGCAGAGTGTTTTGTTTTTTTTTTTTGTTTTTTTTTGGAGGCCATGCTGTAAGATGATAAAACAAGGCAGAGCTACTGAGTGGTGGAAGCCATTTGTTTTTGCAATTACCCCATCAATAGTATTGTGACCAACTATAAAATACAGTAGCGCAATGGAAAAACAAAACCGGTTGTATTTATAAAAACATTTGTTAGCTACCGTAACATTAGACGCAGTTTGAACTTTAACATGGGGCTTAAGAGTAGCAAAGAAATCTTTAAACCGATTAAAGCCTACTGCACATACAAATAATACCTCCATAAATATTTAAAAGCAGTTCTGATTAAATGCAAATGAGCATAGAGGTTAAATGCAACACTTACTGAATTACTGCATGTATGTAACAGAGGTAAAAATCAAGAAAATCTTATTTTTTATTCAAGATTAACAAGATTCTTACTCTCACAGTGACAACTAATTCGTTCTTGTCATTAGAACAAATGCCAGGAGCACACACTCGCACGCCAAAGTAAGGATGTTGACTACTGCGTCCCCGTAGGACCACATGCACCGTCGTGTACCTCCATCATCGTCCTGTCGGACTCCAGCTTGGTAATGCGCTCATCGATGTTCTGAACACGACCCTCCAGTCTGTCTTGCTGCCTCATTAGCGCGGCCTGGAGAAAGACGACCAACAGGAGATGAGATGATAAGATGGACAAATGCGTAATACAAGGAACTACAAACTAAAGCCCATCAACCTTTCCACGGTTTGCTGCTTTAGAACCACAAACTGGATTGTATTTTCATCAGCTATTTTGGGATTTCTTCATTTTGGATTCCTCTTGTTACACTAAACTGATAATGCAATAAGCAGACAGTAGTTTTAACCTCTACCCCTTCAGATATGTTTGGGGCAGCTTCCATTTGGGTAAGTCTCACATCAAGAAAACATGCCCAGATACAATAAATAATAGTATAAATACTGATTCCCTTTGAACATGAGAACCAAAAACGGGGACACTTACTGCAGCACATAAACCGTGTCACAGATTAAAGTGCAGAGTTGTAGATCATGGAAATTCCTTCCACAGTATTAAAGACTCTTTTAGTATGCAGCAACAGCATCTTAACTGATAATTAGCGTTCCAGTAGAATATTTGATTTGTTTCATGCCGTGTGTGTGTGGCAAGCTACCGTAGTCGGCTTATTTTGTTCCGTCCCGTTTGTGTGAATTTCCGCCAAATTTGTTCCACTTCTGCAAAATAGTCTCTTATCTTTAACTCTAATTTACATGACAGAAATTGTAACAACAACATTTTAAGCCCTCCTCCTAGTGGTATTAAATATACACAGTGGAAATGCAGTGTTTTGATACCGCTTTTCAATTTTGACAATGTAACCAACCTGAAAAGAACGAAACCGAACTGCCTGGCTTATGAGTCACATCGGAAACCGCCTCCGAAATCCCCAGTGGACAGAGGAAGCAACTGCTGGCAGGCACAACAGCAAACATTCATCTATGAGAACACTGACAACTGCACAAATCCACCTGACCCCAGCTGTCCACTGTTGGGAACCGTCCCACTTCCTGTGTGTGGAGTATAGAGTCTCCCACAGGGCTTGAAGAACTAAATAGAATTCTTCTCTGTTTCGTGCTGCAGATGGAAATCAATGTACAGTCTCGGGCTGATTGATGACAGAGAGCAAGGGGGCACTCTTTAATGAGCTTGCTAGTGCATGGAAAAGCCACTTGTGCACAAAGTATAAGAGAGGGCAACAAAGCCTGCTGGATTATCTAATGTGCATGTGGGGGAGGAGACGCTCCCTAGCCCCGCTCTGCTTTTTCCTCTCGCTCGCCACATGCATCGCTTCCGTCATTGTTGTTTGCATTGGCCTCCGCAGCAGCGACCTCCTGTTACGTCTGTGTGCTGACGGCCGGGGTCCGAGGGAAAGTGCTGAATGAAAGTGAGATGCACAAAAAGGAAGCAAGAAAGAGAACATTTGGAGCAAAAAAACAACAACAACAAAAAAGAGAGAGAATGAGGACATTCCTGCGGTTTCCAGCGAACCTTGTATCACAGCAACCGGCCTCTTCAGCTGCCTACAACAAGCCACTAGACGACTACAACAACACTGCAACTCATCTCACTGATGACGAGTGCTTTGAGTGCACCAAGGAGACTGCATTCACAAGTCTTTCATTATTTGAAATAAATTGCAGTTTGACAAACGGGACTCGGGGAGCGCTTCTCTCCGAGACAACTTGCCACAACATGTGCATGTACCTGCACAATCTAATGACCCCATCTAAAATTCTGTTGAAATATAATTATTACAGCGGTTCTTGGGTCGCAGTGTTTTGAGTATGCTTATAAAACAGATGTGATTAGGTAGTAGTAATTAGTAACTGGCGAGAGAGAGAAATCGTACTCGATTTAAAAAAACAAAAAAAACACCTAGCTACTTTTATTAAAAAAAAAAAAAAATGGAAACAACCACACAGGCTTTATTAAATACCCTTTCACTAGTGAAAATAATCCAATGCAAATATTCAGTGAAGCTCTTTCTATTCACGCCATCTGCAGTAATTTGTTGAAAAACTTTGTGATCGTTCTGTAATGCACTAGGATGCCACAATGGAGGCAAAGCCCCGGCTAATAGGAAATTAGTAATTGGTATCAGGAAAAATCAGTGGTGCATTGAGATATGAGTGATATAATATACAAGTTGTTAATTGGACATTTTTTCCCTTTCGGAAACTCTAGATAAAAGCACTGTATGGTGGCAGTGTAGTTAGTTCAACTCACTTCAGAGTAAGCAGCAGTTTGGCAAATATTTAACAGTTTATTAAAAAAAAAAACTCAAAGCTGTTTAATGCCACTTCCAACTGAGGTTTACTGACTAATCATAAAACGAAAACAACTTGGGAGAGTCCACTTAACTGAAAGGGGAATTCTGGTGGTTTGCACTAACAATGTATCCAATAGATCATGCAATATGTACTCTATCTTGACAATGTGATGTTAAATCCTCTCTCATTTATAATTGTATGTTGAGAAGATTTTTATCGACAATTCTGAATTTTCAGGCGGGCTGCCATTTTCGCGAATCACATGACCTACGTGGGCGGATGTGACGTGTTGCGTGCTGTTCCAAACGCACTATTACATGGGACACCATTATGCCCAGTGCTGATTTCTCGGATTTGTCCTCATCTGATGAAGAAATAGCAGTATCGGTTGAGCGGGAAGACGGAGGAATACTTCCATACAGATTTGAACCTGTGGCTGAAAATAATGCCGCGGAGCCGTGAAATGAGCACCACCGAGCGGCGGAGCCGTGAGCTGAGCGACGCCGAGCCCCGGAGCTCGCTTGGCCGGGGAGTGAGCTCCGGGGCTCGCCGGGGAGCGAGCTCCACTGCTCGGCTGTAAGTAATGTTGAATATTCGGATGGTTCTTCAGGCGGAATGACGTGGAGTCTGACGAGCTCGCTCCCTGGCCAAGCGAGCTCCGGGGCTCGATTGACGGAGCTGCGAGCTCACTCCCCAGCGAGGCCCAGAGCTCCCTCCTCAGCCAAGTGAGCTCGTCATACTCCGCGTCATTCTGCCCGAAGAACCATCCGAATATTCAACATTATTTAAAGCCACAGGTTCAAATCTGTATGGAAGTATTCCTCTGTCTTCCCGATCAACCAATATTGCTATTTCTTCATTAGATGAGGATAAATCTGAGAAATCAGGACTGTGTATAATGGTGTCCCATGTAATCGAGCATGTGAAACGGCACGTAACGCGTCACTCCGCCCATGCAGGTCATGTGACTCACGAAAATTGCAGGGCTCCTGAAAATTCGTAATTGTCGAAAAAAATCTTCTCAAAATACGATTAAATGAGAGAGGATTTAACATCACATTGTCAAAATAGAGTACATATTACATGACCTTATTGGACACATTGTTAATGTAAACTACCGTAATTCCCCTTTTAATGCTTACACCCAATGCAAAACACCCTTGAAATGCTAACGTTTAGCATTGATAGTGACTGTTTTAGAAGCTACAGATATTTAAACACAAACGATGGAGCAGCGAAAGTGGACGTAATATAATATATGGAACAATATATTTTTATCCTCCTTGAAAGACAACTACATTACAGCTTCTTACTGAGTCATTTACAGTAATAGAAGTACTATTATTGTTTTTGGTTTGTCTGTGTGAGTGTATTATACTGCCTGTCAATGGCCAATGCAAGTACACCACAAGGAGCAGCACAATGTATTACATTGCAGTATTAATTCCTGGTCCGGAATTTCTTTACTTTTTATTTCATTCTCTTATTAAGCTAGTTTTTTTTTTTAAGTACTATATTATATGCATGTACAGTGGAGGTTCCAGGGGAGGGCGAGCGGGAGTCACTGGTCCCCCGAGTTGTTTGACATTCTAGGGAAGTTTTGTTGTGCCTATACTATGTACAGAATCATAGAGGTAACTGAGTGTGATCTTGCAATGACTCCATCATGAGGCGTTTGAATCACCAAATGGAAACAGCTTTTCGGCACATCTTCCTGTTTCCTACAGTTCCCTTTTGGCTGCTATTGTGCTTGAAAATGGAGCACAAGGGCCAGTCTCTGGTTGCTGATCCTCTCCAAAACAGTGTGAAAGCCTACCTTTATCAAGATTAAATCCAACAATTGTCACTTTCCCCACTGTCCTATTAAAGCATCTGCGCAGCCACCGGTTGCCAGGAAGCTCATGTTAAAATGCAGAGCCTCTGGGTCAATGAACAGAGAGCCTCTTTCACAATCAACAGACAGCTGATGTCAACCCACAGACTGATTCATTGCCACGCACATGCAAGATACAGGAAAAAAAAAAACGTTTCCTGCTGAGAAAAGTAAGGTGAGGTTGCGTGGGAGGACTCCTCCTCCATCTGTCCCTGGAATGACATTAGTCTTTTATTACTCTGCCTTTCTACGATCTGGCCACTCTCAAAGTCTCCTTTGAGAGCCACTGAGCCAAAGATAACCAAAGATATGAACACAGTCACGTTGGTATTTCCATCTTTGTTTATCCCAAAAGCAACAAGACAGCTGCCAAGGGAATTTGAAAGATTCTCTACCAAAATAGACCACACCTCCCTCTAGGACCGGGGTGGGGAACCATTTTCCTATCAGGGGCCATTTCAGTTTTTCCCCTAACAACTCCTCTTGGGTCTCATTTGTTTTTAGAATTGCATAGTAGGGCAGATCAAATGCTCTGGCGGCCTGAATATGGCCCAGGGGCCGGAGGTTTTCCACCCTCCTCTTGGAGGGCTTCTTCACATGGATCCACTCCGGATACTTTATTAAATAACGCTGCAACCAAAATTTCAAACTTTTTGTAGCATGTGACAATATCTGTGTGGTGTGGACAGTGCTAATGTGGGAAGAGCCGGGAGCAGTGAATCCTGGATGGATCTGTTTACCGTTTGGAAGTTACAGCTGTGAGAGAATAGATGCTGTCCGTGTGTATATGTGTGTGTGTGTACGCATGCATGCATGTGTGGTGAGCAGCTGTGGAAAGGGCTGAACAGACATCTTTTGTCCCAATAATAGCTCTCCACCAGAGCCACAATTTGCACCAAAAAAACATCTGATTTAGAACTTTGTCAACCTTATGTGAACCTTCGACTTTCTCTTTAGGAACGGGGAAATTTATACCAGCCCGTACATGGGTCAGATACTAAAACCAACCTGATTTTAAAGACTTATGCCATTTTGGGCTTGTAGGCTATTAAAAAATAATAATAATAATTCAAGCCATGGTATATACCTTTTTACAGTTTCTCTAGACCTCTCATATTGTAAAGGGTCCCAATTGTCGGAGTGCAAGTGTTACTTTTTGAACGGGTGACTGGGCGGAACAAATAAGCTGCATAGCGTCCTGGAAAACAACATTGCGGAGTGATCGCATCAGAATCTACTGGAATGTCCTTTGAGAGGCCGGCTCCGCCTAATCTAACATCTTTAAACCTGGACAGAAAACTTGGGTTTAACAGGAGTCCACACTTTCTGCCCATCGTTTTTTTACTTTGGAAGGTACTTTTGTTTTTATTCGTATCAAAGTTCAAATCGCCCAAGCAGTTAAATGCTCGTTTGTGAACAACAGCATGTTTGGACTGAGGTAATTACAGTTATTTGAGAATTAAAAATGGGAGGAGTTTGTCTCAGGTGGATGACGCACCAGTTGACTGAGGCTTGTGTCTGTCTTTAAAGGAATGCATATTACATGTGGAAACACTACAGTTAGTGTCATAGCTTTCTATGTGTCACCCCTGTCACGGCCAGGCTCACAGCACTGGACTTCTGAAGGACTTCTTGTTAATTATGATGATGTGACGAACCCGGAATGATGCTTCGGTGGTGGCTTTCGCTGTTCAACTATATTGTGTGAAAAGTGACTGCTGTGCGGCCAATTAGGATTTTAGTTTGGTCACTTTTCTCATTCTCAGCTTGCTTTCCGGCGGAATGTCAGTGTCGTATTTTCCATAAACAGTTCGAAAATGGCCCTCCACATCTCACGACACTAGCGGATGAGGCAAAAGCACTTTGAAAATGAAAATGACATTGTGGAAAAAAAAGTCCCCCCCCCACATTCTGAATGAAAGTGATACATTTTTGTCTTTTTAACTCATCCATACTCAAGTTTGATAAGATTTCTTAAGCGAGGGCTTAACATACGGGGGGAACTCACTGACTGCTCGAGTCGTCGATCGCGATCGACGAATTGAGCACCCTTGATGAAGACAAATAATGTAACGATACTCACAGTATATATTCTTCATCCACAAAAGAAAAATGACAGCTATTAGAGCACTTTACTGAGTCACAGTAGCAGTACTGTAGAAGAAACACTATTCTAAGTTTGTGTCTGCATGACTGTAGTATTCTGCCTCCTGATGGTCTCATCAGAAGGAGCAGTATAAAGAATTGGATTGCAGCAGTAAATCCTGATAGGCAGATTATGGGATGCGTCGTATTCTATTCAATTGTATCTCATTTTTATTTCTACGCTAGTCAGTCAAAATAGTACTTCATGTAAATCCGGTCCTTGGTGCGTTGAGGCACTGGTGGTTGAGACTCTTTTGATTAACTGCATGTGCATTAACTAGCGAAGAAGCTTGCAAACTCCTCCGTCCATCTTGGCCTTAAACAGCGGCTAAAATGAGTGTTTAAGACACCATTTTCCCGCACTGAATATACTTTGAAAGGCGCTATTGACCTGAACATTTGAACAGATGTTAGAACCAGCCCAAGTAATCCCTATGTAAAGGAGAGGAAATAAAACCAGAAATGATGTTCTGTAAAAATGTGAAAAGACATGGGGGGGAAAGTATTGTATAAAGGGAGGTGCAAAAATGCATGGAAAGCCAAGACAACACCTAAAATCTAACTATTACCAAATGGCGATCCAGCCCCTTGTTAGTGAAAATGAACATCAGCTGGTTCGGTCTTAAGTGATGGCCTACAAAAAGGTCTCAATGCAAATGTGTGAGTCCAGGCACATCTCATGATGGGTCGGAGCAAAGAGCCGTCTCAAAACTGTTGTCAAACATAACGATGGCACTGGCTTCAGGTTATGATGCTTCGGTGAAAAGCCAATCATACCACTATAAATTTGCCTCAATCAGGTGTTCCTCGCAGGATTTCCGACAAAGGAGTGCAAATAATAATCAGAAGAGTTGTCCAAGAGCCAAGCCACCTGTGGAGGGCTTCAAAAAGACCTGGAACGAGCAGGTACAAGGAAAACTGTGAGTAATGCACTCCACCGCGAATGGCCTGTATGCGCGCTGGGCGAGGGGCGAATCTCAAAGTTCATTTAAAGTTTGCTGAACAACATTCGGAAAAGGCAGTTCAATATTGGGAGAATATAGTCTTGTCTGATGAGAAAGAAATTGAACTGTTTGGATCTGATAATGCGTACTACCTTTGGAAGAGAAATGCCACGGCACATCACCCTCAAAACATCATCACAAACAAAAACAGGAGGGGTCTTGAAGGTGACATTGCAAACAAAGACTTTTTGCACAAAGTACTTAATAAATACCAGTTGGCACGTGCAATCCTTTTTTCCCCCCTTATTTTACATTTTTACTCAAAACTTAATTTCTGATCTTATTTGTTGATCTTTCATTGGATGAATGGATTACTTTGTGTTGTTCCCATCATCTGTTAACACGTTCATATTTATATTGCCTTTGTAAATACATTTAGTAATTTTTAAAAAAGGTCATGTGTTTAAAATACTTGTTTCCGTCGCTGTATGACATCCTATCCAAATAGCATCTTTGTATATAATCTTGACGCTCATCACTTCTGATGGACGCGGAACACTTCAAGCCTCGGCTAATGCAAAAGTTATGGGCGGCATGACCGAGGGTTGCACGCATGTTGTTTACCTGCATGTGCGTGCGCTGCGTGTCCACGTCGCAGACCGTGTGCCTTTGGGCGCTGCAATGGGAGATGCAGCAGAAGGGACACAAAGCCATCTGCTCCTCCTCGCAGTGAAGCAGCCTATATTCGTCGTGGCTGGGACACGTCCAGGCGCTCAGTTCCTCGGCATCCACCAGCAGGTGACCGGGCGCCACGCTCGGCTGCTGCAAGTGCGTGTGCACGTGTATCTGGCAGCAGGGCTCCTTGCAGCGCAGGCACACCTTCCTGACGGGCAGCGGCGGGCCCCGTCTGCACAAAACGCAGTGCAGTGCCGCCGGGGACTTCTCGGAGTCCAACACGTTGAACCTCTTGACGATGTTGGCCAGTTTGAAGTTCTTCTCCAGTAACGGCTTCTGTTCGTACTCGTGGTTGCATTCAGGGCAGCGAACCCCTGTGCCGTTGTCTTTGGCCCACGCCTCTGAGATGCAATTTTTGCAGAAGTTGTGTTTGCACGGCAGCTGGATTGGCTCCTCGAACACATTCAGGCAGATAGGACACAGAAGCTCCTCCTCGAAACAGTTCCTCCAACTTGCATCCATGGCTGGAACTGCTCCAAACATTGATGGCGAGTAGAGTAAATTCCGTGGAATACCTCGCTGTTAAAAACAGTACAAATCATCTTATGTGAAACATGGAAAAAAAAAACTTGAAACATTTAAATTGCCTTGATCTCCAGATATAGCGACTCGGTACAATAGAATCTCAATAGATTACAGTACTTCAAATTTAAAGGGTTGATGATAAACTACTGTCAGTAACTTTAAATGTGATTGGTCAAACAATGCATGGAACATACAATTAAAAAAAAAAAAACCTTTTAAAATACTGGACATTTAAAGAGTGGGTGGTAAGAAACTAGAAAATAATTAATTTCCTGGCTAGAACAGTACTTCGTACTGGAATATGTCACAGTGCCATTCCAGTTTCTTTTTGTTGGTTGTTGCTTTTAATTACAGTATACCCATTATATAGTCCCTCAGTTGGAAGAATGTCAGTATGTTCCAGAAGTTCAGAGTTAAAGCGTTGATGGTAAGGAACTCGCCAGTCAACCGACACTGGAATGTCAATTATCTTCCAGTATTTCAGATTTAAAGAGTAAGTGAACTTAGCAGTGGAGCCCAAAAAGACATCCAATAGAATGTCCATACATTACAAGTAAACTTAAATTTATGGTAAAATAAGAAACTATATATATGTAATGCAAAATAGAGCAGAATTAAAAAATGAAAAGTTGCTGTCGTACCAATTGAAAGGGTGTATGAACGACAATAACTTATCCACGTTATAGGAGAATAAAACAGAATTCAGTGGTCATGTTTTAGAAGGTAGCTGAATGTGGAAAGTATTTTCAGAGCTATGAATACGAATCAAAGTATTTAAAATAAAAAATGAATTCGAGAACTACGAACATTGAATTGATGACGTCTTTTGTTGGTCAAGTGTCATTGAGCAACCCAAGCAGTTGCTTGTCCAAAAAGGTTGGGCGAAAGTGTCAATTTGCTTTCAAGGAGAAATGACATTGGCGTTTTTATTTATTACCGGAACGCCACATCTTGGCTTCCCCTCGGCGAACATCAGTGTTGCAATTGTGCTCGATAAAAGCAAAAGGGACGTACCAACTATCGGCTTTCCATGTCCTCCGCACGCTCCAGCTCACCTTCTCGGCTTCTACGTTGTCCAAGCCCCCGCGAAGAGAGCCCAGCTCGCCGCGACCAAACAAGCACCAGCCAGCCTCTATCTTTTGTTTTATGTTTTTTTTTTTTTTCTTTTTGTGTGTGTGTGTGTGTGTGTGTGTGTGTGTAAACGACACCCGTTGCTTTCCTGTGGGATCCTGTAACTGTTGCGTTGTATCGTCAACTAACCATCAAAGAACACCAAACCCAGATGAGGAGGGTGGGTGGGGGGGGGGGGGGGGAGAGAGGAAGGAGTCGTAATCGGAGCTCCGTGCGCGGACCTGCCCCTCTCGCTAATGTGACCCGTCAGAGTTGATACATTACACGGGGAGGGGAGGAGAAGGGAGGAGCCTCGGAGGAGGGCGGGCGCAGAGGCCGGCAGGCTGGGAGTCTGCAGCAATTACTTTTATGAGCTGAGGCCCCCTGGGGCCCGTGAAATATTGACGACAAATTTTAGAAGCGCAACATAATGCTTGTAAAATGTGTAAATCGCAGAGATAATAGAAGCTGCTCGTATATTTGAAAATTAGTAATCATTGTCACACACCCCCAGTGTCCTGAAAGATTTTGCAACCACCAATAATATTTCAAAGTTGAATTTATAGTATCCATAATTAAAATCCCCCCCTGCCCCTCCCCGGACACAATAGGCATGTAAGGGAAACAATGTTACCTGTCTCTGCTGGAGGTGAAGTTGCAACAAGGTTTCACTTTCGTGATGATGTCAGGTATTTTGAGTCATTTTCATTAAAATTCCATCTAACATCCACCGTAATAGCCTGGCTGACTTAATTAAATCTGTAAAGTCTGTGGTCTCCCACCCTTGTTAGTTTGAACAAAAGTAGAATGCATAAACTGCAGGCAAGTTTAACATAATTCCATTAATTACACTTTTTATGCTGATTAAAACTAAAATGGTTATGCTGATTCCAAAATTAAAGTCAGTTTTTATCCCTAAATATCTTTTTTTTTCTCTCTCTACAGTTTATATATCCCCCATATACGCAAAATGCCAATGATCAGATGGAGTAAGATTCCCCATCTGATTGGGATTGGATTTATCGACAGCTACGTGGCAATTTATGTTGTCAAAATGTGCAGTGAGAGGTGTGTGCAACTTCCAATAGGTCAGTACCATCAATATCTGCATACAGAAAGCTAGCATCGTAGGAATTAAGAGGATTTGTGCCATATTTTTTGTAAAATGTAATTGTTAAATATTAGTCATGCCTGTTTTTCATCTTTCAATGTCAATATTTGAAAAGTTTTATTAAGGAAGCACATCTATGTACAGTACTGTATTTTCCAAGAAAACAGGGATGGATCTATAATTCAAAAACTTCACATGATCGAGAAAAACTGAGATCAGTTTTGATTCTGTACCTGAAAATTAGTAACAGAAATTGTGTTCCATGGAAATTCTTCATTCATTTGGGTCACAAGGGTGGAAGAGCACATAGAAGCAGTCATTCTCACTCCCATTCACAGCTATGGTCAATTTAGTCTCTAATTAACTGAATATGCATATTTTTATAGGTCATCAGTGTACTGACCCATTAAAAAAAGCATGAGAACATGCAAAGCCTGAAATTATAATTGAATCTGTGAACCTCAGAACTGTTCTGTGAGGCATCCATGCTAACTGGTGGAATGTTGGGTCTACTGATCTGATCGACTAAGATTAGACCCTAAATTAAACTTTATTTCGGCCAATTAGAAAAGACTCATGCCTAATATTTTAGCAAGCATATGAATAAATCACACTCAAATAGTGCTCATTCTTTAACATGTGCTTTAATGTATGTATATTTGAATCAGGCAAAAATATCAGATGCGTGTTTATTAGTGTTCCATCTTTATTTGTGTAAATACCTACACTGCATTTGGGATTATAATTGGCAAATTCAGTCAAATAAAATGGCAAACAGCAAAACAAATATTGAAATTTATCTCTTTAAAAATGTCATGAAATACAGTATAGTAGAACAGCACAGATTCTAAAAAGACAATGTAGTAAAATTAGTCTTTTCAGTTTTGATGTTTTTGAGATTAAAATCCAAGATGTATAATGTTGCTGTAACAATGTCAACATTATGTGTCTGTGTGTGTGGTCCTTTTCAACTTGAGGCACTGAGGACTTTAGCTGTAATTCAGTGTCAAACTGCTGGTAAAAACAACACCCAAAACTAATTTTTCATCTCCACAGACGATAACAAGTTTGCCATCTTAAAACACTAAAACAGACAAGTTATAACATAAGTCAACGGAGACATTATAAACCGAACGATGTAACAAGATGAGAAACCTATGGCCATAAACATTTTGATCTGGCGCAAGGCTCAAAACACAACCTCAGAGGAAATGCTTATATTTTGTACATTTAGTACGGTCCTAGGAAGACTTTTACAAAAAGAGGAAAAATGGCCCCTGATAGGAAAAACGTTCTCCATCCATCTGATACATAATCTTGGCCCAGAGGTATGTATCTGCAGCATTCGTCAGATGTACAAGAAAAGAGTTGAAAAGTCGGCTTATGCCACCGAGTCAAAAGCATTGGCAGTGAATGACAGACATTACTTTGGCATCATAACAGGAAAAATGTCCAGCATTTGTTAAATGTACACAAGGCAAGATATATAAAAAAAACAAAAAACATTTTTGAAATGGATCAGTAGCTGAGTTTTTTTTTTTTCTTCCCTCTTTTCTTTAATGTGTCCACTGGAATAAATAGAACGCAAGTTATTGCTTGTGACATGATGACGACTGCATGCGCTAGCGACATTTCTAATTTGGATCTAAAACGGAGCGGCCCAGATCGTCTGATAGTCTTTCGGACTTCAGTTTTCTTTAGCGAGGACGCCTCAATGTCAAAGTGTCATCTGAACATGTGGATGTGCACGTTTTGACATTGCATTTTTTTTGTAGTGATTAAACGTCTCTGCCTCATTGCAAAGGGTTATCAAACACAGAGTCTGCTAGGATGGAGATCTTCAGCTTCTTCTCTGGCCAACTGTACTCCTTTGGTAATTTTGTCTATTAGAAGAGGAAAAGTGGGCCAAGTCAGTCAGAACAAAACCGAGGGCGAAAAGGGTAGAAGTTGGTGAAATGTACTCACATCCTCACGGGTATTAAGATCGTGTAAATCCCCAAGCATCTGATCCACAAACTCTTCAGTCAACAATATCTAAACGGGGAGAACAGAAACTCATTCATTAAACATACATGGATACACACAAAGGACTTCTACTGAAACGCTAATCCTGATGAGGGTAAGAAAAAAATATATCAAAATGATTGGGAATGGCATTATCTATTCTAGACATAAAATACCATAGTTTATAAAAACATAGTAATGTATTTACCGTAATTTCCGGACGATAAACTGCGACTTTTTTTCACACTCTTTCAAACCTGCGGCTAATTTGTGCATTTTTTCTAATGGCTGCAAGAGGGCACTCGAGGGGAAAAGGTAAGTGAGACCGGTGGAATGTATGTGCCGAGGAAGTGACTTTTACCGTATGTTTTTTTTTTTTTTTTTTTCCCAAACCGGCCCTGTTAGCGCTGTGCTTGCGTGTTGCTGCTGTGTTACAGCCGCGTCACAGGCACTGTTTGGAAAGAAAAGATAAGGTAGATTATTAAAACTTTGAAAACTCTGTGTACCGTCTTTGTAAATATCTCATGTTTCAATGTGGAGACATGCAGCTTTTAAATCAGGCGCGGCTCGTGTATGTACAAAATGCTTTTTCCTTTAAAAATGTAGTAGGTGAGGCTTATAATCAGGTATGCTCTATAGTCCGGAAATTACGGTATATAGAATTAAACATCTATGATTTTTGTCACATTGTCTGTATCCAGGCGCCTCGAAAGGTGCTGCCGTCTATTAACGCGTAATTGAGGAAAAACAATGTGTGCGTGTACCTGAAGCCAGGGCCCATGTGCTGCATATGGATGCTCCTCAGTAGCAAAGGCTCCTTCCACCCCCGTTGACACAAACGTTATGGCCGTGTCACCATTGATACTTTTGAAAGTAAAATGTCTGCCGTGCAGCAAGCGGCCCCTGCAAGACATTCAATCAAATTGTGTGATGCCACTCAGGAAGCAGTGTGAACTTTCTCAGCCTAACTGCAGGCATGGGAAGGCCTAAGAGCAAACCTGAAAGCTTACATTTCTACCTTGTTAGCTAACTATTTGTTTAATGACAGTACGCACGTCATCGAGCGCCGCACAACAAACTTTTTTTCCATCTTCTCGCGCGGCATTAAATGGGACAAGTGTGAATACACGATGCTCTACTGCAGATTTTAATATGAATCATATTTCAATTTTGTTACTATGTAGGAGGGCCGTGATATAAAATCAGTTTTTTCCCTTCACAAAAAATCCAATTTTAATCAATTCTGTCCCCTTCACCTTTCAGAATAATCAAAAGATAATGAAGTTTTGCCTTTGTTTCCCCATTCCTGATTTATCTGTCCCGGTAGCCCTGAAGGTTTTTCCTCCAGTAACACCTTTGACAGAAATACATATTTATTTTCTTCTTCTAAACAGGCATGTAAACTGGATCCTTTTTTTATGTAAAACCATTCACCGTAAGGAAATAAGCCAACAAACTGCATGGCTCGCCTGGTCCTCGTCTGTCATCGACGAATAACGCCGCACCCCCTCCAGCTCTCACGCGGTCTTTTCTCATGTGGAGTTGTACAGGAAAGGCAAGGATGGCCTTGCCAAAATATTTGCTTATTGGGAGCACATGCCGGGGATATAAAACCTTCCATTATATCAATAAATCACTGCTTTTCTGATTGATGAATTAGCACTATGCGTCTGAAAAAGGCATCCTGACCCCCCTGGCCCAACCAACCAACCAACCAACCAACCAAATAAATAAATAAATTGAATTAATTACTCGGGACAACTTTGTAGTTTACATAAATACCTGATACAATAGAATCTCTACATTGAAATGCTTATACAGGGCCAACAAATCAAGTCTTTTGATGGTGACTGTTTGACAGTGTGGATTGTTTTCCCATGGGGAAAAAAATATTTTTAAGGTTAAGTGTCATCCCTATAAACATTCTAAAATAGATTTTGAAATGAAAAATACATAGAACATTTTTCACTTCAATGTCCATACGAAAAAATAAATATGAGCGGAGAGCGCGTCATCCATGCGTCGCCAAGTGGTCACCATATTGGCTGTATCTACTGTCCGTGACGTCACCCTGGACATCCGCCATTGAAAACACGCTGTGGCCCCTACTATAGGAGACGAACACGCCCCTTCAGACACGCAAGTTCTTTTCAAAGAAAACATCTCACAATGGAGTGAAGTGTCCGGAGCAATATTACGATATGGTTTTGAGCCATATTTAGATGATATCCGGCTTACTTCTATCAACAGACTCCCAGACAGTATGTACGAGCCAGCCCAGCGGAAGCCATGCTCGTCCGCAAGGCACGACACGGAAGCCTTCGCCGGCAAGCCCGACACGGAAGCAGTCTGACGTGCACATACACACATTTAGCACCTCTGTCATACGTACGGGGATTTTTTTGTTACGTTATGAGAGATGGATTATGTGGACCCCGCCAAACTATTATTATTATTTTTTTTTAGTAGCTGTATACACACCTACCTGTCATTTGGAACCCACGAAGCTCTCGTCCTTTGCACCCGTGCAATCTATTTTTCACGACGAAACCGCGTTGCTTAGAAACCTATGAAGGGTAAATCGATCCTCCCGAGTGTTCAAGTAATATCCAACAATGCAACAAGCTGGCATTTTAGCTAACGCGAAGGATCAACGAGCTACCTTCCCGCAGGTAAAACTAAGAGAAACAAACGAGTTCGCTTGAGGGTGCTACTGCCCTGCACGTCACTTCCTTCTTCTTGTCGAAAACAAATCCCTCGAGAGGATTTTCCTGGTGAGAGTTACAAAAAGCCCTATACGTCAAAATCAAAAATGTTTTGTGGTGAAAAAAGGCATGGGTCCATACCGGCTGCCGTTTTTTTTCATTCATAACATACTAAAAATCATCCATTTCATGACACTTGACCTTTAAATGAGAACCCACATTGGATGTTGACCAGTATCTTAATACCAATTGTATTGCAAGCAGGTAAATGCCAGGTACCGTAAGCAGAGAGGAAGCAGCGTGCCAGACTCTTGGTTAAATTTCAAATGGACACTTTCCAACTGTCGCGTTCGAACTAACTCGTGGGGAACAATGGCTGTTGAAGTCTCGCTCTCCAAACTGTCCTTTCGGCTTCTGAGAACACACAAACACGACACAAAAAAGGGAAATATGAGTGAGGAAGTGTGATGTGCTTTAATAAACAGTGAGGAAGTTGCAAAAACAACAGGTTTGCAGGAAATGTTCCCGTGTTACTGGGAATGTCCATACAACAGTTTGATGAAATTTCCTGTAAGTAAGAAGCAATGAAACACAGTTGTGTCAAGATTCATTTTTTCAGTCACCACGCCTGTCACTCAAAACGTCTGAAATCATCTTTGCACACTGGAAAAAGAAATTCTCTTCATCTGTTCTAAACCCTTCACCCCCACAAAAACAATTGTGATTCAAAATTATCATACGGTATTGTACTTTAAAAACGTACAGAAATAACTAAACGGAATGTAAAAAAAAAAAAAAAAAAAAAAAAAAAAAAACACCTTCTGCTGTTTCAGATTTTTATCCCTATCAATCGTTTTCACTTCCAGTCCAATACCAATAATCCAACCTTGAGGTTTGGCCTTGATCGGTCCGATGCAATTCAAGCAATAATCAGACATAATTCCCTCATTTTGGAGTATGAAAGGTTAGATAAGACTTTCTAAAGTGATATTATTCAGATAACAATAATAAGCAACAGTATTGTTTTATTGTGGTAAAATTTTGATGTTTAGATCCCCCCCCATTGGATCTCAAAGATCAGATCGGGGCAACGCGTAGTTGCCGCACATTTTGTTAAACTGCGTTTTTAAAAGTTTCTACGTTCTACAACACTGATGCAACATTCCTTAGGCCAGTGATTTTCAACCTTTATTGAGCAAAGGCAGATATCTTAAATTTGAAAAATCTCTCAGCACACCAACAAACAAAAATGTCACAAAGTGGACAGGCAAGTTAATTACAGTATAAACGTTTTGCCATCGCATTGAAGAGAATGTATTTGTTCTGGCATAGATAGATGAGCAAAGATACATATTTTGCCCATTATGTGAAATATAATTTCCCGTGGCACACTACAAGATGTTTATCAGTATTATGTTTTACAAAGGATATGGCACAAATCCTCTAAATATGCTAACGTTCTCGTTGCAGATATTGCTTGTACTGACCTATTGGGAGCCACACACACCTCATTTATGACTGCAAAACAAGTTGCCACGTGGCTTTAATCACCTAGCAAGTCTGACTTTAGCTAACGAGTGGAATTTTGCTTATTTATACGGTAAACTTGACATCCTAGAAAAAAAATTGACTACAATTTGGGAATCATCATGTCAGTTTTAGTTTTAATCAAAAAATATAACAGAAATGCTATTTCAAATTATTCCCCGGTGTAATTTCATGTGGCCCTCGTAAGACTATTAAAAACTGAAGTCGCCCTTGGTGTTAGAAGTGTGTTCGTGTGTGCGTACTGTAAATATCAACTACAAATACTCACTGAGATCTGTCATGTTTCTGGCTGTTGATGGGGGGCAGTGCTGCCTTGGTGTTGAACTCCAGGCCTTTCCTTAAGGTCTCCCTGATCTGTTCCGTGTCTGTCAATACACACGTCAGCATTAAATGATCCCATCATGCGCTGAGTACACACTCCCAAGAACCGTAAGCACCTTTATCGGAGAGTCTGCGAGGCTGTGAGCCAATGCAGATGGAGCGACTGTCCTCGTCGTCGTCAGGCGGTCGACTCAGGTCGTCCCACACGCATTTGGCGCTCACCCCGCTCAGATTGGAGCCCTCTGTCTCGATGCCGTGGTCCACTCTCTCCTGCTTGGATGAGCAAGACAGACGCAATCATCAACACTAGGCCTGCAATGCGATCACAGCATCAATAGGGGGCGCTTAACACATTCACAAATGAGGCTTGAAAACTCAAAGGTGACACTTTTTCCAAGAAGGGGCCATTTTAGATTTTATGAAGTCATCCCACATTAATTAAGCAATGATCTAACAATTGAAAAAAAGGTTAATAGCATATACTGTTACCATTAGTGGGTTAAATGATTATGGAATGTTTAAAACGCTTCCTCCCACGTTTTGTTTTTTTTGAACATATACAGTGGTACAGTAATCCAGTCACATTTGACGAGCGCTCGCCCGCCTTCGCGCTCACAAATCTGCACAGTCTACCATGAAAAATCACGCGCGTAAAATTTGTTACGAGTAGAAAAAATAGATATTGAAAGACGTCACTTATTTTGTGTAGTCTAGACATTTAATTTACATGGTTATTTTATAAACGTTAACTAAACAAGCCCGCTCCCAAACAATCAGTATTCACCCGGAAATAGGAAGCAAGTTAACCGTACTGAGCATGTCCGGAAGTGATGGCAAACGCGGATGTTCAGAGCTTCTTCACGTACTGCGAGCGCATTTACGTCGAAAGTCATCAACATAATGAGCCATGTCAAAGGAAATTCAACTACACTGGGGTGCTCAATGTGTCGATTGCAAGGCAGTTTTGGTTGATCGTGTGACTGCGTGCCCAAAAAAAAAAAAAGATAAACTATCATGCCCCTCGTCGCTTGATTCAGGTGAGGCCAATACGACAAGCGCACGCACATAAAGGCGCGTTCTTGCAAACCCCCCCCCCCCCCGCTAACTATAATACGTATGACATTGTGATTTACTTTGACTTCATCTAAGTTCTAACGGTCATTTTCCCCATGGCACGCGTTATCTTGAAGTTGAAAGCTTTTCCCCTCTACATACTTTAGGAAGCTATAGCTGTACTGCCAGTTTTCATCAATGGATTGACAATAGATACCACCATAAATTCCGCTAGATTACAACAATAAATCACAATTGCCGACAGGAATGTTTGTTTCAATGTATCGCTAGCTTGTTGCCACTAACGCCGATTTTGTTGGACTACACTTTCAGTATTTTCGAAACGTTGCAGGTAAAGACTGTTCGTGTTTATTCCTTGACAGGCCAGTGCATTTAACTTTTCTTCAGATAAAGTTTGTCTGATCAAGAATTTTTATTGATGAAAAATGTTAAGTACCGTTTTATATCATGTTCCACTAATAGCAGTTGAAATTGGAAATTATCATTTCAGACTTTGAAATTTTAGTTATGCATTTGTTTATTATATTTTTATTTTACAGTTATGTTCTAATGATCCAGTAAATTATTTTAAGGTCTTGCGATTCCAGCCCTAATCACACCCGTAACTTTATCTGCGAGCATGACTGACCACACCCGTCCATTTTTCAAATGTGAGTGACTGGTAATCCCTCGTTTTTTAGTTAATTTGGGACCAGAACCACCCGCGAAAAGTGAAACAACATGAAGTATCAGATAACGTATGTTTGTGTGGAGTGAGTGAGTGTGTCTGGTGAGTGTGGAGTACCAGAACGTTTAAAATATGTAAACAGCATTTGTATTTTGGATATTTTTAGACAAAAAGAGGTATTTAGTTAAATCTTTAATTATAAAACAGTGAATTGGGGAAAACCTCTATACATCACAATAGTGATTAAAAGAGAAAACTTGTACTTGAATGTTGACAATATCCATATCTCAAACTGTGAAATATATTACAAGATACATATTTTGTCCCACCCTTGATTTTTCTATAATACTTAATCAGTTCAACGATTGGTCAGAACGTAATTAAGCCTTACTTGTAGGTGTGGATCAATGTCAAAGATGGTTTCCCCTCTCCTCATGTCTGTGATCAGCCATGGACCGCCAGCTCTGTATATACAAAATCTGTAATTAATTAGCTAAACAAGACACCATTTTTAATCCCAGGGATTTGTTTTTCCACACTTTGGTGTGAAAATAACTTTTTGCTAGTTACAGTGGTTACATTTTATCAACTGTTTTATTGTCAAATTATTTGAATATTTCAAATCACACATTGAATGGCAAAGATAGCCAAAGCACCATATTTTAAAATTCAGTTTTCATCAGAAAATGATGTGTTGTAAGCAGGCCTGAAGTACAACTCACATCCCAACCCCTCGCATCAGTTCCAGGATGCCTTGCCCATTCCACTGCTGTGCTGCCTGCAGCTCCTCTGAACAAACGCCCACAATCTGCAGGTGACAGTACATTTACAAATGATGTGTGCTATGAATCGGCAATATAGCCTTAAAATATTTTTTCCACAGAAAAAAAAAGCAATTTCCCACCTTTGTTTTTGAAAATAACGACATTTAATGACAATATTAACTGTCATTTTCATTTTAACACCTTCAGAATTTCTTCTGCTGCCACCATCATGAGTCACATCATCAATAAAGACTAGTGAGCCCGTTCTAGAAGGATCCATACAAGCCCAAGCCACGACATTACTGTCACAATAAGATTCACAGATGAACTTAAGTGTTTTGGATCATAAACAGATCCTTTGGTACAGGTTAATCTCAGTCTCATCCGTCCATCGAATTTGGTTCCGAAATTTCTGTGGCTCATCTGTTCACTTCTTGATAAAATACAATCTGGCTTTCCAATTCTTCTTGCTGATGAGTGGGTTGGATCCAGTGATCTGACTTGTGCATTTCTTTTCTTGAAATCTTCCAACAATGGATTATGACACCTTGACCCCTGCCCTGTGGAGGTCGGCAGGGATCTCACTGACTTGTACTCGGGTTTTTCTTCCCAGCTCTCACAAATGTTTCTGTCTTCAATTGCTCTTGACACACTTGGCCGACTTATGTCTGTTGCTCAATACAACAGTACCCCCCTCCCCCCACACTATTTCAGGACATTCCAAATTGTTGTATTGGCTATGCCCAAAGCTTGTGCAATAGTGCTGACCAATTATCCCTCTTCTCTCAGCTTTAAAACAGTTTGCTTTTCTCCTCCAGACAGCTCTCTGGTCGTCATCTTTGCTTTATAGCAAATGCAGTTTTCACAGGTGTAACACAAAGCCTAAACCAGCACTGCCTAAAAGGCAAGCACCTGAGCAACCAGAAACACCCCTTTAGTCACACGTTCCAATACTTTTGCTCACTTGAAAAGTGAGTGGGTTCAAACAAGTTGCTGAGTTGTTTAACACGTGGGTGTCAATACCATGAAATAAAAGTTGGAATTTTCAACTCGTCTCATTTATCTTTTGATCGGAAATCCAAACGTCGGCAGTAAACAAAAAAAAACAAAAGGAATTGACCTTGCCATTCCAATCCTGTTAGAAGGGACTTAAGCGACTAAATCCCTCCATTGGCAACACTGGCTGCACTTTTACAAACTAGCACTTTTCTGTTTGCGGTTATGCTGAGTGTAGGCTGTTAAAAAAAGACAAAACAACAAAAATTCTCTCCGACAAACAATTGATAAAATTTAATTTATTGCTGCTATTCTATGAAACATTTGAACAAACCTGCAAGAAGCTGACGGTGCCAAAAGGCGTTTGGATGGGATGCATTTGAGGGTCCTCTGTGAGCAACATATGCTGGATGCGAGACTCGCTGTTGTCGAGGGGATTGTGCCATGATATGTGATCGCCACTACAAAACGTGTTTTCTGTGGGCACAGGAAAAGGTAAATTTATAATCATCCATTCATTTTCCAAGCCGCTTATCCTCATACCATTGTGTGTTAGTTTGGATATGGATAAGGCGAGAGGCTGCGCACCAACTTAAAAAGCACCGTCTCGGCAATGCAAGATTAACAGTAAAGATCTCGTTACAGCTCTGTGCTCATGTGGCTGATACCACCCGCATTGCATCACGTGACTGCCATATTGGACCTCATGCCACTTGGCATGGACACGGTAAATATTGTTTATGTGCGCAGAATCCCAGAGGTCATCTCTCGTGACTGGCCCGTTTTAGTCACATACTATGACGTACTCCGCATTCCTCAAGTCTAGATAGTGCCTACGCCGCTGCCTTTTTGATCAATTTTGCAGCGCCATTAAACATATCATCTGGCCATCTCGGCAGGCCCATTTGGTCTAGCACAGCAGTCGGCAACCCGCGGCTCCAGAGCCTCATGCGGCTCTTTCATCCTTATAATGCGGCTCTGATTGGCTTGGGAAAATAAATTACTAAATTTTTTTTTTTGTATTTAATTGAAGTGTGTTTTATTTGTGTTAGTTTTTATATTATTTTAGTTCTAAATTTGTAGATTATTGTGATCTTGAAATATTAAAATATTAATTAAATTATTTGATATTATTTTTTCGTCGCTCAAAATAGACGTCACACTGCGGAAGCGGGTATACCCACTGAAACGCCGTCTATTTTGAGCGACTTTCAAGCCCGGCAAAGCCAATGGAGAAATGTAAGAAAAGAAAAATATCTCAAGAAAATAGAACATTCAATGATGCCTGGGCAGATTCATTTGCATTTACCTCGGGCGAGAGTGGCCTACCAGTATGCCTAATTTGTGGAGAAAAACTGGCTAACAATAAATGGTCAAATGTCGCAAGACATTTTAACAATACACACAAAGCCTTTGCTGAAAAATATCCACAGGGAGAAGAGAGGAAAAAAGCTGTTTCGGAACTGATGCAGAAGGCTGACCGGACGAAAAATCAATTCAAGAAGTGGGTGAAGTCTGCAAATTCAACTACATATGCAAGCTTTGTGGCCGCTCAGGAAATAGGCAGGCATGGGAAACCGTTCACAGATGGAGAATATATGAAAGAATCATTCCTTAAGATTTCAGAACACTTATTTGCGGACTTTAAAAACAAAGACGAAATTGTGCAGAAAATCAGAGAGATGCCTCTCTCTGCGAAGACTGTCAAAGACAGAACCATAAAAATGGCAGAAAATATCACAAAACAGCAGCGTACTCAATCGCCTGTGATGAGTCCACGTGGATTTCATAAGAAACATGCTGCGGTAAAGTAGTAGTTTTTTTTTTTTTTCAATTTAGATGTGCGGCTCCCAGTGTTTTCTTTTCCGTGGAAACCGGGTTCAAATGGCTCTTTCGGTGTCAAAGGTTGCCGACCGCTGGTCTAGCAGACACTGTTCAACAGTCACCATTATTGTTGTTTTATTCCTTGTTCTGGAAAGGAAATTTAAAAATGAAAATGGAGGAAACTTTTCTCTGTGGTGTCCGACAACAGCCGTAGCGACACCCTCGACTTGGAGAAGAACTGCAGTATATTTTCAAAACTGCACACGCTTGAGTATAAAAGAAAACTGCATGCGGGATAGCCGCGGTGACATCGGCACGGTCGCCTCCCACTTGAGTAAAAACAAGCCTTAACGGGTAAAGAGGACACTGAGAGTAAAGTTGATACCTCATGGTGACAAGAAATGTGTCAATCCACATTCACGTTAGCTTGGTAGGTAGCATGAAACCAGTTTAGATTCGCTGTGAGGTACTATAAATGCATGTGTGTTTGGTGGCTGGGAAATCAGCTCAGATGCCAGGCCCACCCTTGAGCAAATTGATCCCAGCTGCAGGGCTGAGAGATGCGCATACTGTGGAGAACGGGCTTCTCTCAGAATTGATCAAAAAGTCTTTCACTCTGTCTCTAAGTTCACTTCTCTAATATTTACATTTGACTGGACAAATACTTAACAACTGTAAGTCCCAAAAACAGACCTGGGCAAAAAAATAATAAAAAAATGTATAAGTATACATAACTGTGACCCTATAATGCAAGAAACAAATCGACTAAAACTATACTGAAATACGGTCTAACAAGCCATACTAAAATAGAAACTAACAAACGTGAGCTAACTTGCCTCACCATAGCAACCACTGAAAGAAAGCTCAGTTCAGTGCATTTATTTAGTTTGGGTTGGTGAAAATCACAATCAGAAGCAGCTTTATTGGCCACGTGTGTAACGACACACAAGGAATTTGTCTCCGGCAGTCGATGTCGCCCTGGTACGACAAAGACACCGTAGGTGCTATCTGGCTATCCATCCATCCATTTTCTTAGCCCCTTATCCTCACAAGGGTCGCGGGAGTGCTGGAACGTATTCCAGCTGTCAATGGGCAGGAAGCGGGGTACACCCTGAACTGGTTGCCAGCCAATTGCAGAGCACATAGAGACAAACAGTCCCCCTCACAATCACACCTAGGGGCAATTTAGAGTGTCCGATTAATTTGGCATGTTTTTGGGATGTGGGGGGAAACCGGAGTGGCCGGAAGAAACGCACGCAGGCACGGGGAGAACATGCAAACTCCACAAAGGCGAACCCTGGGAACTCAGCCAACACTTTCCAGGTGAGCCAATGTGGTGCCCGCTATGTGGCTAAGGACATAAAAATTGGCACTGTGATAGCTTTATATACTTACAATTGACTATGTGAGGTCTTTAATAACATCACATGACGTTTGATTGCTATTACAGTGAAAACTGTTTTTTTTTTTTTTTTTTTTTTTACATGTATGACAGTCAAGGATGTTTCTTAAATGTTACTTGCCTGTATAGTTAATAAAATGTTAACAACATAACACTAATTATTTCACTTTCCATTGCTTTGAATGGGAAACTTTTTTAATGTAAAAAAAAACTGTCCTGACACAATGTTTGACCTTAAACATTACACTACATTCAATAATAAATAGGTTACAAACACACTGACAGTCAATGAAAGTACAGAAAATGTAAAATTACACTTCCTATTGGCAGTTCCATTTCCAACAGATTCAACCAGATACTATGGAAAACCGAAACAGGCACTCTTACTCATACACATTTGGATGAAATAGAGACTACAATTACAAAGAGCAGATTCTTAACATTTGGCAAAAGGTGACATGGCAACAGCGGTCAAAAGGAGGCAGTCAAATAAAAACCACTGCTGATAAGAACTTACCTAACTACAGCCGAGCTAAGACAATGAAGAATACCAAATAAGGAGAATGTGACCGAAAAGTTGAACAATTTAAAATTCTTGCATCATATTAATTATGCCTCATTGTAGGTTCGCTCATCAGTGTGCTTTGCTTCTCACCTGACTGGAAAACGTAGCGAGCCAAGCCTTGCATGAGTTCAGCGGGCCAAGTCGGTGGGGCCGTCTCCCCCATCTCTCTCTTCAGCCTAAAGGTGAGCTCAAAGCCAAAGCCGCTGGCTTTGTCTATTCCTGTAACTCTGACCCAAACACACACGGTGAGATGCCAAAAAACAGTCATCCTTCCTTGTGCAGGAGTTTTGACAGAGGCACAATGCCCATAAAACTAAACAGCTTGAGGTTAGATCATGAGGAATATGATAATTATCAAGAGGGTAAAGGTGTTGAAGTGGAGGTCTCTGGTATGGTAGAAATGTGGCTCGGTGCATGAACAGATGATAGATAACATCTTCATCCAACATGGAAAATAATTTATGATCTTAATCATTCCAATGGATCTCCAAAGTTACAAGCCAAGTTGGCATAAATCAAAATAGCAAACCAAACGGTACTTTACTACTTACTCGTGCACCCTGTTGTCTCCATACAGGTCGCTTAGTCCAAAACTGACATAGTGCCAATGCTCCTGGACGTCCTGAGCTGGACAACCCATATTTCGATACATACTAATGTAGTCTAACGGGTCTGGACCACCTAACCTACACAAAACAACAACAAAGAGAGAGACAAAAAAAAAAAACGAATGACCCACTGTATCACACACTGCTCCGGCCAGCTTTTCACTTTCACTACAAAGGGGAGCAACATATATGGTGATACAAACGGCGTGGACAAACAAGGAACATAGAACTTTGTATGTTGAAAATGTTCTTGTTAGGGCTACGTGAAACTGTAAAGTCCTACGCTATGAAACTGCTCACGACGAGTGTGTAGGCGAAGTTAGCTTCGATGCTAACTATCTTCATTTACAATCACTACACAAAGTTCAAACTGAGTAAACAAATGAGCAAAAGGTAAAGTGTTGACATACCAATATTTTACAATGGCTGTAACTTGAAGCGGGTTTGCCTGATCGGGATAAAGTCGCCGACATTCCCCATAGATAGCCTGCAGTCCTGGGGGAACCAGCGACGAGACCCCGTGCGCTTGGGCACCACTGCTAGGCCGTACTTCATCCATGCCACCGCCTCGAAACGAGCCCCAATTAACTGCAAACCACAACGGGGGTGCTTCTGTTGTCAGCGGACCACCTGTCCCGGCGGAAATCCGTTCAACTAAACCATAAACTTCACGTAAGCACAGCTATCGACCGAAATTGAACCGTTGCGCTTCGCCCAGATGGGGCCCAGGCCTGTTCGGCCTCCTCTCCAAGAACGCTACCGATTGGTCAGGAGTGCATCGTGACGTCATTGACCGACGTCGTTATTAACCAATGAAGACACATTTTACATCTACATTCATAAAAAAAATGTAATAATAATGCTCATGAATTCTTCTAAGGGCACGGTGGTAAAGTGTTGGCCTCACAGTTCTGACGTCCCGGGTTCTATCCTCAGACCTCAGAACTGTGAGGCCAACACTTTACCAGCTGATCCACCGTTCCGTTTACCAAGATCTATCTATCTATCTATCTATCTATCTATCTATCTATCTATCTATCTATCTATCTATCTATCTATCTATCTATCTATCTATCTATCTATCTATCTATCTATCTATCTATCTATCTATCTATCTATCTATCTATCTATCTATCTATCTAGCAGTACGGTGGGCTCAGCTGTTAAAGCATTGGCCTCAGAGTTGTGAGGACCCGGGTTTGATCCCGGCCCCACCTGTGTGGAGTTTGCATGTTCTCCCCTGCCTGTGTGGAGTTTCCTCCGGGTACTCCGGTTTCCTCCCACATCCCAAAAACGTGCAACGTTAATTGGACACTCTAAATTGCCCCTAGGTGTGATTGTGAGTGCGGCCGTGTGTCTCGGTGTGCCCTGCGATTGGCCGGCGACCAATTCAGGGTGTACCCCGCCTCCTGCTCGTAGACAGCTGGGATAGGCTCCAGCACACCCGTGACCCTTGTGAGGATAAGCGGCTAATAAAATGGATGGATGGATGGAATTCTTCTACTACTTTTATGTATTTGTTTATTTTGGGGGGTGTTGTTGTCTAACACCTACTGTGTACTTTTGAGATTTTCAAGTTAATTTGAATAAAGTAGCATAGTCGCAAAGTGGTTAGCCCATTTAACTCATCTCTAAGATTTGGGGTTCAAGTCTAGGTTTTTCTTTCAAACTCCCAAAACATCCATGTTAGGCCTATTGGTGACGATAAATTGTACATTGTCTGAGTAGTTGTTTCTAGTTTGCTGTTGGGCGGGCACTAAAGAGTGGTCGAAGACTAGCCGTAAGAGTCAGTTGAATCAACTCCAATTCACTCGCGACATTAACGAGGATACAATATAAGCGTACACAAAGTGGATGGATGGATATTTCATGCTGACTGATGGAGAATTTTTCTGATTCAGTCCAGCGTTTTAGCTGCCACCTCTTATAGACAATAAATACGTGTGGTTACCATGTCATTATTATTTAATTATGTGACATACTTTATTATGGATGATCTGCGAATCGAGTATTAGGAATATTATCATGGAAGGGAAGAGCCAGGTATTTATCTAAACATCCACATACTGTGAGAGCAACAAGTTTCCTTTGAAAGTTTGGCCAAAAGTCCCTTCACTAACTCAGTGGGTGTCGTGTGTTTATAATCTGGATGGATACCGAACACATTGACAATTGCGCAAAGTAAGAATGTAGAATGGTTTCATCTTTCAATGTAAAATCCTTTGTGAACCAAATAACTTTGAAATAGTTCATGCAAATTTCACAAAGGAGAAACACAAACAGAGCACGTGATACAATTTATTTAGTTTTGACATCAGTATACAGTACAATAGATTCAACTGTATTTCTAGCCCAAGAGGGTACTTCTATTGTGGATTTCCATTTTTTGGTGCCATGTAGTTGTCAGTGCCATGCCAAAAGAACTGAGCCCATAGATGATACGTGAAGATGCCCCCATCTATGGAATTCAGTTCTCATAGTGGAGCACTTTCGAAAATGACGTCTTCGTACATTAAACTACTTTCAAGGTTACTATACAGAGGCTGTAACAAGATCAGTAGTGAAGGTTGTTATACATAATAGAGGTAGTATAACAACAAATACATTGTAAAAAAAACAAAAACAAAAAAAAAACATTTAAGATGATTGGCTCATGACCAGTCCAGGATGCCCAACGTTAGCCGGCGGGGTGACCGCAACTCACCTATGATCCTGATGAGGATAAGTGGTATAAGAAATGAGTTGATGCATGGACATTTTACCAGTACAGTTGTCCATCCATCCATCCATTGTCCTTTCCGATTATCCTCGTTGGGATGGTGGGTGAGCTGGAGCTGACCGCAGCTGATTTTAGGTGAGAGGAGGGGTACACCATGGACTGATTTCCAGACGAATTTCGACAAACAACCATACACACGTAACAAAAAAAAAATAAATTTAGTCTTCAATGTACTTAAGAATCATGTTTTTAGAATGCTGGTGGATGCCAAAGTACTATGAGAAAACACACGGACCTCATAAGGAAGGGCCGGAGTCTGCACTCGAACCCTCAACCTCAGAGCTGTCAGGCAGATGTGCTACCCTATAATCCACTGAGCCACTCCATATTGTCATGTGGAATTGAATATTGAAAATGATCACGCAGACTTCTGTTCGTCAGTAACAGTAGGTCAGGGTTTCCTCAACATTTTTACTTCAAGACCTAAATTAAGGAAATACGCCTCCTTTCTTGCATCCAAAGTTACCAAATTATATCATATATTGCTTAAGTTGTACATAAACTCATGACTTTTTTTTTTTTTGGAACAGGGATTGAAAATCACATAGCCAATACGATGAGTGCCGGATAGATTATCAATAAAAAGTTTATAGCAGCCTAATAAAACTTCCTGAATCGATTAACCTGTTACTCAAATGTGGCAAATAAATGAAAATAAATGATAAATGAAGTTGTATAGCGGCCCTTGCATTACATTACCCGGCCGCACTGTCATTTTAGACCTCAAACGAAAGCGAGACCAAACTACAAAAGGCACTGAGTGTGGTGAGGTCAAATGAGGAACCTTTTCTCTCGTTATTCCTTGAAATGGTTCACGAGTAGAGAAAAGGCTGATAGCACTCTGGCCAAAGATGTGACTCACCAGTTGCGAGGGGCTCACTCTTAAAAAAAGCTTCAGCACTGGAATTAAAACACAATAAGGAAATTTTAAGTCTAGAAACAGCGGCGTGGCGGCTCCTCCGTTCCTCTCCATTCATTGACCTGATTGGCTGCAGAGTGATATACAGTTCCTGGTCAGATAAGCTGTATTTTAAAACAAAGATACACGACGTCTATGCAATATAGGAAAGGCCACACCTGAGCATGCCTGGAAAACGACAGCTATTCTTCAGAAGAAGTGAATAACAACCGGTTAAACAGCCTAAATCCTCCGTGTCAACGCAGTCATTGTGATAAAGTTCGGGTCAATTACTGTAAATCCCTTCAATATATATATATAGATTTTTTTTTTTTGCCCATTTAAAATGCCTACGGTTTAATTTTGTAATAATACTTGCCTCTCTCGATCAAGCATTATACCATTGTCTTGGATAGACGACAACAAAAAAAAAGTAGAAGAAGGAAAAACGTGAATATTTTAGTGCTCAATGTGATCTGCTCCCCCACCCCCAAAAAAAAATTTTTTTTTAAAACATTTTAAAATAAATTACGGCAAAGCCCTCTCTGCTCCGTCTGCTCCGTGTCCCAGTGTAAAATGTCCAAGTGTGAACATCCTGGCCCGACTTTAAATAGCCCCCATCATTCACATCAGCCGCCGGCTTTTACCTTTCTCGATCCCGCCCTCCTCGCAATCGGTTATTCACGC
Organism: Syngnathoides biaculeatus; assembly: GCF_019802595.1. Classification (NCBI taxonomy): domain Eukaryota; kingdom Metazoa; phylum Chordata; class Actinopteri; order Syngnathiformes; family Syngnathidae; genus Syngnathoides; species Syngnathoides biaculeatus. Next base: position 12,733,492 of record NC_084651.1, read on the forward strand.
ACTGCCTCCGTTCGGTAAACTCGCAAGTCACTTCCCAGTAAGAAGGAAACAGTGGGAGTCAAAAGCACGCCCCCACACCGTGAATCAGCACGTAATAGTTTCTGAGGAAAACCAGAGGACTGCTCACCCCCCCTCACCGGTTCTCAAAGAAGAGGAACGGCTGAGGGGCTGCGACGACCGCTGGAGTCAGGAATTCCCCCTCCAGGCTTGCGTACAGCTGTTGGCGTGACGCAACCGTGACGAAGCCCGACGTATGCAAACAGAAACTCGAAACTCGTGTCCTCACTGTGGCCATTTGGAAATGATAGCAGCCGATCGTGGTCGTATGTTATATTTTAGGTGAGGCGTGAAAGTTTTTTTTTTTTTTTTTTCCACGGCACTTAGGGACCGGCATAGGATTGATTGTTTTGCAATGATGAGTTGGAACACTTCAAGTTAAATTGATATTCCGACCGGCAGAGGCGCTGTTGAGTCAGTCTGCATCGGGTGCTATGGGAAAAAGAGGGCATTTAGGTGTGTTTCAGGGTTTTTTTTTCCAGGTACAGCAAATGCGTTAGTTGTCAGGCGGACTACGAGTCATGACAATGTAAAATAATACCATTAAAAAAATATGTGGGAAGATTCTGCCTCACAGTTATGGGGGTCGACGTTTGAAACTTAGATCTGAGCTTCGTGTGTTTTCTTTCAGGGCTCCAACTTCTGCCTCCGGTCTAAAGAATAAATCAATAAAAAAAATCTTGGTAAGTAGCACGATGGATCAACCAGGAAAGCGTCGGCCTCACAGTTCTGAGCACCCGGGTCCGAACCCGGCCCCCGCCTGTGTGGACTTTGCATGTTCTCTGCACCCCTGCGTGGGTTTTCTCCAGGCACTCCGATTTCCTCCCACATTCCAAAAACAGGCAACTTTAATTGGATAGTCTAAAATTGCCCCTAGGTGTGATTGTGAGTGTGGAAATATGTCTCTATGTGTCCTGGCAACCAGCTCAGGGTGTACCCCGCCTCCTGTCCGTTGACAGCTGGAATAGGCCCCATCACTCCCCGCAAGCCATAAAAGCAGGGCAGGAAGAGGGGATTTTTACCCTCAGTACAATTTTACCTTGGGATACAAGTAAACGATTTTTTTTTTCCCTGTTATTGACAATCAGAAGAATATTTGCTTTGTTGATGACATCAGCTATGGAAAAGTTGAGTTTCATCTATTTATACCTCTGCTTTGGCACAACTCCAGCAGCATGATTGCTCAATGTGATAGTGACGTGGAAAACGGGTTCAGAACCCCCAACAAAAAAGAACTGATCCACAGTCAAAAACCCATCCCTAAATCCTGGAAATGTGACTCGAGTAGTCAAGTAAGAGAATCTGGTAATTATCTTCCAGCGCCTTTTACACAGAACCCAGCAAACTGGGTCATTCCTCAACAGCGTGTACTTCCACACCGTGACACAGCGTTTTGCAACTAACTAACTTATCGGACTGCTATGATTGCTTTTAACACAACAAGGTGAGAGAGCTCTGCATATGTTGTCAAACTGATCAGTTTATATCTTTAACACAAATGATGCATATACATAGAAACATACAGAAATGTGAACTGAACAAAGTTACCTAACTGGAGAGGATTTTCAAGTCCTAAAAACATTTCCTCTTGCCTACAAACAAGACCAGTCTTGATACATATTTCCAAACAATCGGCCTTAACAGGTTACTTCACCGCATTTCCCCGATGTCTGCTTTGCATTTTTTCCAGGACGTGGCCGCCATTGGCATGTGTCACATCTTGCGGCTTCAAAACAAACCGCACCCAAGAATAGGTATTTTTTTTTTCATTATTAAAAACTTTTTTCTTTTTTTTTCCCCCGCATGGGCAGATGACGAAAAGCAGAGGTGCCTCGCCAGAATGAGTCTTACAGAGACCCCACAGAGACCGACCACTGACGTACCGTGACGCCCGAATCCGCTTTCAAGCTACATCCTCGGGCGGCCGGGATAAATTGCAATTGACATTTCGTGTCGGACTTCAGAAACAAGCCCGGCTTTCATGCCGCTGTTTGAACACGGGGGAAATCACTCGCAAAGGTCACTGAGCCCATTTCCTTTTCTCTCCTCGCGGTGCGTCGAAATAGACCTGGAACAGTCCGCTTTCAACTGCTCCTCACTTACTGGAACACATCTATATAGGGAGGAAGTATGATAAAAAAAAAAAAGTAACCATGTTGACTCAGGGATGAGACACAATTTGCTTATCAACACACACAGCATACTTGTCAGTCCATTAATTTTCATCCTTTCAAAAATATATGTAAAATTCATAACAGATGTCATGCACTTGCCACTATTTTTGCTGGATTTACTTATTTAAAATTAGACGTATGACAGGTATAGGTGAGGCTCATTGTGGGTTTGAAACTTCAAGATGATCCATATCACTATCGTCAGTCGTGGAAGGTCACAGCTCCTCACATGGTCATGATTACTTGCACAACTTACTGTCAAGTAAGTGCCACATTAAAGATAGTCATTTGCGGCATACTCCGCCGTCCGAAAATTTGGGGTCAGCCAGACAATTTCATGTTGTTCATTCAAACACACGATTGTATTTATAGCCACACAGTTTCGAAAATTGGAGGGTCACTTACAAAAAGTCCTTATTACTGGATGAAAATCATTACTTTTCTCTCTTTTTTTTTTTTTTAACTACATTGATGATGCCAAGACAATGGGTAACCAACCTTCTCGAAACTGAAAGCAACTTCATGGGTGCTGATTATTGCTAACGGCGACCAATTTTTTTATATACAGTTCTGTACCGACTAATTTTCTTGAATCATTCATAAGGATAGCCGTATTTGCAAAGACACCGATTGTTAATGATTTAACAAAGTGGGAATAAGATACAGTAAATAACATTGAACACTACTCTTGTAAATAGGCAGCACGGTGGAGCAGCTGGTAAAGCGTTGGCCTCACAGTTCTGAGGACCTAAGTTCAATCCCATGTTTGGAGTTTGCATGTTCTCCTCCGTGCCTGGGTGGGTTTTCTCTGGGCACTCCGGTTTCCTCCCACATCCCAAAAACATGCATTAATTGGACACTCTAAAATTGGCCTGCGATTGGCTGGCAACCAATTCAGGGTGTAGCCCGCCTCCTGCCCGTTGACAGCTGGGATAGGCTCCCAGCACTCCCCGCGACCCCCGTGAGGATAAGCAGCAAAAGAAAATGGATGGATTAACTACTCTTATAAATATCTGAAACTGATTACCATATTTTCCGCACCGCATTATAAGGCGCACCTTCAATGAATGGCCTATTTAAAGACGTTTTTCCATATATAAGCCGCATAGAATAGACGCTACAGTAGAGGCTGGGGTTACGTTATGCATCCATTAGATGGAGTTGCAATACAGACTCAATATTGATCCGTCCGCTTTTGAGAAAATTAAAGGCTTTAAGGTGCGCCTTGTAGTGCGGAAAATACGGTACATTTCAGATGGTCATTTCTGCAACATTCCATCAGTCACAATTTCTAATCACTCCTGATCTATAAACTTGTGAACAATAGTAATTCGTATTTCTTTTACGGTGAAGTAGTTTATTAACCCTTGAGCTAGTGCTATGTTTTTTTAAAACGCAGGACAACAACATGTCTCTGAAGTCCATCTTTGCTCTCCCACAGGTGATTGACTGTGAAAACCCCCCTCTGTGCCACAAAAGCCTCAAACAGGTGCAGACCGCCACCCACGCCAAAGTAGTGGGCCTTGGTGGCCACGTAGACATGTCCGTGCGGTGCCAAAAGTTTGTGGAGGGTGTCATGTAGCGCGGGATAATAAGCCGTGTTGTAAATCGTCTCTGAAGTCATGATAATGTCGTATTTCAATGGAGCGGCCTGACTCGAGGCCAAAGTAAGAAAAGTGCGCCAGTCGCCAGAGAAGAACTGGCACCTTGGCAGTAACGCATCCCTTCTGGCATATTTTGGGTTTACTTCACAATCTTCTTCCTTGTCAGATGTTCCTTTACCCTTTCTTTTTCCGTCGTCGTCATTATCACTGTCATCATCTTGGCAATTGAGAAGAACATTAGACACAGTGAGCTGCTCAATCACTGTACTGTTGTAGTCTTGGAAATGGACTTTCCTGGCTCCTCCTTTCAAGGACAAAATCCCCAAGAGCCCGGCGCCACAGCCGAGATCCAAGACGGCCTTGCCACCGAACGTCTCGCCTTCCCTCTCGATTACCTCTAGGAGGTCGTATGTGCACTCCCACACCTTCAGCCCGCCCTCGTAGACTCCCGAGATTAGGTCAGACCTCTGCTCGGCCGTGCGGGACAGAACGTTCTCTGCGTCCTCCCTCTCGCGGACTGTCTTCTCGAAAACAGTCTCATTGAGGAAGTGCAGGGGAGGAAGAGTGCCGATGTTGAGGGTTTCACAGATGGCGTCATCGAGGAGGTGCAGAGGATTAGAAGGTGGAAAGTGCTCTTTGGCCTCTTTTACTGCTACTGCTGAGTTGCCAGTGTCATTCGCCTGAAAATTGAAAGCAGTAATTCACTATTGTGGATTTAGTTACAATACATGAAAGTCTCGTTTGCAAAGCAATCCTGTAAAATTGTAGAAAGAAAAAGACAGACTCATTACTACTCATGCATAAATTATCTTCCCTAGACACAAAAGAGTGATCAAAAATACGGTAACAGCCTTGTCACATTACATAATATGAACATTTTTTCCCATTATCCTTTAATCTGATATTTTTTAATTGACTATTATTATAATTATGAGTACCGTTGAAATGGAAGAATAAATGTTTTGATCACTTAAGGGTGAATAATACCATTACAAATTGTCCATGTGTATAAACGAATGACAAGAGCACAGTCAGCACGTCATGTGTTGATGATTTGTCAGCCAGTCAGAATTTTTTTTTAAATCCCTCATGATGAAAATAATACTTGTCAGCATTACAGTAAAATATCTCACTTCATATCAACTATTCAATCATTTGATGATTATCACGAGTCGCTGACAGTCAATTTATTAGAGGGGCCTGGAGAGTCTGTTGCATGTTGCTGACTGTGAGTGGACGCTCTCTAGTGGATGACAATTTAAATTGTGGATCTAAATATACATGGCCGGATACAGGAAAGCCATCTGCAAAAAAGCAATTTCTTAGTTTGGATTTACTTAACATTCACAAGTCTAATAGACTTCAATTACAGGTCAACCCCCACACCTTTGAACTAAAATGTGAATTACAAGCGCAGACTGTATTGTGAGAATAAGAGCCTAATTTCTTCCACCTGGAAGCACACTTTTACGATACCAGTCAATCATATGCGAACAAACTTTTAAAAATTAGTTTTGACTTTACTTACGGGTTTGGAAACAATGCCAATCTTGTCGTTCAACGGTGCATTCCCTTCCACGTCGTCCGGATTTGTAGCTGCATTCACGTCGAAATTAAAACAAAACGACATTTTTGACAAAGTTGAATTTGGTCGAGAAAAGCTATCTTGTTTGCAGCCACGAAACTAGCTAGCGGCACGTCGAGCGAAAGCTTGGATCCGCGCCTGCGTCGGTTCGTCAATTCCCAGAATTCCCTGAATTAATGGGGACAAATCCTGACTACTTAACGGGAAATTGTAAAATGAGTCGTTCCGCAATTTATATAATATTTCGGTTGTATATTCATACATAAAGTGTAATATGAAGCCGCTTGTGTTGAAAACAGGCCAACGAGACAGTTCATCTGGACTACAACGACCATAATGCTTTTCACCACGGTCGCCTCACTCACGCGCATGCGCACTAACTCGAGGCTCAAGCCCAACTGTCACAGTGGCTATTCTGGATCTAACGACCCGTCGCTTTTTATATCAATATAACACTGATTTTGTCGCACCTTTTGAAAATGCCGACTAGGGGATGTATTTCACCAGGTTTTTCATTCATACGAAAGTGAGTACTCCTGCACACAAAAAATGCCACTTGCGAGACTTCACGACGGACACCCATTTATTCCACAACACAAGAATGACATCCATAAAGAGGCCAGAGAGGGATTTGGGTGCCGTCTATTTACTGTAAAATGTCTCCGGTAATGGCTTAGAAAGAAAGTGTACATTGGCTAAACGGGACAAGAGCCAAGCTGACCGCTTCCTAGTTGTCATTGCGAATGTATACGACAATAGTGTATTTTCACTATGCAAATGTCGGTTGTCAGTTATCCTTCCGGGCAATTCTGCACATAAAACCGTAAAAGCCTACGACCTCGCCCTGTTTGGAATGCTGTTTAACATGATTATGTCTTTGTCAGACTTTTGTTTATGTCATTAATAACCTCACCCTACCACTGCCATATTTCATTTGCTCATTTAAACCAGTGCTTATCAAACGTTTTACTCCAATTACCGCTTTAAAAATACTTGATACTTGATACTTTAGTCAGCATACCGACTAACATTAAAATACAGTGCCTCAGTAGGTCTAAGTGTTCATTCAAATCAGGTAGAGGTTTTATTCCTAAAGGTACAATATATCTAACATTATTTTAAACCACTGTAACATTAGCAGGACTGAACTATAACGTAAAAAAATTACTTGAAATATTTCATTTAAAATGGCTTGCACATTAAGCCATCCATTTAAGAACCTGACGAGGGTTTTCGGGATTTCTTGATCGCAGATTCTTGATCGCAGATAGAAACAAACAAACATTTGCACTCACATTCACATCAATGGGCAATTTAGAGGTTGCACATTAATATTTGTTGAAAACAAAGAGTTCTAAGAGATTGACTGCAAATATGTGGAACACTGAAATACAACGGAACAAATGTACTGTACTGGATTAAAACACTATGCACAGTTTGAAATTCTAGTTCAGTAATGCTTGTACCATACTTTGCAAACCACTGATTTAAACCATGTTTGGCAAACTTGACTTGAATAGAGCATGTCACATAATCACTCAGCAGGAGTTCAACCAAAATACCAAACAAAACAGGTTAACAAACCCCCCCCACCCATTAAATAATAATAATGAAAAAATAATGTGGAATGGAGTTGATGATCAGTCAGTTGTAAGAACGTTGTTCTGTCTTATTGATGTTAGTTTAGATTCAATTTCAAGAGTATTTTGAAAGTATTTTGAAGATGCTTCTTTGGGTTTAAAGGGATTAGTTGACATTGTTTTGAAAATCCACTCTATGTCAGTGGCTTTGATGGGAGTGTCTGTCTGGCAGTTTATTTAAGACACTTTTCAACTGGTCTCAACTTGAAAGCTGTTAAAAAATGTATTAACTATACTGTGCATACAACGTTTTAAGTATTTTAATCTCAATGGTTTGACCCATACACAGCCTAGGGTTGGGAGATATGGCCTTATTTTGTTTTCTACAAACACCTAATTTTAATCATTTTTTATTTGCCTTTGCTTGTAGAAAAAGCAAATAACAAATGACATGGACTTATTTAAAACAATTATTTTTTTTCCAATTTTGCTTTGTTTCTCCTCATATTAAAAACATAACTGGAAACCATCATTTTCATCTTTGATGCTCATACTTAAGGTCAAGGTTTTCAACATGTTGACAAATCCCTGGAAAAAATCAGCAATATCCAGCCTGATTGACTGATTTCACTCCAGTGCTCCTTGTGATCACACTTTACACCGATGTGATCAGCCTGATTGGTATTAGCCAATAATTAGCATTTTATGCTGATCGTCTTAAATGTCATAATTCACCTGAGCCAATCAATGATGCTATTGATTGGCTCTGGAAAAGACATTTACTCGGTGTCGCCATCGTGTACAGTATGTTTGAATCCAAAAGATTGTTTATATTTAGCCTTGTCACGTGTCTTTTGATGTAACACTGTAAATATCTCACTTGCAATAAAATTTTTTACAAAAATAAAAGATACATATTGTCTGTCTCAGATGTCTAAGAGAGATAATATGTAATGCGTGGATCAGACTACAAGACAAATTCAGCCGTTCACGATTGCACCATTTCAGATTCCGATACCACATCATCCTGTTTTTTACGATCATTGGGGTTAAATCCATCCATCCATCCATCCATCCATCCATCCATCCATCCATCCATCCATCCATCCATTTTGTTAGCCGCTTATCCTCATGAGGTTCACTGGGAGTGCTGGAGCCTATCCCAGCTGTCATCGGGCAGGAAGCGGGGTACACCCTGAACTGGTTGCCAGCCAATCGCAGGGCTCACAGAGACAAACAGCCGCACTCACAATCACACCTAAGGAGTGTCCAATTAATGTTTCATGTTTTTGGAATATGGGAGGAAACCGGAGTGCCCGGAGAAAACCCATGCAGGCACGGGGAGAACATGCAAACTCCACACAGGGAGGGCTGGGATCAAACCCGAGGTCCTCAGAACTGTGAGGCCAACGCTCTATCAGCTGACCAACTGTGCCGCCCTGGTTAAATCTAATAATAATAATAAAATAGAAAAGCTAAATCAAACAGAACTAAATCTCCACAAAATCATCTCCGGTTTATTTTTGGGTGTTTCTTTCGTACAGGTGATTGCCTGTTACAAGTGCAGGATGCGGTGGTGGTGTCCCTCCTCTCTCGTGCACTTGATGCGTTGCATGCTATTACGGCTGTGTCCCAGGAGACGGGGATGCCGGCTGCCTCTGTGGATGTCGAAAACCCACGCCTACCTGAAACTGCTGCTGCACTCACTTTACTACAATTCGCTCACGGACTCAGATGTGGTTTTTGACTCTCTGTTTGAGCCTTTGCTCTGGACTGTGGATTATCTGACACGCTGGTTTGGCCTGGTAAATATGTGTGCATGCTCGTATATTTGTATCCAACAAACACAGTCAACTTAAATATGCTGTTTTGTAGCTAAATGAGGTAACCAGTAAAAATGAACAACCACAATAGGAAGTATTGGTGCTCTTGTGCTTTTGTACAATAGGTGTTTGTGTGGATGGTGGCAATCCTGACCAGCTCCATCTTGTTGGTCGCCTACGTTGTACTTCTACCTAACGCACTCAGGACATATTCTACTGCGTGGCTGGCTTGGCACCTCTGTTATGGGCACTGGAACCTCGTCATGATCGTCTTTCATTACTACAAGGCCGTCAAGACCCCCCCTGGGTATCCTCCTGTTGTAAGACTGACTCTCAAGGCACAGTTCATATGGATTCATTTATTTGATTAGTAATTCTTGAATATCTTGGATTTTTTTTCAGGAAAAAAATGACATGCCATTTGTGTCTGTCTGCAAAAAATGTGTCATTCCCAAACCAGCAAGAGCACATCACTGTGGTATCTGCAACAGGTCAGTCATTGTTGGAACAGGGGGGCTCACTGCGTCGATCGCGAGGGAGTCTTGGTCGAAAAAAAAAAAAAAACCGTCAGCCATTGTTCCCTCTAAACTACGCGGGTGTGCAATTGTACACGGCTGATGCAGTCTCTTCGCAGATATTCCGTGTTGTGCGCAAAAAAAAAAAATCCAATGCAAATTGAAACTATAACATACAGCTATTCAGTTTGTGGCATTTTGCAATGCAATTCAATGAGTGAGGGATGACAGGTTATTACATCCAATGGCACAATTCACCTACGTATTTGAAAAAAAAAAAAAAGAAACCACTGGTTTCTTTTAGGCAGCACACGGAACTTTCTCCAACAACGACGCTGCTCCGCCACACTTTCTTTTTCCTAGTTTACCTGACACCCCCCCCCCCCATTCCCGCTCTTAAAGACGTACACTCATAATTACAAATGTTAGAGTACTTATCCAGCCCATCAATGTGTTTTATAATGACAGCGTCCATCACCGCTGCTTTAGTTAGCAAAACAGTCTGGGCAATGTAGAGCAAGGATGAGCTATACATGCTGGTTATGTTTACTTTGGATATTAATGGAAAAAGTTAAAAAAGATAAATGCTGTTGTTTTAAGATGCAATGACTCTCGGAGTATGTAAATAATCGGAGAAAAAGTGGTTAAACTGGATGAGATTTTCTCTTTTCGAGTGGGAAAGGTCTGGTCTCAAGCCAAAGTAGAATGTGCAGGATGCGATGGTGTGTAAGTTTAACCCATTCGTTGGCAGCGTCCCATTTTTGAGATATCATGATTTTCAAACATTATATCCTTCAGTATATCAAAATATTTGAGTGTTTTAATCTGATTCTGATTCTGTTTTTTGGGACAATCTACTAAGAAAACCCAAGGACCCTCTCGTGGGCAGCGTCCCACTTTTGGACGAGATTATAAATGAGTAAATTTATCATATAATGAAACCATAAATGAAAAAGAAGTGTTATTTTGTTGTTTGTGGCCTGTTAGGAGACTTTTATCTCAATAAGGCAGAAGATTGGCACCCTGCTCATGAATGGGTTGAAATTCCACCTTGGCACAGCCTGATCCTGGATGAAAGCACAGACAATACAGTGCACAAAAAGCTAATTCTGTATTTTAGATATACATATATATTTATACATAGTATAATATATCACAACATTAATAACATAACATTGGGAGCGCCCCCCCCCCTTGTCGGTAGCTCGTGAGAGGCTGGCTGCTTGAAAAGTAGATCTTGGGGTAAAAAAAGTCTGGGCACCCCTGTGTTAGAAAGTACTCAAATAATGTTTGCCGTCATTCGCCATCTTATTTGATCAAGCATGAAAATAACAGACACATTCTTTTCCTTGTACAGGTGCATTCTTAAAATGGACCATCACTGTCGTATCCTTTCCCATGTTCATTGTGTAGCATCTCACAGTTGTCCAGTGTTGTCCATCCATTCATTTTCTTAGCTGCTTATCCTCACGAGGGTTGCGGGTGCACAAGTGTTGTTTTCACCCTTAATGTTTTCCAATCAGCCTGGCTGAATAATTGTGTAGGTCATTTGAACCACCGTTACTTCTTCTCCTTTTGCGTCTTCATGACACTGGGGTGCGTGTACTGCAGCTTGAGCGGCAGAATCCGTTTCTTGGCTGCATACAATGCCCTTGAGGTGAGTGGATGGCACCCGTGATGCGCCGTTTCATTTTACTGAGCTGCCTGGAGCTTTGTGTTTCTGTCCTGTAATGCTTTTATATTGTTGCTATCTTTCTTTGTGGGGTCTCTTTTATCGCTGCGCTTGGTGTACGCGGGGTGCTGCTTTAGCGGTTTAAGCATTTGGAAATGGAAAAACCAGGGGTACCAGTAACAGGGATGGGACCGTTAATAGGGCTTCTTCCCACTGGCCAGGTACTAACTGACGGTACTCAGTAATTACAAGTGTCACTGATTGTATTCATATAACTGATCCTACTGCTTTTGTTTTTTTTATTAAGACTGACTATGTGACACCTGCTCCATACTCATTTAAGGAAAAGATCATGGATAAGAGCATCATCTACATGTGGGTGCTCACCAGGTAAAACATTTTCATTACAAGAGTATTAAAGTAGTGTTACATTCGCCTGACTTTGGTGCAGGCAGCGTGGGTCCAGTTCCCATTCAGTGAAGGTGTGAATGTAAGTATGAATGGTTGTCCGTGTCTAAATGCGCCCTGCGACTGACTGACTGCACACAAGTTTAGGGTGTAGTTACCTTTTCAGTGGAGTTAACTCCTCGCTCTTCTCCTGGAATGATGGATTTCAGCACAGTGGCAGTTGTCCTGGGAGCACTGACTACGTGGCATGCACTTCTCATATCCAGAGGTGAAACCAGCATAGAGAGGCACACCAACTCAAAAGAAAAGAGTCGAATTGAAAAAATGGGACAGGTGAGTGTTGAGGTGTTGCGATGACGCTAAGGCCTTTTTTCCCAATCTTCGAAATGTATTCAACTGTAATCGAATCTCTTCTCCTTGTATGTCAGGTGTACAAAAATCCATTTAACTATGGCAAGCTCCATAACTGGAAACTCTTCCTTGGCGTGGAAAAGAGACGGTGTGTTTTTCTCTCACGTTTCTGTCTTCAGATGCACTTGTTATTTTTATTTGTGAGACCATTTAATCTAATGGGTGTTTTCATGTCACCTTTGCAGTCACTGGTTCACGCGTGTTCTGCTGCCCTCCGCTCACTTGCCACTTGGCGATGGCTTGACGTGGGACAGCTTCCCCGTCAAAAAGGAGCCAATACAAGTTTAAGCCATCAAGCTGCTTCAGGCCTACTTGACATTAAGCGGGGTACACACACACCAATTTTTTACTATTTTAGAAGATTTTCAAAATGACTGAGCCCACTTCAAAAGAAAAAAAAATCCCCTGTGATCTTACTGCTCTTATAGTATGTGTTACACACATAAGAATATCTCCATTGAGAATTCGCTTTATGCAGACTGTCACATGACCAAACCCCGAAATGTGGTTGGGGGACTTCCTTTTCTAGGTTGCTATAATTAGCATAACAATGAGCTGGTGAGATCATGGTCTGAACCCAAACTTGCTCAAGTTTTGTTTTCTTTATTGCTCGTGTCTTCAAACACAAGTCCTATACATGCATATAATTTATTTGTACAAATTGATGTGCAAACACAAACAAAAGCGAAACGTTGGATATTGTCATCTTTAGTATCTCTTGAAGGGCTTACAGCCACGCTACCCTGAGAACGCCCGATCATCTCGTCAGATCTCGGAAGCTAAGCGGGTTTGGCCCTGGTTAGTACTTGGATGGGAGACCGGTTGGGAATACCTGGTGCTATAAGCTTCTCTCCCCGGCTAAAATGCAGAGGGGTTGCGTCAGGAAGGGCATCCGGCGTAAAAACTGTGCCAGAGAAATATGTGTTCATCTGAGATGACACGCTGTGGCGACCCCTAACAGGACAAGCCGAAAGGCAAAGAAGAAGAAGGAGAAGAAGAAGAAGTAGAAGTATCTCTTGAAGACATCTTGTTTAAAAAAAAAGACATTTCATATGTTTACAGTTTCTACTGGTGCTTTGTCCTGGTCTCCTGTTGTAGGGGTTTGGCATTTTCCCGAGCCGGTAGGAAGCGCTTTAGCTTGTTTGGCGAAATTTAAAGTTGGTTCCCCACATACCGGATAGTACCAAAACTCACCTGTGAGAGGTGTAATGGTGCCAGAGGGCATACAGACTGATGGAAAATACAAAGAAGAAAGCATGGTGCGTAGTCGAAGTACTTGAAGGAATGGAGGAAGCTAAGGTAATTTTTACCTGCAGTGGGACGCTCTTCACGCTGTCTTATTGCACTGAGTGACTCACGAGCTATATACGTATATAGAGTTCATTCACCTACGTCATAAAATCACGTGACTTTTGTTTACCTCGCCATATTGCCGGTCAAGCTAAGGATTGCTCAATGCTAATTCGGTTGGAGACGACACAGAAATATGTCCCGTAGCACGACGGCCAGACTCTAATCCGACACCGTCAGACAATTAGAAGGTGATAATAAACGACGGTACGTGGAAAAATTACATAAACTCGGCATAGAGGACCCGTATTTAATGCCAAAGTCGATGTTTTCGATGATAAGAAATTTGACTGTTAATTCAATTCCACTTGTCCTGGACAACTGGATCTACACATGGATCTGGTGAGTAAGTCGTCGAGATTTACATGGAAAAGTTTAAAAGTGTATCAAAGTCTGGATACATATGAATACTTTGTTGATGGATCTGTTATATAATAATAAATCCCACATAGTGACGGTTTTGACCGGTTGTGAACATGGAAGTGTGTTCGGCGACACGTTAACCTTTGCTGGAATCCATCGATCTTTTCAGCTAGTATTCAATACAAATACCAATCTTGAAATAAATGACCCCTGGTTTTACACAAACTCTCATTCATTATGATTTTAAAAAAAAAGTGGGCGGAGTCGTCTCCATGGAACGTACACGGAAGCGAGGTCAGCCATACTTAACCTCCGTAAACCTCTGCGACAGTTTTTTTTTCTTTTTTAACACGCATTGTTCTCAAATAAGCCAACTAGGCATTATAATTACTTTTTAGGAAATCTGAGATTGAGAAGAATAATTCCTACCTGAAACGAAGCAATCGCGACACAGGTGTGTGTCTATTTTGGATGGGCACCATCCATCATGTTTAATTGCCGAAATCCATCGATTCTTTCTGGTCTCTTCAGCTTGTATTGCATAGAGTGATCTCTTTGAATTTCTGTCTTGTCTGTTGTGACAACCAACAGCACAACAGATCTAAGGTATTGTAAGTATTCTCCTCTGGTTCAATGTCGAGCAACTCTGTTTTACCGGCAATATGGCGCCGTGAAAATGGTGACGTCACGTGCACGAGCTCGATACCGACATGAAACTCAACAACATGCTCCTCTTTTTGCGTCCATCAAGAGTGTTACATTTTCATTTCCCGTGACAATAATTACGATCGTAGCATGTTTAAAATTTTACGATTGTCAGTTCCCGACTGTTTTCTGAGAAGATTGGGAAGGGGAAAAAAAAATTCGGCCTTCATTTGGTGTGTGTGTACCCCGCTGGCATCATGCTGGATCCTGATGGTAGTCAAGAAAGTGGATGAAAACAACCTCCAGTACCTCAAAAAACACTGCAGAATCTCAATTTTTGAGTTTGATATTTTATCAGTGCTTTGAATGAATTGAAGCAAATAATTAAAGGACATCAATTGCTCATATTCTACCTGAGCTAAATAGTTGAGCCTGATCGACACCCCAGTAAGCACTATTATTTATCTGTATTTTTTATCTGTCTAAGTTAATAAATCTTGTTTAAAGAAATTCAAACCTGGTTAGTCTTAATTGGATTCACTGAAAATACCCGGCAATGATAAACAACTGTGTCCTGCATTTTATTTGGTTTCAGGGTCTCATCTCATCTGTTACGTCACAACATTGTTAAAGCAGGCAGGCTGCATGTGCACGCACGCACAAAATGCAATATCGGTCTGGGATTAATTCAAACGCATGCTAAATTTGAGCTTTATTTGAACACGTGTTATTAGAACTAAGGGATATACTATGATTAATGTGTCACAGATTTTGTCAAATATTTTGGTATAGGATTCTGAATGAATTGGCGACAGCAAATAAATGGAATTAAACACGCAATTCTATAAATTGACAGGACAAAAAGATATGTAAAAGAAAAAAAATTAGACGTCTCCATTCTCCGACACACGCACACACCTGCGTGTCGTGTGACTGTAGTACACTATATGAATAATTTCCATACCGTTTATCCTCACTAGGGGCGCGGATGTGCTGGCCCAGATGACTTTGTGCGAGTACAGTGGGGTACATCGTGAACTGGTCGCCCGCCAATGGCAGGGCACGTATAGACAAACGATTATTCCCAACCACGTACACAACTAAATCAATTTAGTCTTGCATGTTTTTAGAATGTGGGAGGAAACCCACGCTGGTATGGGGAGAACATGGAAACTCCACTCAGTCCTAACCAGTCTGATACCGTACCACCGTATATGAATCAATTACTTTTATTATAAACATACTTTCCCAAAGCTGATTCATTCACATTTCTTTTGAGAAAATCATTAATGAAACTTAGCAAATATGCGTAGGCCAAGTAATAGTTTTAATCATTATCTGTTGAATTCACCCCAAAACACTCAATATTGTAATAATTGTTGTATAATATTAGGTTTTATTTATTATTCGAGGAGAATCAAAAAGATCAATCCTTGCAGCTTCGAGCGCGTGCATGTAGCAGATGGTCTGCTCAGGATGCCATGTCGAGAAACGACAAGTGCTACGTATTCAGACACGCAAAAGTCTTAAAAATAAGACTTCCGCTATGGACTTGTGTACTAATTGCACACATAGGTTAACATTCGCATGCTTTTGTAGTATAGCTCTGTAGTATGATTATTTGTAATAGCCACCGTTTAGAAGCTACGTTCACGTTTGATACCTAGTACATTTATTTCCCCTTGCTAAGTTTTATTTTGAAAGCCGTGCCGTTTTATTTCAGCGAATGTAATAGCTTCTGAAGAGATGATCTTGGCAGCGCATGCGCGAAAACCGATCGGGCTTTAATTCGAGATGCAAACCTCTTGCACTTTCAGGTTTGTGTTTTTCTGCAGGATTCGGTAGTGGATTAAGTGCAGCTTTTTCTGCATTATCATTTTTCCCTCCATTTAAAAAAAATTGTGGATATTTTTTAGCGCTTCTCTGAAGGTTTCTGTAGCACAAACGGACCATTTTGACAGCTCTGATGTGGCAAGCAAACTGCCGACGAATGCATCATTTAGCAGACTGGATTTCAGGTGGGTAATTCGGAAGAGGAACTTGAAAACAAAATGTTTTTTTTTTTTTTAAAAAAAAAACCCACCACTCCTAAATGTACAAATGAGTTAGTTTTTAATATGCACTCATGATGTAATAATTCACGAAAGTCTGACTACATTCGTGCAAAAAATGTGATTGATAGTGGTGCGTGGACCTGGCGCGTGCTCTGGTCAGCTGGCAGTACACGTGACGTAAACATGGCAGGACGAGCAGGAACACGCTGAGCTGTTATAATAATTCCCTCACATAATGCTATCAATTGACAACGAACTCCTACCGTATATGGTATTTTAACAATCTGTATTAATTGAGAATGCGGACGTGATTTCTGCAGGTACAGTGATGGGGGGCTGCGTGGGGAGGAGGAGCAGGAGCGACGGCCACGGGAGTGTCCGGAGCTTGACTCGAGGCAAAAAACGCGGAGGTAAGCAATTTGTGGACTCTTCATATGCACTAATTGTGATATGTCAACGGGGAGAATACTTATTTGCGCGATTCTGGTTTCGGGCCTTCCTGTGTCGAGTTGCACGTTCTCTGTCCTCCTACACGCCCAAAAATGCTTGCTACTTTCATTGAAGATTCATAATTGTCCGCAGTTATGAATGGTTGTTTGTGTGACATTGTGTGTGTCCTGCGATTGGCTGGAGAGCATTCGAGGGTGTACCTCGCCTCTCGCCCAATGTCAGCCCAGATTGGCTCTGTTCGACCCCCCCCCCACCCATCCCCTCCCAACACGGCCAATTGCGCGAGGACCCGAAATTTGCTGGGGTCCACAAACAGTTTCTTCGATTAGAGCATTTATTGTGTGTGTGTGTGTGTGTGTCTGAATTCATGCTTTTAAAAACATATTTAAAAAATGCTTATCTATTTTGAGCGTTTCGAGTCTCCCCCCCCCCCCTTCAATGCAGTGGACTATTCCATCCTCTCACTGTGCATTTGTAGACTTGATTCAAGAAAACAAGGCTCTTGGCGCATTGTGGAAAAAATATTACTCGGTGTTATTCCAGTGAACTGGGGAAGAGGAGAAGCAAAGAGGAAAACTTTTGGAATTAAAATGACCAAAGTTTTCACTTTGAACCTGTGAACCACTGCCGCAGCGCATGTGTATTACCGACAACAGGAAAAGTCAGATATGCTCTTGCCAGTATCAATAGTACTGTTAGCTGAGGAGGATGCAACAGAGAGCGACACCACTGTTGCTCTTTGAGAAAATGTGACAAACACTTGAATGTTTAATCTTATTAATTACATCAAAAGCATTGACACGATTCCTACTGTCGATAAAAAATCTCAAGAAGGATTTTAAGGCATTTATTTAGCTCAGGAAATAGAAGCTTCACAAATTCATGCTTTTTGCTTGATACAGTAATATTGAAAATGTTTAGAGTACACCAATTAAGAGGGCCCATGACTGTTCCCTGAAATGCTGAAATATGGCCCTGGTGCATGTACCATAACAGCACATGCACTGAACAGTGATTCTCAAACTTTTTATGCAAAGTACCTCCTACGAAATAATACAGTAGATCCATCCATCCATCCATCCATCCATCTATCCATCCATCCATTTTCTTAGCCGCTTAACCTCACAAGGGTCGCGGGGTGTCCAGGAGCCTATCCCACCTGTCAACGGGCAAGAGGTGGGGAACACCCTGCATTTGCCACCCAGTAATAATGGAAAATACTTAACTCTCCAAGTGCCACCATAGTTTCCAAGATTAATCTGCAATGTTGATTTCAATTAATCAATTGACATGCGGTAGCACAGTAGGCCTAAGCGTTCATTACAATTAGATGGGTTTTGGTCCTAAAATATATATTTTTATTGTAAACCACTGTAACATTATGCACAGTTTGAACAATCACATTGCACTAATTATAGGGGTGAAAGTACTGTACTTAAATAAATGGAAAATACAGTGGTGCCTTGAAATACAAGTAACCCAACTTGTAAAGTTTTTTGATGCGCAAATAGTTTGGCAGAGTTTTTTTTTTCTTTCTCCTCTCCCTTGACTTGCGAGAGTAAACTCGAGATACAATCGCTGTATGGTGGCAGTGAATAACACAATAAGAAGCATTTTGGCAAGTGTACATTTTCGTTTGTGTCTGCTTGATTGTATTTATTATATTTTGTCCCAGTGATCAAGGTGGGCATCTTGAGGAGCAGCACAATGAATTGGATTGTGTCACATAAATGTTAAATACAACTGAACTGTACTGAAGCAGTAATGCTTTCATGTACAACTAGAGGCAGCCTGCATACCGCTGCCATTGAAGATGGATGGATGGATACTGCAATGATCAAGCAAATCTTTATTTTGATTATTATACATTAATGTCTTATGAGGGTTTATTCATTTTTAGAAATGCACGGTTGGCAGGATCAAAGGCTCTTTAGGGCCATCAGTTGCCCAGGGACCATAGGTTGCCCTCCCTTTGTACTATAGAGGGTGGTTTAATCCTCTTGTCGTCTTGCCTTTGTATTATATGTTGGCTGCATTTGAGTGGATTACTATTCGTTGTGTCTGAAGGAAGATTAGGATACTTTCAATTGACATATTGGTCGATATCATAAGAGATAAATAGGAGGTATAATCATATATAGTAATATTATGATCAGATGGGAATGAAATATAAATGGGGCATTGAATACTCTTTAAGTAGGCAAACAATCATCAGATTCTGTTGAACTGAATCAAAAGCAATACGTATGCAAATGCTCTATTTACACTTTACATCCATAATCTTTTAGCAGGTAACACTGTACTTGGTTACATTCAAAAGTTACCCCATTGAAAATGCAATAGTAGTGTAACTGTTTGAACTACTTCCTCAAGGTAATACACCTACTGTAACTAATAACGTGAGATGATATTTTGATTGCTCCATTTTAAATGGAGGAGGAGTCTTAAATGTTTCCTAAAAAAATAAAATATTTTTTTTTAGCCATATTTGTTCTTTACACAAATAGTAAACTATAACAAAACATGATAAAATCTAAATACTTAATGAAATTGTTGCATTTTATAACTACAGTATAAACTGTACATAAATGTGTACAATATGGAAAACACAAAACTACGTTGCTCTAATGTGCACAATTTAGACAGGATCTCTTCATCTGAGTGAATGTTCTGAAAAAAAAAGTTCCAAATTATAAAGATATTACTATTCAAAAGTGTAACAAACTCCAACTATTTCAAAATCTCGGACGAATTATGTCATATTTGGAAAAATATGCCATGTTTGGGATTATGGCAAAATGGCACATGACCAAGGCTAGCCAATAACAAGTGTCATTTTAATAAGGAGGAAGTGATATGAAAAAGCAATTACAATTTCAAAAACACATTTTCTCCCCATAATATAATAGATTACAATGGCATAGATTCAGAGTTTCCAAGTATTGTAGTCAAGTGGGAGTGCTGCTACTTTAGAATATAACTCAAGTAAAAGTAAAAAGTAGTCTTCCAAATTTTGAATTTATGTTGCTGTGTTCTGTAGTAACCAATTGCATTCAAAATCATGAAATTGGAGTTCACACACAGCTGCCAGGCTCAACCATTTCAATGAAGTTGTCCAAAACATGCCTTTCAGAAACATTCTTTGCTTTATTATCTGAAACGACTGAATCTCGAAGTAGTTCGTCGACCAGATCTATAAATAGTGCGTTAGTGCGTGTGCATCCAAGCGTGTCTGAGCAAGTGAGTGAGCCAGAGACGACAGAACATGCCCCAAAGATGCATTTTTTTTCAAATATTTATGACCATAAACTAAGGCCTAATGTTGGACAGCCAAAACAATAACAAAAACATCCGCAATTTACCACACGGTGTTTTTTCCAAGTGTGGGCTGAATGTCTGGGCAGTCACATTTTCAAAGACTATGCTGGATGACAAAGCTGTTGTATTTTTTTGGGGGGGGTGTCTGTATAATGTTAAGCACAAATCATGGGGGAGGAGTGCAAACAGCGCCTCCCCTCAGTGACTCTCCGTTCAATATTTTACTCTTGAAACCATTTTCTGTCAAATGGATGTCTGTTGTCATACTAGAGCGGCTCCAACTACTCGAGACAAATTCCTTGTGTTTTTGACATACTTGCCATATAAAGATGATTCTTATTCTGATTTAAATGCATAAGTCGAAGGCTAAGTTAAAAAATAATGCATACAATATTTAAAACTAAAACATAAAACACATTTGTTGCACTGGTTGGCCATGGTTAGTTAATCCTTTTTTTGTTGTTATTAAATTCCACTTTCACTTGATGCAAATTGTACAATTCCACTGTTAATATTTTATGACAGATTTTAAAGACGGATGCCCACATTTATTTATTTATTTATTTTAAATCAGGCATGAGAGCGGCACAGAGTTAGGCTGGCTTGCCACACCAGAGGCTAGGTTGCATGAATTAGTAAGAATGTTAAAAGTAACAATGGAACTACAGTATTTATATCCATGCTACTCTGTTTGTTCTGATTCAGGCCTCAAATCTGTGTCTTCATTTTCGACTCACAAATCCAAAAGGTGTCTACACGGTTAACTTTGTCATTCTTCTGTCAGAGCCTGCACAGAAAATCATCATATCATTCCAATGTAAATATGAGTGATGTGCCGTCAGAGGCTCAGGAGTTAGCATTTGAAAGGAATTCGCGCTGGTGCTGGTTCTTGACAGAATTCCGGCCCATGCAATTTGGATGGGGTTTGATTGAAAGCTAATAGGTTTGGCATGCTAGCGGCATAGCATCAGCCGTGTTTATCCCTCCTCCAAATAGAAGTGATAAGCTTAGGCCTCTTGTGTCGAGATACAACCTTCAGGTCAACCAGGACCCTGGACTTACTCCACCCAGTTTGAACTCTTGTTCCATGAAGAGCAGGGAGAGGATATTTATGGTTTATAAGTAGAGGCGGTAGGGTGTTTATCTCCAGGAACTTGGGTGAGGTGGTGGCGCGCATGGTCAACTCGACCGGACTGAGCGATTTGTTGTCGTCAGACACGACTGTGGATGGAGCCGCGTTCACAATAGCAAAACGGCTATGGGAGTTCCCAACTCCAGGGAATACAACTACTACAACTCTTCAAATCCACCTTTAAGGATACTGCTAAAAAGTAAGTTGGATGGAGTGAGTGACAGCTGGACGGATAGTGAGGTCGATAGATGGATTGATGAAGTTAGAATACAAAAATAGGAAAAGTTTGTTTCCAACATTGTGTTTTTAAGATATTTGTTAAAATTAAAAAAAATTTACAGATACTCTATGTGGTTTTTATGCTATTTTGTCAACTCCGGTAATATAGTTCCCATAACAAGAACCAACCTCTTCCTTCTTGTTGACGCTTATAGAAATGCTTTTTGTATTAACATCTGTTTCCTCCTGTTCTGAAGAAAACAAACTCACAATTGCACCAATTTTTTTGCCTACTTGAATGTATTTATTTTTGGTTTCCACAGTCTTAGTTATTAATGTAGCGTTTTATAACATCTGCAAGTAGAATGTCAAATGCTCTCATCTCGATAACCTTTACTGTGGTCACCACAAAATTGTGCACAAAACTGCATAAATGTACGTTGTACATTTGCCTGGATTTGGTATTACAGATGTATGCTTTATTTATAAAAAAATAAATAAATGAAAGAAAATGTCAAATTGTGAAATGTTAATAGCCTATTATTATTTCAGGGATTTTATGTGGCCCGCGGCGCCAAATCTAGAGTGTCAAATTTCATGATTCAAAATTTCAAAATGTCATGATCATAAATGATGAAGTTGAGCTCTTACAAGCATTTTTGTTACCAATTGAAAAACACATTGCCCTTGATTTCTGATTCCAAAACCAGTTCATAAATTGATTATGTAAATATGATGAGACGTTTAAGTATTTTATTGTTTCACAGTCATAACACTCTGAGGGTAACGGGAACTCCAATGTGGACCGTGACAAAAATGAGTTTGACACCCTGTCGTAGATTGTCAAATGAAATTGGACGAAAAAATGTGAATTGTAATATTACACCGTGGACAGTTATGCCGTTTTAAGATCATTACATGACACACAGATTACAATAAACCTCGCAATAGGGAAAGGGGTGGAGGTGATAAGATTGTGTATATTGAACAAATCATTTCAGGCCACGCCGTACATGTGCTTGCTGTCGACTGTCGTTGGGCGAAACGTGCTCCTCTGTCCAGCCAATGCCCTTTGAGCCTAGCCACTGAGAGCTAAATCCTGTTATGTGGCACCTGATTACCGCTTCTAATCCAGCGGCGTCCACCCGTGTGTGGCTCACATGTGCAGTATGTGTTACTCGTCACGCCGCTAATCCACGCACGACAATGAATCACTTTAATTATACCGCCTATCTCAGTGTGAGTTAAATTAAATTTCTTTCTATACTCGTGCTGATAAATGATCCATTTGTCAGGTCTGACGCGACGAGCAGCTGTGTACCTCGTACCACTACTCACTGGCCATAACATTATACTCACTAATGATATTTTTGTACTAGAGGTATCATATAATCTGTTTTTGCAAAATTAAGGCCCATTTTTTGACAGACAGCATCAAAGAGGTGCTTTATTCATTGACATAATTAAGTTCATTATCATCTTAATGAATGTGTGATAGAGCTATTTCTGTTAGTGTAGTAAATCAGTTATCAGATGATGAAGGCTCTGAGGGTATCATGATAGATGATTAAATTAAAATTTGATCTTAATCTTTGAAATGAACTGTTACGCCTAATCATCTTACTAATGAGATGATCCTGTTTATTTAAATGTATTGAATCATCATATTTTACTAATCTCAATCATCTAGTACAGCTGTACTAAAACATCGAACAGACATGCATTAAAAAGTCTGAATTAGACGTTGTGTTTGCCCTCAGGACGGAATGAACCTCTCAAGAAGGAGCGTCCCAAGTGGAAAAGCGAGTACCCGATGACCGAGGGCCAGCTCAGGAGCAAGCGGGATGAGTTTTGGGACACGGCGCCGGCTTTTGACGGGCGCAAAGAGATCTGGGATGCGCTCCGCGCGGCAGCCCTGGCCGCTGAGTGCAACGACCTCGAGCTGGCGCAGGCCATCGTGGACGGAGCCTGCATCACTTTGCCTCACGGTAAGCACGCGCGTCTCATCTCGCTCGGGAATGCAAAGTGTTTACATTTTTGAGCATAACCGCGTAAGTCGCTTGTCATAATTCTATAAATGTCAAAGGGCGGTTTCCGACGGCTGGGCATCACTTGTTTAGAGATTACGGCATTAATAGTTATTACGTAATAGTCCTGTGTGACCACTGCCACTGGATTGGTTCACTCTGGGACATGGAAATACAAGCACTGTCAAGTGCATATTCATCCACTCACAAAAATCTATTGCTTGTTCGAAAAAGTGAATAAAAATGTAATTTTGTTTCATTTTCTTCTCTGCTACTGCTCTCCAATATGTATTGTTTGTCCAATCTACTTCGCTTCACTAAGTCAGAGTTACACTGCAAATTTCACTCAGGGATTTTAAAATATTCAGATTTTGATCCTGATTATAAAATCAGATTTAATAAAAACAATACATTTTTTAATCCAGATTTGCAGACAATTTTGATGGGCATGAGGTACCCCTTCACAAAATTTGATGGCAACCATTTGCCCCTTTTCCTGGAATAGGTGGTTTTGATGTCATGTCCGCTTCATGTGCATGAAACCGAATAATTTAATCTTAATCATTACACAACTACCGGTTATTGTTGTGAAAACAAGATGATTTCAGCGAGGCTAGAAAAATAGTGTGTGTACTGACTGTAATTATTTGTCCTTGGGGTATGACAAACAGAATGCCACACACGAGTAACATTTTTAAACTGTGAAAAAAAATCTAGAATACCCTGGATATAAAGTTTACACACCCCTCTTCAAATGCAATATTGGTAAATGAGACCAATATAAATCGTGTTAAAATATTTTCCACCATTAATGTGAGGTACGACCTGGACAACGCAACTGAAAAAAATATTTTCGAAGTCAAAATACGGCGGCACGGTGGAACTGCTGATAAATCGTTGACCCCTCAGTTCTGACGTCCCGGGTTCAATCCTGGACCCGCCTGTGTGTAGTTTGCATGTTCTCCCCGTTCCTGTGTGGGTTTCCTCCGGGTACTCCGGTTTCCTCCCACATCCCCAAAACATGCAACATTAATTGGACACTCTAAAATTGCCCCAAGGTGTGATTGCGAGTGCGGCTGTTTGTCTCCATGTGCCCTGCGATTGGCTGGCAACAAGTTCAGGGTGTATCGCGCCTCCTCCCCGTTGACAGCTGGGATAGGCTCCAGCACCCCCCGCGACCCCCGTGAGGATAAGCGGCAAAGAAAATGGATTGAAATAATGTGAATCCAAAGGTCTGCACACCCACTAATAAGTGGGTTGTGGATGTGTTCAGAATTGACTTATCACAGTGAAACATTGTTAAATGGGGGATAGAACACATCTGTCACCATTTAAAGAGCCTCTGATTAACCACAAATAAAAGACTTCTGTACTGGAAGATGATTTGAATTATGGTTTATTTATTTAACTTGCAGATGCAACTGAAAGTGGAGGAAATAAGTATAATTTCCGCTACAGTAGTTCTAGGATTAATACAATAGTTTGTGATTTTGTAAAAACCTTGACACTTTCACTGACATTTGTTATGTTGGAAATGTTGCAATGACAGCTTTTTCCAGAGTATTTTTTAATTGAATCATTTATTTTGTATCCATACAGGCTCTCTCACAGAGAGTTACGATGAGCTGGGTAACCGCTACCAGCTTCCAGCGTACACTCTGGTACCGCCCGTCAACTTGATCAATGAAACATGCAGCGAGAGCAAAGCCTGTGAATCCACGCAAAAGCAAGTGGAGCCACCTCCGTGCAGGCAAGAGTTCCAGCTGCGAGTGCGATTGTCCTCAGGTAATAACAGGAAGGGAAAAAGAAAACGACGCGGGACAAAGTTAGTTGTTATGCAACTTTTGTATTGTTTAGGCAAGGACGTGCGTCTAACAGCCAGCTTGGCCGACTCCATCGGTGAGCTGAAGAAGCAGCTGGAGGATCGGGAGGCCATCGACGTGTCCCGCCAGAGGTGGTTCTTCTCTGGGAAACTCCTCACGGATAAGACTCGTCTGCAGGACACCAAAATCCAGAAAGACTTTGTTGTCCAAGTCATCGTCAACATGAACCCTCCGCTTATAGCCAACTGAGAGGGGTGCAATGAGTTGCCAGAGAGAAAGATGGAGAGACAGAGAAAGAGAAGCTCGGCTTGAAAGGTTGATGCACTGGAACCTTCTGTACAATTTTCTATGAGTATTGCTTTTATAATGTTCCTTTTTTTGTATCTGTTCTCCCTCTTTTTCCAAATAATCTAAAGAAGCACTGAAACACTTTAGAGCAGGGGTGGTCAACCTACAGCCTGTGGGCCGAGAGCATACCAACCCTTCAATACGCATAACATGAATTTGGGTAACTTCATGTTCTGTTTTCATGAATTTAGGATGGCCCTCAGAAGACTTTAGAAAAACTGAAATGCTCCATGATAGGGCAGAGGTTTTCCACCCCTATGTTAGATGAAAAGCAATATGGCCAAAATGCACAATCCTATTTGCGTCACTGAACCTCTGACTTTCACCTCCAATTTGTTTTGTGTGTTTGTCTTCTTTCTCCGAAGCAAACTCGGTAATGTTTGCTCAAAAGTCCAAATATAGAAAATCCATTCTCATTGTTTTTCATGTAATTTGAGACATTAACAGGGAGACGGGAAAGTAAATGTAAATATTTGCATCTTTGTGTGTTGTTTGGTCAGTTGACTGTGCTCAGTCATTGTTATTCTATGGCTGTATCCCAAATAAAGACATGAATACCGTCTGCTATCAGAAGATTTATTTTTATATACTCCAATGGAGTCAACATTTTTAACATTTAGTGTACATTAAAAAATAAACTACGGTACTTGAAAGCCATTATGGAAATGTAAAGTACAAGAATGTACAGTGTACACAAATATATACTCAACCCCTTGTTTTGCCCCCATTTTTCACTCGAGATCAAAGAATTCCCACCATTTATGTATTTTCTAGAGTTTCTGCCCCGAAAAGGTCTATTCCTCTGAAATATTGTTCAGACACCTAAAGGAGGACCAACAGTGGACATACTAGATACTGTATAGTTTTAGGACTTTTTTTTTTTGACAAAACTACACATTTTAAAGTAAGCTTTCATTGTGAGCAGCTGAAGACGCACCTGTGCAATACTCATGCCGCCTTAAAAATATCTTTATTTTTTTATGCCACACTCGTGAATACGTATGTTGACGATGACTTGTGATCACAAACAGATTTAGAAAACATTTGCGAACAGTATTTGAGAGAAATTGGCCTTTGCTCGTGAAAAACGGGAGGATTAAGTTTCACTTCAGTATAGAACTAATAAAAATGCTGTAAATACGCAGGCGATGAAAGAGGCATGCAGGACTGCTCATTTTAAAGCACACAGCGTCCTCTGCAGGCAAAATAACCTTATGTGACGTCATCAAACAAGCGACAGAGTCATTCGTAGGTGTCGTGTACACACACAGCGGGCACTGCGAGGGTGAAAATGGCCAAATCGGGAAAACTTCGGTCCGGGACGGGTTCGAAATTAAAAAGATGGAAGAAAGGACACAGCAGCGACTCCAACCCACAGACGAGTCGACATCGACATGCTGCTAAAAGTCGCTTTTTCAGCCGACCCTCCGGTAAAGTTCTCCATTGGATGTGGCACGTGGGTTAGGGGCCGGGCTAACAGGAGCTGATATACAGTTAGCTTCAATTTACAGCTTCGTCAATTGTTTGCGTAGCTTTAGAAATGTTATAGGTTAACATTTCCCCGATTTTATACTAGGAAAGTCGGTAAATTAATCAGATCAAACTCACAATGGTTTAGTGTACAGTTCTTACTCTTAGCAGACCAGTTCTGAACAACTAGGTTATCAAAATATGAGAAACACCTGAAGGGTAACACAAACACAGCGCTGCCATACTTCCCCACACGCCTAAAATTGAGCCTTTTTATCTCTGCGTAGGTGGATCAATGCGAGTTTACTTCATGTTTTGTTCTGTAGTCTTATTTTCATCTCCTGATTAATGATCATATGCTGGTAATTTGGAAAACTACTGTGGTAATAACTGGGAGCTGTCCATTTCATGTGGTTGGTGCTTTTTGCATGGTCTTACTAAGATTTGTGGATTTTCATTTTAACGTGATTATTGTACATAGTTTCCACCCAGCACATCTGCCTCTTAATTCTGAGGACCTCGGGTCAAATTCCAGCCTCCCCTGTGTGGAGTTTGGATGCCCTTCCCGTGCCTGTGTGTGTTTTTTTTCCTGGGTACTCTCATCTCTATTAAACCGGGGGTTATGAGTTCGTACCTCACTGGGGCCTCTATTCCTCAATAGGGGTTGCGTCAGGAAGGACATAAAAACTGTGCTAAACAATTATGTGCGTTCATCTAAGATGTCACGCTGTGACGACCCCTAATGGGACAAGCCGAAAGGAACTTACTTTACTCTGGTCTCCACAAAAAAACAGAAAAAAAATATCTTTGGGAGGTTGATTGAAGATTCCAAATTGCCTGTATGTGTGAATGTGAGCACAGCCGCCGAAGATAGCTCTGAGAGACTCCTGCCACACTCTTGAGGATTAGCGGTATCAATAATGATGGATGGATAATCCATTTTCTGTACCCCTTATCAGTCCAACAGCATTTAATTTCCACATTCTAGTCACCCATTCAGTGTACACTAGTTGTTAGCTGCAGCTTTCCTCCTAAAATCTCAAAAACATGAGGAAAAACCTGTTGCTTGGAAAAAAAAAAACAGAACTTTGGTCCTTAATGTGCAAACAAAGCACCCAACAAAGTACAACAGGAATCATGGTGACTGATACATTTGGATTCCTTGCAGCTCTGGCTGATTATATTAATATAATTTAATCTATGCTTATACAACAAAGCAAAATAAAATCTATATTGTCACAGTCTCATGGCACAATATTTTAAATCAAGCATTCTGATACTACTAATAATTTTCCCGATAGTCCCTTTTCACAATTATGTGCTATATTACAAAAAAAATCACATTCACTCCCATTTACGAAGTCTCCTTGAACACACCTCGCACACTCACACAGCAGCCCACATGTTTGCTAGTCTCATTCTGAAGAGCAAAATAGGAAATGCAGGAGATTGTGATGACTCTGCTCTGTTGTGTATCCCTAATTTTGATAATTTCCCCACATCCCTTGATAGCGTCTAGGTTTTGGGTTCACCCCCGTTCCTCAAACCAAACAAGCTAAGTCCGTTTTTTTTTTTTTCCCCCTAAAAGGAAAAAGTGATCTGACAGTTGATGCTCTCAAGCTCCACAATGAGCTGCAGACGGGTTCACTGGAGATCAAAACAGCAAGCCGGCAAGATGCACGCATGGAGGATGAGCCGGATCAGGTGTTGTCGGATAGGACGTCGGGCACCTTCCTCAGCGGCCTCTCGGACTGCTCCAACCTGACCTTCAGGAAGGTGCAACGCTTTTGGGAGTCTAACTCGGCTGCTCACAAAGAGGTGGGAACAGAGGTTGAAGAAGAAGTTGAGGTTTGTGTGCTTAAGTCTAACAGCAACATTGTTTCTAAATATCTTGCAGATTTGCGCTGTGTTGGCAGCTGTTACGGAGGTGATTCGCAGCCAGGGAGGGAAGGAGACAGAAACAGAGTATTTTGCTGCTTTGGTAATTGGTCTATCTTTGCATGATACAGTGATACTTCAAAGGTTGACCTCAGTCCATGCTGTGACACACGGACACCGGCGGTTGGAGAACAACTCGTCTACTGTATGTGCCTGTTTGAGTATTTACAGCATGTGTGTTGTGTGTGTAGATGACCACTCTGGAGGTGGTGGATTCCACGGAATCGCAGGCTGCAGTTGCGTACCTCCTCAACCTCACCATGAAAAGGTTTGTCCTTTACAAATGGACACATTCGTGTCAATATCTTGAAGATTGAAATCAATGGATGGAATTGGCTGCTGTTAGGGTTCCCGCCCCGGTGCTCGTGTCCAAATTCTCAGACACCACCAAGGTTCTGATGGACGTGTTGTCCCAGCAGGCCTCGTGTGAAAGCACCTCAGCTCTCAAATGGGTGAATACATCCTCTTTATTTTTTTCGTAATTGTGGCAAAACATAACAAATTGGTTGTTTTTTTTGTTGTCTTCGTTAGGTTGTGTCATGTTTGGCCACTCTGTTGAGAAAACAAGATGCGACTGTGTGGACTTACCCGTCCACTCTCCAGGCATACCACGGTCTGCTCAGTTTCACCGTGCACAGCAAACCCAAGGTCAGCTTGGTTCCCTCCTTTTTTGTGTGTGGAGGAAACAGCTATCCATTTTCTAGCACTTTTCTTGTTGAAGTTGCGGTGGAGCAGGAGATAATCTCAAGTGATTTTAGACGGCTGGTGTGGCATACCCTGGACTGGTCATGATTGAAATTGCGGGGCAACTTTTTAACAGGACATTTGTTTGTATATCTCTGTGCAGGTGCGTAAAGCAGCACAGCAAGGTGTGTGTGCTATCCTACGCGGGAGTGACTTCCTGTTCACAGACAAAGCACCTTCCCATCACCCCGCTGCCGCCTCCACAGCCAAGTTCTGCATCAAGGAGATGGAGCAGGCAGGAGGTAGACTAGTTTTAAAACCTACTGGTGATGAATGCGTCTAAATAATTATGTTTTCCTCTGTGTACAGGGAGCAGAGAAGACACCACCACGCTCCACGTGCTGGGGCTCCTGAAGGAGCTGATCTTGACCTTCCCTCACGGGGCCATCAAGTCGTGTTGTGAGATGTTGTTGCGGGTCATGACCCTCAGCCATGTGGTGAGAAGGCGGTGGAAGCTGTTAAAAAAAAACATAGAACATGGGGGCTTGATTTATTAAAGGTTTGCGGACTCGGTTGTGCGTGCAGAAAGATGTGTAAGCTGATCTACTAACAGGTTGCAACCACGACTGTGTATGCCAAACGCGCTAAATTGCAGTGCACTTCATTTTGTACAGTGTGTGTCGGGCGGGGACAACTTCTCCGCTATTGTAAACATCTTTTAAATGGCAACAAAAATCATCACCACATATCTTCTGTTCAGCACTGCATTAATTAAAATTACATTTACTGAACAAATCTATACACTTGGAACACCTTTTTAATTTTTTTCCCCCTGAGGTGAACACAGGCACGTATTTTTGTGTGTGTGTGTGAGGGGGTGAGGGGTGGGACTGTCTGACAAGTTAATTATAGGAGTACTCATTTACAAAGGAGTTGGGGAAACTGAAAAGTTATTTTACTATAAAGTACATTTTTTAGGTTGATTGTAATTTTGTTGAGAAAAGTAATTTTAACAAGTCAATTTCATAATCCGCCCAAGGTGATGCATCCTAAGACAAGGAGCTGATTTATTTTCTCGTGAGGACTGAATACAAATACAGAACAGTGCTGCTGACGTGCCAAAATACTGAATATTACATTTTTCCTCTTCTCATTGTGATCGTAATACTCCTTTGTACACATCAATTGCAAAGCTTGTAACATGTCAACATGTTTTCAACATGTTATCATATTAAGTCAATAATTATTTATTTTTGTACTTTATACTGCAGATTTTCTCCAATATTTGATCATTTATTTTGACGCAACCAAATACTAATTGCTGCTCTCCTTCTTTATGCAGCTGGTTACTGCCAGTGCCATGCAGACCTTCCACAGACTCTTCAGTGGGAAGTCGAGCGCCTCAAACCTGTCACCTGAACTCAATGCACAAATCATCACAGTAAGGCTGAAGCAACCTGAAAGCAAGACCGAGGAATGAGATATGACTAATTAATTAATTGTGGATGACTTTCTCTGTAGGCTCTGTACGACTACCTGCCCAGTGAGACTGACCTGCAGCCTCTGCTGGCCTGGCTCGCCGTCATGGAGAAGGCGCACGTTAACTTGGCAAGGTAACACTCACTTAGGGAACCATCTCAAGCGTGTTTCAAGTGTGTTGCCGTTAGGACTTTGAAAATAACCTGGCTAAGTTTACCACAAAATTTGGTTGATGGAAAACTATTTTTGTCTCAAATTCTGGACAGTTTATACCATAAACTCCTTACTGGCGGATGCAGTTTGAGGGTAAAATCCTGCCCTCATAATTGAGAATAAAATGCATGTTAGTTGGGGGGGGAATCATTTTTGGGGGAGGTAGATTTCTTCAATATTGGAGGTAATACAGTATCTACAGGATAATCATTGCAATAAGATTTGATAGCGACACCTGGAGTTGCCATTGGGTTCAAATGAGTATTTCTTTTGTGCAGTTTGCAGAGTTCTCTGAGTCTGGGCCATCTGCCTCGCCTCTTCTCTGCTGCCATGTCCTGCTTGTTGTCCCCTCACACGCAGGTGGTCTCTGCAGCTTCCAGGACGCTCAAGGTAATGCAGTGTCCGAATAATAATAAATTAATCAGTGTGTCACTCAGTTCACAAAGAAAACCACTTTGCTTGAATTACCGTATATAGGGTGCTCATGCTGCATTAAACACTGCCAGGAATTTTGGAACTAATTCATCTTTTATGGCGGACTTGTTAAATTAAACAATATACATTTGAGAATTTCTTGCAGAAAATCTTTTGTGATTAAATCTTTGCGGGATTTTCTTTGGGTTGGAGAGTGTTTATAATGTTTAGCACTGACTGGTTTATGTACATGTTTCAGACACTGTTGACCGAATGTGTGGGTCCTCGCATGGAGGAAATTGGCATAGTATCAGCCACAGCCTCTGCAGGGAACCCCTCCTATGTCTGCAAAATGTTCCGGTAGTCGTGCTGTTTTCATTTTGAAACAATTTGCACGCTGTGTCATGATACTAATATGTGTTGGTTTGTTTTTCAGCATTGTTGAGGAAGGCTTGTCCTATCGCTTTCATGCCTCCTGGCCCTTTGTTTTGCAAATACTTGGTTGCTTTTACAAGGTTGCAGGAAAACATGCGCACCCCGTCATGACCAAGGTACAGTTATACCTCAGTAAATATGTAATAATTAAATTATGTGATTTCTTCTTTTTTTTTCAATTCAATAGTAAACATAAATTGAGGGTTATTTAAGATAATTTGGGCAAATTTGTTATTTCTGAATTACTCAGGACCCAAGAAGTAACTCATATCCAACAATCTTGGTAACCCTTTCTTAGAATACTACTGCAGCCTCAATTAGGCACCGGGTAGTAACTGTTGGTATAATATTTCAGTTTAATTTGATGAATGCATTTGTGCCCTTTTATTGCTTATTACGAAAGATGTACTATAGATGGTCATGTTATGAGGAGATTGTGTTTTTAATGACATTTTGCATAGTGGCAGCATTTTCACATGACATACATTGGAATACTCCCGTAATATTTTTCGAAACTATTCCAAAAATGTCTTTGTACAGATAAATGCCTCCCACATAATACACACCAGATTGTGTGTTTGCGTGAATAAATGTTTTTAACCACTATCGGAGAAAATGTATATGGATAATTTATTCAGTGTATTGAGGAGGATTCACAGTGCTTCGAGCAAGCTATTGACTCACTTTGTGATAAAATTTGAAGTCAATGTCTTTGAAAGTCTTTTGCCTTGGAAAATTATTCTCTTGAAGCTATTCTTACAAGGGCTAGAAATGTAGTACATGTACTTAATAAGCTCTTTTTTTCCGCCCTCCTTGTAGTCTTTGCAGTCTCTTGCCGACCTGCGTGCCACTCCTCGGTTCCCATATAGTGGTGAGGTGGATCTGGCCGTAGGGGGTGCTGTGGAGAGTATGGGCCCCGAGGTTGTGTTGGGGGTCGTGCCTCTCAACATCACTGGCTATGAGTAAGTGCTCAATGCTCACACATAATGAGCACATAAATGGACCATTTGTCCTTTTGGTCTTCATTAGCGATGACCTGGAGTTCCCACGGAGCTGGCTTGTCCCGGTCATCCGCGATCATGTGAAGAACACTCACCTGGGCTTCTTCACCTCCTATTTCCTCCCTCTGGCCTCTACGCTCAAGCAGAGAGGTACATTTGAGCATCTATAAAAAGATCTGTCAGCAACGTAAATATGACAGTGGTAAATGATTTGTATCCTGTTTTGTTGTAGCTGAAGAGTTTGCACAAATGGGTCAGAAACTGGAAGCCAAAGTCTATCATACTTTACAGCTTCAGGTAACTCCTTTGGGAAGCATTTAGGGGGAAAAACAGCCATGTTATGTCCAATTTATGTGCACATTGACCAATGAAAATGTAAAACGTAAAATGTAATGTCATAATTTCTTTATGTTAAAGGGGTGCAAATGACTAAGTAACTCACCATAAAATTTATCCCCCAAAATAAAATATTAGGCTCACAGCATTTCATTGGAATTTACATGATTCACATGCTATTGTTTAATTTAGTTTCCCAATTTGACATGCCTTCATCGGTCGGCTTTTCCGTGTTCAATCATAGCTCCAAATGTTACGTTCATCATCATTCAAGGTTCTTAGCGCTCGATTTAGTAAAGCAAAGTAACGGCGATCAACTGTGGTCTTCCATGTCTTCCGCTAAACAAAGTGAATAACTGCCATGCTGTATAATTTGAGGGTAAGAGTTTGATGGACACTTCAGTAGAAATACATGAGTGGATATCAATGACTAAAAATATATCATGGAAAACTGACTTTATTTCAGTAGTTCAACTTAAAAACGGAAACACAGATGTACTATACACAAAGCAAAATATTTAATGATTTTGGTATCATTTTAATGAGTATTATGTTTGCTGGTTGACAATTAGTGTATTCACTTCCCCAATTTTTAATATGACAATCAAAATGGTGTAGGAATTGGGCTTCTGAAAAGTATATACAGCATTCAATCTATTTAATAAGAGTTTGGGTTTTTAAATTCAAACTCCTGAAATTATTTTTGTAATATTTTTTGTAATTATTGAAGTGCACCTGCATGTTGAAAGGAACAATTGGTTGTTCATCTTTGTGTACATAGTAAAAATGACGGTCAATATGGCCATTGGCAAAGCAAAGGAAATTTATTTGGATAGCGCATTTCATACACAAGGTAACTCAATGCGCTTTGCATGATTAAAAGCATTCAAATACATCAATAAAAATGGGAAAAAGTACAATTAAAACAGCTTTTAGTGCAAGAAATATCACTGAAAGTGGAAGTACTCTAAAACGCATGAAGAAAAAAAAAAAGTTTTTAATCTGGGTCTTCATTCGTGACACAAGTCTACAGTGACTGGATGCACTTTAAAGCAGCATGTGCCTTTCAGATTTGGACCATGCTTCCTGGTTTTTGCATGTGTCCCGTGGACCTGGTGACGTCCTTCAAAGGCGTCGCCCGTTCCCTCGGCACTGCCATCAACGAGCAGCCCGACCTGAGGCTCACCATCTGCCAAGCCCTGCGCACCGTCATCAATAAGAGCTGCACGACTGGTCTGATGTTGTTTTGTGTGGTTGTTGGTCTCTCACTTTGGTGACACGCTCACCTCTGATCACCTGTCTGTTTGCAGAGGAGGAAAAGACTGAAGTGGGTCGCTTCTCCAAGAACTTCCTGCCTATCCTCTTCAATGTGTACAGCCAGCAGCCTGCCAAGGGAGAGTCTGGGGCCTACAGAATGGCCGTCTTGGACACCATTAAAGTCTATTTCACTATCACTGAACAGCAGGTTAGCTAAAATGCATGCATGCATACATACATATATACTTGGACCAATTTTCACGTAGCATCCCATCCTAATTAAACCCTAAATCCCCCTTAGATGATCAACACGTTCCTGCAAAAAGCCACTGAGAGGTTGACTAGTGCAGAAAGCACAGAGTTCACACGGTAAGTTGACATATAAAATTATGTCATATAATTTAAATGATTATAATTGTAAGAACATGAAACTACCGTGCCCAGTTTATTGACTCACCTGCAGATGACAAAGGTATCTATGGGCTTAGGCATTTATTTGTACAAACACATTTTTCTAAATTTAAGTCATGTTAACAGTATATAAAGTACTTACACTGTGGCTCGATCACATTAGATTCTACTGGAATACTACTCGTCAATAAAGATGCGGTTTCCGTGTACCCTAAGACTTACTGTACAATGCACAATGTGGTCGAACCTGACTTGACCCGACAGTCGCATGAAAATAAAAGTTTCCGACGCAACCCTGCACATTGAGAAACTGGATATAGTAATTCATATAACACAATATATTAATGAGCCTGTATTGACTTTTAGTACTCTATGGACAGTATTTTGCAGTTTATCCCATTTCTCAACACATAAGCAGCTTGATTAATCGTTAAAGAAGAGACAGGTCGCAAGTAAAAATAAAAGGATGATTCTAGATATTTTAACTACCCGGTAGTCATTTGAATGTATACCTAGCAAGGTATGTACCATTCGCTTACATTTTGGTCAAAAGCTTCACTTTTCCATCCATGAGCGCATTATAGATTATGAATATAGTTAAGTATTGATGTAAAACACTATTTGCCCCATTATACAGGCCAAATATCTGGCTTTGGTTGCCACAGCAGCTATATGGTGTCTCTCTCCTGCTTGGTGTGTGGCAGCCTTTAGATTGTCTTTAATATTGCATGGGAAGCACATTTTTTACAAAGAAGCCAAAAATGTGCCCTGGTAAGTGCTGCTGGCAAGTATTTGAGGAAGGCATTTAATTTTTGTAGTGCACGGAGCACACATCTACGAATTGGGGCACTATTTGAGCAACTAGCCAATAAAAGGTAAGAACTAATATCGCTGTCTACTACTTCTTAGGTTGTCAATGATGGACCTTGTGGTTGCCATGGCACCCTTCTTGGATCAGCTCAGCATGACGAAGACATTTGAGCTCATCAGGCCGTATTTGGAGGTTTGTTTGCATGTCCAGTCAAAGCCGTGCAGGCTCCAAACGTTTTTCCTGTTCCCTCAACCATCCATGCTCCTGTTCAGATGAAAGAACCAGGCATGCAGAAGAAGGCATACCGCGTGCTCGAGGAGATGTGCGCGGGCGAGCGAGATGAGTGCAGGTCGTTTGTTTTGGCCAACTTTGAGATTCTGAAGGCGGTCTTGGTGGAGACTCTGAAAAGTGCTTCGTCGCCAGCAAAAAGGGTGAGAAAAGAGCAAAAAACACTAGTGGCACATAACTTTAGCCAAATCTACACAATCTAACAAAAATTACGCCTCTACATTGTTAATATTCTGTCCGTCACCGTTTGAGACGTATCAATAATGATTATTGTGGTTGCCGTTCCGATTGGTGGACAACTACAGTACTGAGGACTGTTCATAATATTTTGGTTGCTTTCATAGCAAACTAGGAAGGAAGCTCCTACTACCACTACTAGCTTTAGTCGTTTAGTAGTAGTAGGAGTATTTCATGCTGCTAAATAAAATTACCACCAATAAGAAATAAACCCCATTGTTAAATGAATGGAGTTTGCATTTTCTCTCCGTACCTACGTGCGTTTTCTCCGGGCACTCCGGTTTCCTCCGACATCCCAAAAATATGCAACATTAATTGGACACTCTAGGTTGCCCCTAGGTGTCATTGTGAGTGCAACTGTTGTCTGTATCCATGTGCCCTGCGATTTGCTAGTAATCAGTGCAGGGTGTACCCTCCCTCCTGCCCATTGACAGCTGGGATAGGCTCCAGCACTCCCTGTGACCCTTGTGAGGATAAGCGGCTAAGAAAATGGATGGATTGATGTTACATGAAGACCAGTTTTCCAGTGTCTATCAAAAGCGTGCTAAGTAATTGCAGGAAGCCGGATAGGATTCATTGTTGTCCTCATACGTACCTAATGAACTGACAGATGAGTTCATCACTATTATTGATTAAGCCTTGTTGTCGTGACGTTTAATGTTACACTATCGTTACCCTCAGCCGCGGCTGAAGTGTCTGATATACATCATGAAAACACTCACCGTAGAGCACAAAGACTTCATCACGTCGCTGCTGCCTGAGGTACCCCAACGTCCGCCATCACAGTGTTGCGCCACTGACACCTGACGTTTACACGAGGATGCTTTTCTTCTTCAGGTGATCGTATGCACCAAGGAAATGTCAGTTGGCACTCGCAAGAACGCGTACACCCTGCTGGTGGAAATAGGAAACGCGTTTGTGCGCTTCTGTGGGAATGCTAAAGGTAAATTAATAAAGGCAAGAAAATATAATTTCATCAAAAGTGGAGTGCTCTATCTGGGTCCAACAGACAACTGTTGATTTAGTCTCATTGACTTTTTCTGTCTAATGAAATGCAACATGATGTCAATTATGGGAAGGTGAATTACAACCCGCGAAATAACACAAACCCAGGCTGCGTTATTTTGCTCCCTGTAATGACAAAACAAGATTTTGGAACATTGAGAGTTTCCCTTATGCAATTAAAATGTATAATTAACATCAATTGATCAGTTGATTTTCGACTACTCAAGTAATAATGAAATCCTCATTGCTTTGTTAACTTGGCAACATGTTTTTTTTGTTGTTGTAAATATTCAACAATTATTGCAAAATTAAATGCTTTATATGGAAAACAAAGTGAGAGTTCAGAGTGGCTTAGGTCAAAGTTCTTGGTTCTATCGTATTCCTCAATGATGTAATTAATAATCATAAAAATAGTTAAATCATAGGAAACAAACCATGTAGATAGATTTTTCCAACAATGCGTGTGTGTTTAATTTAATTTTTATTTTGTTTATAGAGGCAATGGAACAATATCTGATGATGGTGTACGCAGGCCTCACGGGCTCCATCACCATGATCACCTGTACCGTGTTGGCCCTCACACGACTGGTGTTCGAGTATAAAGGTAGGACACGTGCTATTCTGTGGCAATAGAAAGTCTACACACCGGTTTTTAAATGCCAAGTTTTTCTGACATACAAAATAACGTTATGATAAATGATTTCAGAAATTTTTCCACCATTAATATGACCACAGTTTTTATTTTTACTCTTCCTCTATAAAAATGTAATGTCTGTAAGAGTGAAGTCTTGATGTTGTTATATTCTGTCAGACTCCATTGAGGTGTCCACTATGGAGCAGCTCCTGCACAACGTGTGTCTGCTGCTGACCTCTCGCACCAGAGAGGTGGTCAAAGCGGCGCTGAGCTTCATCAAGGTCATCCTTTTTGTCATGGAGCCCAAGACGTTGGCGTCGCACGTCACAGTGATGGTACGCAGTGGACAAAGCGTGACTAACGCAATAGATAATATGGAGTCCTCTGTGGGAGACAATATTTTGTTTGTTTTCCTGCCAGATGGAAGGCATCGGGAATCTCACCGATGACTCGAGGAGGCACTTCAGAGCCAAACTCAAGAATATCTTCACTAAGTTTATCAGGAAGTTTGGGTAAGGCCTGGAGAAATCTTTCTTATTTCGTATTTTTGTGCTTTTTTTCTAACGGCCGCAAGGGGGAACTCAAGCGGAAAAGGTAAGAATGAGACCGGTGGAATATATGTGCCAAGGAAGTGACTTTTACCGGCCCTGTTAGCGCTAGCACAGTGCTAGCATTAGCATCAGTGTTAAACTCTTTCTGTCTACCGTCTTTCTTTGTAAATATCTCGTGTTTTCAATGTGGGTGTAATGTGGGCACTTGCGGCTTTTACACAGCTGCGGTGTATGTATGTACCAAATGGTATTTCCTTTACAAATGTACTCTGTACAGTCAGTCTGTAGGCCGGAAATTACAGTAATTCAGAGACAGCATTCCATTATAGAAATTGGAGAACTGCGTATCTTGTAGCTATTTCTGGGAAATAAAATAGGCGTACTTTTTATACAGCTGTGTTTAACTGTGTGGTCTCATATTTCAAATTAGAAAAAAATCTCACTGCACGTGTGTGTCTCTAAAGGTTAATACACAGGATAATTGTACCTTTTCTCATCTAAAGGAAGAACGTTTAATTGTTCTATGATTAATCAGTCTTTTTTTCGAAGAATTGAATGAACAAAAAAGGCACGTTCTTTATCGATAATCGATATTACTGCAGCAAAGTTGTGACTGTTCTAATGTTACGCAATCAAATCTAATATACAGTGTCTGTATTATACTGCCCCCTGCTTGCCACCGTGTGTACACAAAAAGGAGGGCATTTGAATTAAAAGTTTGAAACCGTGATGCAAAAACTTATGGCTCTATCATTTCATAAAGTACAATCCTGTTGAGGGCTATTTTCTTTGTTTAAAAACAATATTTTTGCTGCATTTTTAGGGGGAAGGAACTAATGATGGCAGTTCTATTCATTGCAATGGGGAAAGGAGAATTGATATACCGGGGTTCGCAGTTACAAGCGTGCTCATTGGATGGAATAAACTCAAGGCATCACTGTCTGATGTATTTGTGTGCAGGTTTGAGCTGGTGAAGAGCATGTTGCCTGTGGAACACCACAAGGTTCTGGCCAACATTCGCAAGGCGGATGCTCGCGATAAGAGAAAGAAACAAGCGGCGGAGCAGCAGGAAGACTCCGACAGCGAGGAGGAGGTGCCTAAAGTTGCCAATAACAGGTACAACACCTTTTTATCCACGAGCAACACTGAGGTGTGGTTCAATCTGTAACCTTGTTGTTTTGTCCTCTCAGTATTGAGGACATCCTGGCAGGGTCAGACAGCGACCTGTCAGACGATGAAGAAAAGGCCGTGAGGAAGAAGAAAGGTGGGAAGCGGCAGAAGGGTCGGGCATGGCTGAAAGAGGGAGAAGATGACGACCCGCTCAACTTCTTGGACCCCAAAGTTTCACAAAGAGTGCTTGGTAAAAGGGAAAATAGCAATATCTATATTTCTTGGATGTATATTTTTCGGGGCAGAGATTCGTACAGCATATGTACAATGTTCCCCCGTTACACTGCCTGTGTAGGCAGGTCAGACGACAAACAGAATAGCATAACGAGCAAATAATAAAACCACTAAAAGAATGACTCAAATAATTGACACAAGACATGGACTTTAAACGCTTCGCGGCGCTCCCAGCATGCACCAAATTTGCTTTGCATAATCTTATAATAAATATAGAATTAGGTATAAATATAAATGCACTATGTTCATAGTGGTTCCGTGCCACGAAATGAGTTGGATTAGGCTTGGAATGTTTTTTACACAACAGTGCAAAAGTGGTGCACAAAGAAACATCCAAACAACCTGACCTGCATTTATGGAATTTAAATATCGTGACCACTATAATGTATTCTCAACAATAATATTTTCACTCTGGCAGCCACCAACCCCGAGAATAATAATAATAAACAGGCCAAGACGGCGCACGGCTTCAAGATGACGTCAGACGGGCGGCTGATAATCAGGGGAGAGGACGACCAGAAAGGTAACAACACAACATCATCTTTATTATTTGGAAGTCGGCGAAAATGTCCTGACAACTCATCACGCTTGTCACAGATGAGGACGAGATGAATGATATTCTGGAAGAAGCCGGAGTGAAAAGCGTGAGTCTTCTCAACAAAGTCCAACATAATTGCCAATGTTTTTGCAATGTTTTTCCACTTTGATTTGTTTTAGAAAAAGGCACAGAAGAGGAAACTTCGAGATGACAACTTGGATGATATAGACACAGAACCACAGCCCAAATATAAAGGTATAAAGGGTGTCGCAATTGTGTCTTCAAAGGGCGAAAGAGTGGGGAATGAGGAAAGGTTCTGAGGGACAAAAAAGTCATCCATAGATCAGCTGGTTCACACTGGAGGTCGGGGGACATTTGTTGCTCATGAATGTGCACTTGTAGTGGGAGGAGGGGTGGGGCCAATGCGGAAGTTGGGAGGAGAGAAAAAAATGCCTGTTAGTTTGCACTGGTGTACTTCCTAATATTCGCTTGAAAACCTCCATGGCGGGTAATGAGCAACATTTATTAACGTCATATCACTAAAGAAGACAACAAGTAATAAATATTAGAGAGACGCATCATCACCTGTTTTTCTCAAATTTAATAATATAAAAATTAAGTTAGCTGGGATAGGCTCCAGTACTCGGGTGACCCTTGTGAGGATAAGCGGCTTGGAAAATGGATATGAATGGATGGATAAATAAGGATAGCATGATATCTAATATAAAAAAAAAACCCGACACAAAGTAATGCAGTTATTGCGAGTCATTTAAAGAATACTGACAAGCACACTTGGGTCCCTTGATACCGTAATTCCCGGCCTACAGAGTGCACCTGGTTATAAGCCTCACCAAGTACATTTGTAAAGGAAATACCATTTGGTACATACATACGCCGCAGGCGTGTAAAAGCTGCAACTGCCCATATTGAAACCCACATTGAAAAACGAGATATTTATACAGAAAAACGGTACATACTTCAACGCTGGCGTCACCACACTAAGGCTAGTGCTATGCTAGCAAGGCCGGTTTAAAAAAAAAAAACATACTGGTAAAAATCACTGAGACACGGCAGTAACACGCTAGCGCTGAGCAAACAGGGCCGCACCAGTAAAAGACTCTTCCTTGGTAAATATATTCCACCGGTCTCACTCTTACCTTTTCTGCACAAGTGCCCCTTGTGGCTGTCAGAAAAAAATGCACAAATTAGCCGCATCACTGCATAAACCGCAGGTTTGAAAGCATGTGGAAAAAAGTCGGGTCTTATAGACGGAAATGACAGTAATTGCCATTTACGTAAATGTTTATATTTGTAATTATTTTGAGCGCATTGCTAATATTTATTTATTTATTTTATGGTGGAAGTCTGACTCATTATTTGATTCTTTAATTGCTTGGTATTTTTTTGTATTTTACTCTTCTCGCATTTGAATTGAAGTTTTACGTTTTCCTCAGCTGGCGGGTCGGGCATCCACAGACCTCTGGGAGGGAGCAGAGACTTTGGAGCAGACTATAAGTCCAAGGTGAAGTGAGCATCATGTGAAAACACAATGATGGCATAAATATGTGTAAATAAAAATACATGGGTGCTGAATATATATATATATATATATATATATATATATATATATATATTTTTTTTTTTTTTTTTAACAGAAAGGGAAAGGGGACATTAAGAAGGCAGGCAAACCGGACCCTTATGCTTACATCCCCCTTAAGAAGGCCCAGCTCAATCGAAGGTGTGAAACGTCATTTTCTAAACCATTTTGTTTATCGAAGACGTCCATTTTAATGACACTGCGTGCACACGTGTGTGTGCTTTTGTTTCTCACCAAACAGGAAGCGGGCCAAGCTACAGGGCCAGTTCAAGGGCATGGTGAGAGGAGCCCAGAAGGGGGCATTGTCTGGTAGAAAAATGCAGAATAAGAGGAAAGGCCGAAGAACATGAATATAGACTCTTTGGAAAAGATTCAAGAATGTGTGGGTGTGTGTGTGTCTGGTGACATCATGTACAGTTTGTCTGCATGTCTAGAGGACATCAGTTTTTTTAAAACTGCGTCTATAAATGCTAATTCTGTTCTTCACATTGAGTATATGCAGATGAAAAGAAAGTAAAAAGTACTTATTTATCGTCCACGTGAGTGCACTGTTGGGTCGTGGATGAGATCGTGAGTCAATAAAAGATCATTTAAACAAGACAGATTTTTTCACATGCTGTTGTCGCCGTTTTGACCATAATTCCCAAACAACCCCTCTGCCCCCTAAAAATATGACCTTGAATACACTCTCAAATAATTACAAAATCTGGCTATAAATGTCACAGATGAATTATTAGTGTCTTGACAGCAGTTAAAAGCCAATTTGTTTAATTCAGCAAAAGCACTGCAGCGCAAAATTATAAATGCCATAAATCGTCTTCTAAGCATATTTCTGCAAGAACATCTGAATATTGCAGAAATAGATCACTTTTATTAAATGGAA
This sequence comes from Syngnathoides biaculeatus, assembly GCF_019802595.1. NCBI lineage: Eukaryota > Metazoa > Chordata > Actinopteri > Syngnathiformes > Syngnathidae > Syngnathoides > Syngnathoides biaculeatus. The sequence goes on from NC_084651.1 coordinate 12,776,636, forward strand.
GCGGTGACTCATAAAAAAAAAAACAAATTAGTTTATTGAAGTTGTTAATGCAGAAATAATACAGGTGATCATTTCAGTCAGTAAATGTAGTGAAGAGAAAAGTACAAGTACAACAATCTTTGGTACTAAACTTTTAAAATGACCACAAATGAAGATCAGTCGGAAGAGCTTGCTTGTAAAATTATTAATAAAAAAAAAAAAAAACAAAAACAAAACCTTGACACTCCCCGAAAAAGAAACGCCCTAGTGTCGAACTCAGCCAAGGTTAATAAAATAAATAAAATCTGTAGAAACTGCCCTGCAGTTGCAACAAAAATTTTAGCACGCTGTGAAATGTAAAAGGGACCTCGGACCTAATTTGCAGCAACTAAGAAGGTAGTCTACATTGAAAAAAAAAAAAAAAATCTCATTCTTTTCACTACGATGCTCAATTATTTTCTGTATGTCTGATACCCCTTTCCAGACCGATACAAGTATTCATTCCACCACTCACTGATACCTAGTACCGACAGCACTTTACTTTGCCAACGTAAATTGAAATTAACACAATGACAGATTAGTGTGAACAAATATATTCCTTTCTTTCCGATGTACACGATTCCCCATGTGTCAAACAGCCGCAGTGTGGCGCCACCTACCGGTGAAGTGAATTAATTGTCAGATTTTTGTGCTGCAAGTAAAGATGGCTGGTATCGGCAGCCTTCACGAGTACCGGCTACCTAAAAATAAACCTGGTATCTGGTATCAGCACTCGCCCATTCCTATGCTGTATTTTAAAAAATAAAAATCTCCTGTAATAAAACCAAAGCAAAGTCTACTGAACATTCTACACACTCCAGAAGAGGGGTGGGGAACCTTTTTGCTTTGAGAGGCCATATTGTCATGCCACAATATTATTCTTGAATCTTATACAGTATATTATAAGAATTGAGCAGCACGGTGGACTAGTGGTTAGCACCTCGCAGTTGTTCTATCCCGCGTTCCAAAAACATGCATGTTAGCTTCATTGATTTTAAATCATAGGTGTCAATGGTGACCCCGCCTCTCAGGCAAAGGTCATATAGGTTCGCCAGCCCTGATCTAGAATCTAACATAGATCCTTACACTTCTACAAGCTTTTTTCTTTCGATTAGTCCGCATGTGGCTGATTTGCATGTGAGGATAAATATGGTATGTTTTTTTTTTTTTTTTTTTTTTTGCTGTCCAGCAACAAAGCCCACAGGCTTGCAAGAGGTGGACTACGTGCATCATCATCATCATCATCACAGCCTGGGTGGGGGTCTGGAAGGCGGGGGTCCTGGGGGTGCACGGGACGGGGGCGGCCCGGGTGGCTGTCGTGTCACAGGGGGGGGCGTGCGTGATGGAGGCGTGTTACGGGGCCCTCTGGTCGGGGGCTTGGTGCGGGGGACCGAATTGGAGACCAGGGGTCGCTGCTCGTTGGGCACGGGGGGGAGGGGAGCAGTGGGAAGGGGCGAGGAGGGAGGAGGGGGGGCTTCACGGGGGGCGGCACGGGCGTAGGTGGCCGAGTCTCCTTTTACCCTTTGGAAACGTATGCAGCGACCCTGGAAACACACCACAAAGAAAACAACACTTTTCACTTCATCGACTGTATTTGTCCATCCATCCGTCCAATGCGGAATAAATAATTTGTGCTGAATGTTTTGCCTTTCTCATTTGCAAAAAAAAATTATGGTCAATGTTTAGTGGTGATTGATGGAATATTAGTTGAAAACACGATAAAGGCTTTTGGTCCCATAGAACTCCCACAGTTTGGCTGGTCCTCTGATCTCATATTGTTATGTGTATTTTAAAGGTCCAATGTGATGAAATGCATGACTTTTAGTATGTTATTAATGGAAAAAAAACAGCACCCGGTATGGACCCATGCCTTTTTTCACCACTAAACATGATTTTGACATATATGGCTTTTTGTAACTCCCGCCATGAAAATCCTGTCAAAGGATTTGTTTTCGAGAAGAAGTAGGAAGTGACGTTAATAGCAGTAGCGCAGTCGGGCTGGCTCGTCTGTTTATACTAGTTTTACCTGCTGGAAGGTAGCTCGTTGTTCCTTCGTTTTAGCCAAAATGCCGGCTCGACTTATTGCTGGATATTGTTCGAACACTCTGGAGGATGGATTTACTATTCATACTTTTCAAAAAGACCAAGTTCGTCGTGAAAAATGGATTGCACAATTGCAAAGGACGAGATCTTTTTGGGTTCCAAATGACAGGTAGGTGCATATAGAGCTGCTAAAAATAAAACAATAGTTTGGGGGCAGGGGTTGTAATCCGTAAATCAGGGGTGCTAAATGTGTCAATGTGCGCATCGGAAGGCTTCCGTGCAGCAGCCGCTGAAGAACAGCCTCCGCAGGCCTTGTGGATCGCCACCGGCCTTGTCGACAAGGCCAAGCCGGCCATATCATCTAAATATGGCTAGAAACGAAAATATAAGATATTCCCCCAGTTGCTTCACTCAGTAGTGAGATGTTCTCTTCTTCGAAAAGAGTGTTTGTATCCCATAGTTAAGGGCCACAGCGTGTTTTCAATGGCAAATGTCTGGGGTGACATCACAGGCAGTAGATGCAGCCGATATGGTGACCACTTGGATGTCAAATGACACTTCCGCAACTTTTTATTTTTCATTACAATATCTATTTTAGAATGTTTATAGGGATGACACTTGGGCTTTAAAGTGAAGCTGTTCTAGGGATCCAAAACTACCTGCCAATCTCCATACCGCCATGGGTAACACCAACAAGCTGTCAAAGGAATGTTGGGGACAAGATTTGAGACCTGGTGTTGGTTAAACAGCAAACAACAAAACTGTCAAACGGCACTCCATAAAACTACAGTATGTATTATAAAAATAAGCAGAATTGACATCATAGTATTAAAGAGGAAACTGTCACAGGGCATCAATTGAATGGCCATTGTGTTGCACTTCCTGGTGTGCCTGCCTTGCCCACTTGGGGGCAGTACAAGATATCCAGACAGCTATACTGTTCACTGAGATGTTACAGCTCTTCACAGCTCATCAGTACAGTCAAAATATTAGTTGTTCTTCACAGAGGATAAAGAATATGTGTATGTGAGTACAGATATATTGCCGCCCTTCTGTTCAATCTATCGCTTAAAGGGTTAAAAGATCGCAACGCAGATACTAATTAGCTTTAGCATTAAGACAGCAGACTGAAGGTTTTTTTAAATAAACCATGTGTAGGTTTTTTAATGTTAATGATTGACAGTAAGCTTCAACTTGGAGTATTTCACTCTATCAATGCGCTTCCACTTTTGATTCAGTTTAATTCACTGCTAGCATCCAGCGCTCATATCTGTAGTCCGTACTTGTAAGTCAAAGCAAACCACCGCATTTCTATTATTTACGCGGACGTTGATGGATCTTAATAATGACAAAATGACTTAATAAAGTCAATCCCAGAGGGGAAAAAGAGCAACATTTGTTTTTAAGAGAATGAACGGACTAAAAGTGGGCCTAAGCGAGTCACGTGTCCAGCTTTCGCCGACAGAGGCGAGAGTGTTCGAGGGCGCACAGAGGCGCGCCTTGTCTCCGCTTTACACCTGCACCGCTATAGCAGGGACGCTCGCAAAATTCGGCACACGCAACTCATGGCGTCCCTCCTCTTTGCGCCGTGACACCAAACAGAAAGTGCTTTATGTCTTGTATGTGTGTTTGGAACAGAAAGGGGCATTTCTAAATATGCCCACAATAGTTAACAGAGGGCGCTAATCATGATTTACAAGGCAGAAAAGAGTGGGTCGCTTCTCTTATTGTTCTCATTGATGGCCGCTTGCAAAGTTGGATGGAGAGTGGGGAGGGAGGGGGGGGGGGCTCCCTGTGTCCTTGGTGGTCTGATTATAACACCTTATTAAACATAGAGGCCCTAAAGTCACACAGGGGCCATTTAGATGGCAGTAGCTTTGTGGCTCAAGGGGTGCCATTGTGCGAGTGCATGTATGTGGGGGCGTGGCTGGTAATTGATTGGGGTCAGCCCGCTCAGGGATAGGAGGGCTGTCAGGGGGGAGACTGCCGGGGTCTTGTCACCGGCCTGCGGAGAACGGGGCCAGTTTGGGAGCAGCAGCACAACACCAGCGAGAGCATATGGACACAATGAGAAGACAACCTCATGAATATGAGTGTGTGTGTGTGTGTGTGTGTGTGTGTGTGAGAGCATGCCTCCACCACAACATATGGCCTGAATGGACCCTCTCGCTCATGAATAAAACAGACAGCGAGGCTGTAAAATGAGCGCTGTGAAAAAGTAAATTTGTGTTAAAAAGAAAATTATTCCCATTATTCCTAACCTGGCAACATTTTAAGTCAAAGTGAACGTTGATGAATGGATAGTCTGTCCAGAAGTGACACTTGTTAGAGGGATGATTGAAAATTTGGAATATTGTGAAACAGTAATCCACGACAGTAGTCTCTGTCTGGAACACGCAAGAGGGAGCACATACAGTAACCTCTGGCCTCCCTGCGCTGGCAGACATTTATTTTAACATTCTTTTATTTGTCAGCTGACTAGCCAGGCTGCGTCTTGGGGTATCAAAATCTCAATAGAAATTCAAAAGGAACAGATTTCTTGGTTGCTGGAGGTTGGAATGACCCCACTGCGCACCTTAGCCAATTTGCTGTCCATTTTTAAAACGCATCTTGAGCTTCATTTTTATTCTTTGCCTTTCTTCTCCGACACGGTGACTCAGCTTGTAAAGCGTTGGCGTCACGGTTCACCAAATTTTCCAACATTCACCAAATAAACCTCACAGGAACTAACTGTGGTACTGCATGCGTAAGTCTGGTGTGGCAGAGAAGTATGTTAAAATAGTACAGGACATGTATGATGGTAGCAGAACAATGGTGAGGTGTGCCTTAGGTGTGACAGAGGAATTTAAGGTGGAGGTGGGACTGCATCAGGGATCAGCTCTGAGCCCCTTCCTGTTTGCAGTGGTAATGGATAGGCTGACAGATGAGGTTAGACTGGAATCCCCTTGGACCATGATGTTCGCAGATGATATTGTCATATGCAGTGAAAGCAGGGAGCATGCAGAGGAACAATTGGAAAGATGGAGACATGCACTGGAAAGGAGAGGAATGAAGATTAGCCGAAGTAAAACAGAATATATGTGCGTGAATGAGAAAAGTAGAGGGGGAAGAGTGAGGCTACAGGGAGAAGAGATAGCGAGGGTGGACGACTTCAAATACTTGGGGTCAACAATACAGAGCAATGGAGAGTGTGGTCAGGAAGTGAAGAAACGGGTCCAAGCAGGTTGGAACAGCTGGCGAAAGGTGTCTGGTGTGTTATGTGACAGAAGAGTGTCTGCTAGGATGAAGGGCAAAGTTTACAAAACAGTGGTGAGGCCGGCCATGATGTACGGATTAGAGACGGTGGCACTGAAGAAACAACAAGAAGCAGAACTGGAGGTGGCAGAAATGAAGATGTTGAGGTTCTCGCTCGGAGTGACCAGGTTGGATAGGATTAGAAATGAGCTCATTCGAGGGACGGCCAAAGCTGGATGTTTTGGAGACAAGATTCGAGAGAGCAGACTTCGATGGTTTGGACATGTTCAGAGGCGAGAGAGTGAGTATATTGGTAGAAGGATGCTGAGGATGGCGCTCCCAGGCAAAAGAGCGAGAGGAAGACCAAAGAGAAGGTTTATGGATGTGGTGAGGGAAGACATGAGGGCAGTTGGGGTTAGAGAGGAAGATGCAGGAGATAGGCTAAGATGGCAAAAGATGACACGCTGTGGCGACCCCTAACGGGACAAGCCGAAAGGAAAAGAAGAAGAAGAAGAAGAGGAACTAACCAGCTCCAAATGTTCCACACTCAAATGGTCGCAGTACATAATACGTGATAAACATTTCTACAGACATCATTGTGTTTAAAAATACAAATTTAATCCTGTTAGGCCTTTGAAATTATAATTTATATAATATATAATTAGTGTTTGGGGGTGGCACGGTGGCTCAGCTGGGGCCTCAGCTGGTTGGCCTCACAGTTCTGAGGACCCGGGTTCGATCCCGGCCCCGCCTGTGTGGAGTTTGCATGTTCTCCCTGTCCCTGTGTGGGTTTTCTCCGGGCACTCCGGTTTCCTCCCACGTCCCAAAAACATGCAACATTAATTGGACACTCTAAAATTATCCCAAGGTGAGATTGTGAGTGCGGCTGTTTGTCTCTGTGTGCCCTGCGATTGGCTGGCAACCAGTTCAGGGTGTACCCCCCCTCCTGACAGCTGGGATAGGCTCCAGCACTCCCCCCGACCTTCGTGAGGATAAGCGGCAAAAGAAAATGGATGGATGGAAATAGTATGTATCGTGGTTGGGATTATTTTCATATGTCATTTTTATTTGGCATTTTGTTATTTTTCTTTTATTATTCATTATTTATTTCTTTATTTTTAGCAAGCATTTTTACAAAATTAAAAGCCACCTATGCGGCCAATTAAAATTCAAAAATTGTAGAATTTGAACTCAACAGCACATCACAGCGTGCTTCCCTATTGGGTCACAAATGTTTGTCCTTGCTTTGTATATCCACTGTCTACTTCCAGATCTCAACGTGTTATTTCAGGAAAAGCAAAACCCAAGGAGCACCTCCAGCATTCCTCGCCACACGGTCTCTTTCCAGGCCGCAAGACTTTGTCCTTCACACACACATTGACAGACACGCCAACGCGATCCAGTCAATATGCTGTGCGTACACATTGGTGGCCGTTACAGTAAAGACCAACATGACATCCGAGACGCGCATCCGACCTGACAGCTCCGCACGACAATACGGCCAAGCGCTCACGTGAACAAGACGTTCCGCACTGCACTATACTTGCCTCCAACCACATTTACAGTGGAGCTAAAAAATATCGGCACCCCTCTCTATGCCCTCGTTCATGTTTACATCCTGGCTTTCTCTTCGTAACAGAAATTTGCAAATCCAACGTTGCGCTTGACATAACACTGAGAGGAGGTGGGCTGGACTAATTTTGGGCGTCGCCCCAGTGAATTTAAAAGTGGAACGTCTGCGCCGGTCTGGGCGTGTTCACAGCTGACTTAAATCCTCCCTAATCGAAGCAGCGCCTCTTGTTCCTTCAAAAAGTGTGGCGACGTCGCTACATGTAGAAGCGATCAAAATGATTCGTACGTGATTAAAGCTTGAACATTAACAATATCAAATATTAGGGTGCTGAAAACCACTCGGCGACCTAAACATGTCTGCCGGCCGCGTGTTTCAATCACTACCTCAGTACAGTTCAGTTCTATTTAAGTTCAACACGTTTGCATTTCACTGCTGAGAATTGTTTTGTACGAGTCGCTGAGTGCGTGGAAATACGTGGAATGCTAAAGAATGATCTGTATCGTTATGAGTTTATGAAATACAGATAATAATCAAAACTTCAACAACATTTCTTTCAGTCGTGTGCAAATTCATCCAAATTCATTCATTCCATGGGTACCAAACATAACAGACATGCAATATGAAATCATAAAAGACTGATTTGATGATGTTTGCCAACTATCATTTAATCCGTCAATTGGACGGGTTTTGTCATTGTCTAGCGAGCAGTCCAAAATCAGCTGGGAGGGACTCCATCTTTACCCTGAATAGGATAAGCGATGGATGGATGGATGGTGGATGCTTTGGACGTGTGGCAGACATGAAAAGTCCAGCCTTAAACGCCACAAGAGGTGAGTGATAACATGTGTTGGATGAAATTAGGGCGAAGTGAGGCATTGAAGCAAAGTGATTGGTTGACTGAGGGAGGCAAGATGGCAGCACGGGCGGTGGACCCCGTGGTCTTTGCCGTGCTGTGTGACTGAGCATCCGTGCCATCAGCTGCGGGACAAAAGAAGGGAATCTCTTGTGTCACAATACGGCCCGTGGCCTTTAAACTGCCCATCTGTTTGTGTGACGCTCACTCGCCAGTGCTGACACACAACTTACAGTGACAAGCGCGCACACGCACGCACAGACACACGCATTGCAACGCAGACGTAAAATGCAAAGACAACCGTGTGTGGCAGAAAGTGGCAGCACGCTGATAGCCGTTTGCAGATGCACCGAGGTAAAAGTAATTCGGGGAGAAAGCGGGACACGCGCTCCCCTGAATAGACGCTCAATAATAGATACAGTTTTACAGCGCTTTATGCCGCCTTTTAATAAAAGGCACGTAATAGTAGTCTGACGTGTGTGTTATGTACGACTGCACAGGGTGGAATTACTTGGAAAATTGGTAAAAAAAAAAATCTGTGCCATGAAATGGTTTTCTAGTGTTGGGCGTTTTTATGGGGAATTTGCACCCCCTTGTGGAGTCCCAGGGACCTTTAATTGGTCTCATCATCATAAGCGTCAGCCGCACAGTTGGGGAGGACAGATCAATCAAGGACCTGAAAGATAATCCTGCATCAAGCAAGGCCACAAGGCAACGTTTTGGAAATAATTCAATAACTTAATCCTTAACATGATAGAAAACAAAGACAGAATGGTTGAAAAAACTTTCCCTTCACTTTTTTTTCATTTGTGCAATGCAAGATTTGTTTTTAAATGGTCCTTAATTCTGCAGTAATTGTTCTTTGCTGGTTTCATAATCGTATTTGTTCATTCATCCATCCATTTTCCTTGCCACTTATCCTCATGAGGGTCACGGAGCCTATCCCAGCTGTCAACGGGCAGGAGGCAGGGTACACCCTGAACTGGTTGCCAGCCAATCGCAGGGCAGATCGAGACAAAGAGCCGCACTCACAATCACACCTAGGGGCAATTTAGAGTGTCCAATTAATGTTTCATGTTTTTGGGATATGGGAGGAAAACCCTTATAATCCAATATATTTTAAGAATCAAATATGGATCAGTCATTTTTTTGAGTTTGTGTGTGTTAGTGGAGTGCGGGGGGAAATGTCAAAGGGGGGCCACAAACAGCATGCCATTCAAGCCAGGACTGCTGCTCACTGGGGTGTTTATTCGACTTCAGCTCAAGAGGAAGTTTGTTTGTAAACTTATTTTTGGAATAATATTATGTAAACAATGTTACCAGTATGTTATAATTTGTGTGAAAGTGGAACCTCGGTTTACAAACGCCAATGTTTTTCCAAACAACAACGACAACTCAATTGTTTTATATTCTGGGTCACGAACAGCCTTTTCAGTTCTGCTTTTTCTTGCAAAAAGTAAAAAACCTTTGGCCAGACAACTTTCTGGTGATAGCGAGTGACCCTTTGTTGTCTTTGTGCCAAACATTGGTCATCCATGTAATATGTTTGGTCAAAACAGATTTTTTTGGTTAGTTTTTTGGTTAACACTCTGTGTCCAAAGAAGCATCATTTTTTACCTTTTGAAAAATGCATATATTTGCATATCATCAAAAAGGGTTATAGTTTAATGTAGTTTTGGTACTTCAATTTAATGCATGCAAACAAAGTCACACTCACGTCTTTTAATGATTTTTTTTCCGCCATATTTGTCACCACTCGACGCTTGACTGACAGCAGCTCTTTGAAGCAAAGTCATTCCAATCTTCTATGTCCGCTACGCCTTTCAGCAGAATCCTGCTCTCATTTGCCGCAGAAGTGCACCCCCCACCACCACCACCACCACCTCCCCTTCTCCTCCTTTTGTTGATATGTGAAGAGTAGTTTCATTTTTCTCAGTTAATGGAGCATGAAGGCAGTTGTGCTCATTGTGGGGGCATCTCTGTGAAGTGACTGTGAAAACCCTCTAGAAACTTCTCCTCACAAAGATGAATTGTGCAGCTCAGGAGACGGAATAGAAAAGTGACAAACTGGGGATGAATCTCTCGACGATGACTTCTTTTTGTAGACTATAGACGCATACTGTTACATGCCGAAGAAGAAGTGACACTGGGGACTAACTGATACATTTTGCAATGTTGACTGACAATGACACCATTGACAGCCGCAGATGTTACGCCATGGCAACCGGCGCGATGATATAAACATGTCCTCGGGGGCTATAGGGCTGCATTATGAGGGTCCAAGGTTAGAAAACAAGCACCGCTTTGCTCTAGCTAGTTGTGTGACACGCGGTGATGTCGCTGCGGCAACGGTGGCCATAATTGTAGTCGTACATCAGTCATAATGCCTCACATTTCGTTTTTGTCACATGCTAAATGAAGAAGGAATGAAAGCCAGCACTCACCTGGTCTCCAGGCTGAGGCCTCATTAGAGAGACTTGGTCATAGCCTCTTCTCAAGAGAGCCCACAGAGCGTCTAGCTTCCCCTGGGAGGTGGGGGGGAGGCACGCGCAAACAATTCATTAAAATACTCAACGAGCCGAAATATAGTTCACGTGTCATTTGCAGACGAACCTGAATGGGGGTGTACCACCTCCTCCGCTGGGTGGGCCGGCGGTTGGGTTTGCGGGGCTTGGGCTCGTAAGGCTCAAATTCCTGCTCTGGCATCTTGACGACTGCATTTTTGGGTTTGTCCAACTTGGCGCCTTCCTCAGTGGAGCCCTTCTCTCCCCAGCGCACCTGCACGAAAAACATCATCCACAAGTTACAGCCATTACACCTAACAAGTGCGAAATATGTCCAAACGTGTGCGTGTATACCTCCATGCGTTTAATGCCTCCCACTCCTCGTCCTCCGTAGTAAGAAGCGTCAACCGTAGGCCACCTCTTTTTGGGCATCCCGTCTTCATCGTCCGATTCCTTTGAGAGGAAAACTTACTTGTAGGATTCCCAGTTCACAATCTCCAATTAAATAAACTACAGTAGAACCCAGGTCCTCTGAACTGTGAGGCGGATTTCATTACCATTTGTCCACTGCGCCAGATATTGAATGCTGAAATTGATACACTTAGAGGGATGAGAATGACCAATTTGGGAAAACACTGAAAATCTCTGCCTTGGGGAGTTTTAAAAGGGGGTGCACCCCCCTTTTGTAAAACACACTGTTAAATGGTGACCTCTGTTTACTTCTAACAGTGTAAATACACAGCAATCATAATATTTTGAAAACTTAAAATATGACTCCAAAACAACCCAAATAATTTTGCCAAACTTCAGACATAAAAATGTAGACTGAGTGAAATTTACATCAAATAGGCTACTACACTTACAAGTTATGCTTTAGAAATAAGTACACAAGCAATTTCTTTATATATACGGTATATATGAGAGAGAGAGATCATGAAATATGAAAGTGAGCGATAAAATGTTTGATCTACAGTGCCAGTGCTACAGATAGGCCTAATTGTATTCACAGTTGACAATTATATAATATTTGAGAAATTTACGTCCAACTTACCTTTGTGTTTCCTGGTTTGGATATGGTCCTGAATAAGTAAGTGCACAGCACTTTGCCGGGAATGTCCACTTTTTGTATGTGTTCGGTTAGACATGTTGATACCGTTTTAGTTCCTATCTGCACGAATCCTATCACCGAAAATGAGCCACCCCAGCCGACAATGCTGGTGGCTGGCTCGGCCTTGTCGGTCTCAGTGGCTCGTCGCGGCGCCGGGCCGCGATGGCTCATCTCCGCCGCGGAAGTGGATCGGAAGGGTAGGCGGTTTGGCCGTGATTGCATACCATATAAATATGGCTCGAAACAATCGCGTAATATTGCCCCGGTAACTTCACCCGGTTGTGAGATGTTTTCTCCTTCGAAAAGAGCTTCCGTGTCAGAAGGGGCGTGTTCGTCTCCCATAGTAAAGTCCACCTCGTGTTTTCAATGGCGAATGTCCGCGTGACGTCACGGGCAGGAGATGCAGCCAGCATGGCGACCACTTGGATGTCGAAGGAGACTTTCGCAACTTTGCGCATGGATGACGCCCTCTCCGCTCATGTTTATTTTTTTGTTTGGACATTGAAGTGAATAATGGTATACGTATGTATTTTTTATTACAATATCTATTTTAGAATGTTTATAGGGATGACACTTGACCTTTAACTAGTCTGGGCCAAGGTTTAATCTAGTTATAGAGTTAGTTGTACACTTACAGGTTCTGGGGGAGGCGGTGGGGGAGGTTCTTTGATGACCTGAAGGTTAAACAAATAAAAATCGTATTAGCAGAATGGGCCAAAAAGAGCTGTTTGCAATTGAAGCTAAAATGCTGATGTCTGAACTTACCACAGTGCAGCAGAGAGGCCAAAACCACCACACGAGCAGCAGGGCCAACAGCAAGAACACCACCAGCAGCGAAATCAGCACGATGGTGCCGTCGAACTGTCCAAACGACACGCACAGAACGACAGCGGTGCAATTAGACCGAGAGAAAGTCAAGATGGAGCCAAACTTGTGGCGCTGTGCATTCTAGTACTCACAGCCTCCTCTGATGACACACGCAACAGAGGAGACGTCAGAAAGAAGAGAAGGAAGAGGACTCGAGGACATCCAAAAGAAGTTTTGAAAGGAAAAGTGAAGTTGATTAAATAATAGGTCAAAGGTGCGTGCGCAATGTACTCACACACTCAGTAGTCGTGATGTGCACCGAGCTGGTGATGTAGGAGATTCCCTCATTCATGCTCACTTGCAGGTAGATCACCCTGCAAAACACAGACACAACACACCCAAGATTGCCTGAGGCGGCCCGCGGATTCTACCAAGTGCTCAGTCCATACTTGCACCCGCTAAAACGCTGACACGGACACTTTCCCGAAATCCACAGTGAGGTCAAGGGAGTTCTCTCCCTTAGAGACTTAATCTCCTCTGCACACAAACCACAAACCTGAAATTTGAACAATCGGCAGCTATGAGATATTTTTGGGCTCATGAGTTAATTTATTGTTTTTTTTTGGGCAACTTGCAGATGCTTGGATAGATTTTGGTAAGAATTCACATATGAATGATGTTCATCTTTGAGAATGGGCTGAATGTCCAATAGATGCATCCAAAATATGTCCATCCATCCATTTTCTTTGCCGCTTATCCTCACAAGGGTCACGGGACGGCTGGGGCCTATCCGGGCAGGAGGTGAGGTACACCCCGAACTGGTTGCCAGCCAATCACAGGGCACATAGAGACAAACGGCCACACTCACAATCACACCTAGGGGCAATTCAGAGTGTACAATTAATGTTGCGTGTTTTTGGGATGTGGGAGGAAACCGGAGTGCCCGGAGAAAACCCATGCAGGCAAAAGGGAGGACATGCAAACTCCAAACAGGTGGCCTGGGATTGAAAGCGGGTCCTCAGAACTGTTAGGCCAAAGCTTTACCAAATTGAGTCACAGTGCCGCCCCAAAATTATGTCTTTGCATTGAAAAATGATGACCATTAGATTTGCAAAGTCTGAGATTGCCAACTTGCATTTTAGGATATCTTTATGAATCTAAATTAGGGAAAAAAAATTGGTATATTGTCATATTAAATTATTTAAAAAAAAAGGTCTTCACCCGATTTGAGCAATTGAATCCAGTTTTGATCTACATTATATTGTAATTACACATGGTTACGCTTTAGGATGCAGTTACTACTATACATAATATATTGCCATTACAACCTTCATACATGAATGATAAGCAACATTAATGTAGTAGTAATGAAGTAAATTAATAAATACATGAATAGTAATACAACACATAAATCAAAAAAACCTACACAACGTGTCTGCCTTGAAAAATCAATGAACAGTTGCCGTATAATACAAACAATTGAATTCAACGTTGAGAGAGAAAACGCAGAACACAGAAAACCCAATTTTCTCTTTTCCAATGTCTGAATGGGCAGATTTGTTTGTTGGAGAGCAAAACAAAAGATGCTAGCAGCCAAACTGACAAGTCGTGAAGGAGCCAGCTGCAGATTGTACTTCTTGGTTTCGGGAAAAGAGCGGAGAAAGGCTTCTTGTGCCTTGCTTATGCTTTGGGGGGGGGGACAGAGACAAGGGGGGTATTGAGCTTTCGGGTCCACATTTAAGGAGAGGGCGGTGACGGGCGGGGGGGAGGTCACTGCAAGGTGGGGTGTGGATAGAGAGCGTGTGGGGGATGGGATGAAGAGGACCTTTTCTGTTTGAAATCCCTTCAGCACTATCACTCCCTTCTGAGACCCCAAAAGAAAACCCCCATCGACTTCTTCAGCCACCAACACTATGTTTGCCCTCTGTAAAACCGTAACTTGACTGGTGCTGTCACCAACTTGGGAGGAGGAAATCGGGAGTGCAGGTGCCACTCCTAAACCCCCACCCCCCATCCCCATCAAATGGTCAGGGGACATGCTGCAATCAATCTCTATCAATCATCATCTCCCCACTATACCCTATGTGTCTTCGCCCCGTGTTGCTGTGTGTGTTTGTGTCGTCGCATCCGGAAGGATTGCAGTCAACACAGATTTGTGTGAAGACGGCGTCAATGACTTCATTCTAAGAGACAAGGCTCGGATAGAAGAGGAGGAGATTGAGGGGCTTTGAGGTCCGGTTGGCAGCCTAAAGATCTTCGCAAAAGAGTGGAAGCAAATAAAGCTGTAGCAGTGGGGAATGACTCATTCCTTCACTTCCTGTAGGTGAAGTGAATCTGACTGCAGTAATGATAACGTAATGATGTGAGAGCACTATGAGTATTCGTCCATAGGCCGTCGGGCGTCTGCAGGGCTCCTTTCTGGGCCCTTCAGCCATTTACAGCTGACTACCTCTTTAGTAGAACGCGAGGGTGTCAAACAGCGGTGACTGTGTATTAATGGGCTTCAGCTAAGTGGAAATATTCACTTCAGGCGGAGTGTGATGATGCACCACATTCTCATGTGTTCTTCAAGAAACCCCAAAACAAAAACTGTTACGACAACAGCGGAAGTGGATTCGTGTTTCCGCTTTTGCCGTATTTTTGCAGATTAACATACATAGAGTCAAGAAAAGAAGTATTTGAACACCCAGCTATATTGCAAATTCTCCCACTTAGAAATCATGGAGGGGTCTGAAATTTTCATCGTATGTGCATGTCCACAGTGAGAGATAATCCAAAAAGAAAAATCCAGAAATCACAATGTATGATTTTTTTATAACGATTTATTTGTGTGATACAGCTGCAAATAACACCTGAACACCTAAAATTCTGACCCTCAAAGACCTGTTAGTCCGGATTTAAAAGTCCACCTCCACTCCATGTATTATCCTAAATCAGATGCACCTGTGTGAAGTTGTTAGCTCCAAAAAGACACCTGTCCACCCCATAGAATTAGTAAGACTCAAACTTGTAACATGGCCAAGACCAAAGAGCTGTCCAAACATACCAGAGACAAAATTGTACAACTCCAGACGGCTGGAAAGGGCTACGGAGAAATTGCCAAGCAGCTTGCTGAAAAAACGATGCACTGTCAGAGAAATCATTAGAAAATAGAAGAAGCTAAACGTGACGGTCAATCTCAATCAGAGTGGAGCCCCATGCAACATATCACCTCGTGGGGTCTCAATGATCCTTAGAAAGGTGAGAAATTAGCCCAGGACTACACGACAGGACTTGTTCAATCACCTGAAAAGAGCTGGGAGCACCATTTCCAAGGTGACTGTTGGTTATGCACTAAGGAATCATGTTTTGAAATCATGCATGGCACGGAAGGTTCCCCTGCTTAAACCAGCATGTCAAGGCCCGTCTTAAGTTTGCAAATGACCATTTGGATGATACAGCGGAGTCATGGGAGAAAGTTTTGTGGTCAGATGAGACCAAAATGCAACTTTTTGGTCATAATTCCATTAACCGTGTTTGGAGGAAGACGAATGAGTTCCATCCCAAGAACACCATCCCTACTGTGAAGCATGAGGGTGTTTTTTTCCACATGGCACAGGACGACTGCACTGTATTAAGGAGAGGATGACCGTGGCCATGTATTGTGAGATTTTGGGGAACAACCTCTTTGCCACAGTCAGAGCATTGAGCATTGGGTCTTTCAACATGACAATGACCCGAAGCACACAGCCAAGAAAACCAAAGAGTGGCTCCATAAGAACCATATCAAGGTTCGGACATGGCCTAGCCAGTCTCCAGATCTAATAGAAAATCTTTGGAGAGAGCTGAAACTCCGTGTTTCTCAGCAACAGCCCAGAAACCTGTCTGATCTAGAGGAGATCTGTGTGGTGGAGTGGGCCAAAATCCCTCCTGCAGTGTGTGCAAACCTTGTGAACAACTACAGGAAACGTTTGACCTCTGTAATTGCAAATAACGGCAACTGTACCAAATATTAACATTAGTTTTCTCAGTTGTTCAAATACTTATTTGCAGCTGTATCACACACACAAAAAAAGGTAAAAATCATACATTGTGATTTCTGGATGTTTCTTTTTAGATTATCTCTCTCACAGTGGACACGCACCTACGATAAAAATTTCAGACCCCTCCATGATTTCCAAGTGGGAGAACTTGCAATATAGGACGGTGTTCAAATACTCATTTTCTTCACTGTATGTGATATTCTTATAAACTCTTAGTGCAACCTCAGTTCAATAACAAATCGGTTTAAACGGGCAAATATTACTTGGATCCCCAAATTATGCTTCCTTACATCTATGTGCAAGGAAGTTGTGCTTTCACTCTCACCGTACAAACATTGTTCCATCAGCACATCAGAAATCTTGCTGTAAATGAATCCTGAGTATGACCGACCAGGAAGTGAAAAACGCCAGTGACCGTGCGATTTAAGAAGCTAAAATTTGTGGAACGTAACATCTGCTAAAGAATGACAGACGGCAGCTGCTGCGCACGGCTGGTAGAGAGACTGGAGTGTGAGCTACAAGGACAGTTGGCACTCACACCAGTAACAATTTAAAAGGCATAACACGCCAATGTCCTACAGTGTGTGTGAGAGAGACATTTGTCTTGATCAGTTTATTCATTGACATTATTTTTTGTGTGAATGATTAGCCACTGATGCAGCGATTCATCTGGACAACTTTCAAGATTGGGTGGCACCAGCTTCCACTCTGTGAAGGTGCGAATGGAAGTATGAATGGTCGTCTGTCTCTGCTGGGATGGGCTCCAGCTTTGCCCGACCCTGAACAGGATAAGCGTCGAGGAACTGAGCCGATCCTAAATGACTTCTTTCAATTTCCACGTGTCACTTGTTAGGATATGGTATTGCAGTAAATGATATATAATGGATAATGTAGGAGTCTTAATCCCCTACAGTGACGTATCAAATTCCCATTTCCAGTGTTAATGCGTGAGGAATGTTTCCCTGCGAACAAACTACTTTGCAGAGGCGCTCAAACTCACTCAAGAAATCTGAGTGACAGCACCAAGACAGATCTTGTCTGGGAGGTGTCTGAAGTCGCAGGGCAGCAGTGTATAATTATGCGCAGGACTCCGGGGTGGCAGGACCCGGGAATGCTGCCGGGCCTCGGTCCACTTGGAGCTCAGCCCAAAGCCGAGCTCTGTCTTCCCCACCAGAATACTTTCACCCGCCATCGCCGAGGGCAGGACTGCAAACGCTTGGAGGAAACTTTACACTCGCCGGCCACCTCTCCTCACACTCTTTCTCCCTCCTTAAAGTGTCAGCCTCAGATTGGGTTACCACACAGATATGCAGGCAGACTCATATTTACACACATACACAAATGGGAGGGGTGGGGGTCTCTGAAGGTCTAAACCAGGAGGCGCTCATTAAGTTGTGTTCCTGGGCTCTCCTCCTGTGATCGGTGTCTGCCTTCGTTAGCTGTGACAAACTCTGATTGATCGCACGCGCTCGGTGACTTTGGCCAAGATGTTTTCAAGGACAAGTGGTGTGGCGTCACGCAAGCAAGTGCCAAAGATACAGAGAGCTAAGTTGGGTCTCGCATTATATTGCATATATATATACATATTAAAAAAAAATAAGTCTGAAAGGAAAAATCCCAAATGATGTGCAACTCACCTCCCTGTCTCTTCAATAACTGGAGCAGGACAAAGAAGGAATGTATCCTCTATTCCGGCTGGTCTCTCATCTGCATAAATATGTAATCACATTGTTTACACAAGGAATATTTTCCCACTTGCTTGTAGCCTACTGTATAAAGCTTCACTGTGTTTGCTTCACCGTGTTTGCTTTGGACTCTGCACTCCACTATATGACCTGAGTCAAGTCGATCTCAGAGCCCGACTGGGTTTGTATTCCGTGGAGTTATATTCTCTGATTGTTGTAGTGTACAACGTCTTGTAGTTTTTCATTTATGAACCAGTTTTTACATTTTTTTTTAGTAAGATAACTGTCACCAAAAATATGCCAACCTTGAACAAGGGATATCATAAACAAAAGAAACATAGAAATAGTTGATAGCTGCACAGATAGAATATATATGTATATATATATATGCAGGGATCCACTTTACAGTATATCAATACAATTTGAACAAACTTTGGTGTATCTATGCAGGATCACAATGTGTCCGTAAATTGAATTTGGATTTTAAATCCAACATGGAAAATACAGTTAAGCGCGGTGGTTATTACCACCAAATCTCATTAGATTAGGTTGTTGTTTTGGGAGTCTCTCCTATGACCTTTTCACATAATGTTCCAGAAGAAAAGATGGCGGCCTTGGTATTTCATTGGAGCCATTCAGTTGAAAAATGTTCTTTTCATTTACGTCTTCTTGCATTCATGCCAAGTGGTCATCTTGACTTTGAGTGCGTCTGACGCCACAACTTACCAACAGTGTGCGTGTCATTCAGTTTGAAGCTGCAGAGGACCTGGTCAATGTTTCTGGCATGGAGAAAACCATTTCCTCTCACCACCACCTGAAAGCTCTCTGAGAGAAGAACGTTGCCCTTATTTAATTTCATATACATCAACAACTTAAGTTTTCAAAACATTTCGGTTCAAAAGGAAATGCTCACTCATTATGCCGAGCCATTTCCTTTCTGTGGCGCGCTCAAGCTTGTGCATGCCTCATTACGGTTTGTTTATAAGTGTGTGTACGTGCGGAAAGTCCATAATACGCTCCAATGGTGCTAATGCTAAAAGTGCTCCTATACTAAAATATCTTGGTGTGTGTGTGTGTGTGTGTGATAGCCACAAGGTGTGTGTGCACAGTGCGTGCGCGTCTTTGACCTTTACTTTCCCTCGGGCGCTGTTAAAGTGCATTGACAGAGGCTTGCCAGCATATGCCGCAGTGTCTATGTGGCTGATTCTCAGCGTACTGTATGTATGTTGGCAAGCTGGAAAAAAAACACTTGGTTAAAAAACATGACTGCGGGGCTGACAACAGCACAGTGCCGTCAAAGTGGGTATGACCTTACCTAGGCCGCCTCATATTGTGTGTTTGTGCTTGTCCAGTACTTATTTCTTTGCCTTTTCCAGACTGATGTGTACGCAAATGGCGCATTTGTGCTCTGACGGTGCACCTCCGGCATCCTCCCGGCTAAAAGACGTTGAACATCGCTCACACCTTTAACATTTGAAAGTGGCAGCGTGAAGATCACTGCGTAAAAACACAGTGAGGTGTTGGCGTATACTACTTTTTGAAAGGTCACACCAGCCACTCCACAACAAGTCGATCGAGACGTACTTTTGATGTGGAAAATGTTTTTTTTTTTTTTTTTAACACTGTGATAATGTCAATGGCAAAGTTAAGTTCTATTCTATTTAAAATGCATTAAGTCTACACGTACATCCACAAGGCAGTGGATGGTCCTGAGTAGGAGTTGCTGTTTTGGTTAGCAATTGAAAGGGGCTTCATGGTTAAAATGTTCATTTTTGTGTGTGAATAGTATCCATGAAATTATGTCATTACACTTACTTCCCCCATTGAGTTCTCTGTTTGAGAAAGGGAGGCGTTTATTTTCCGCTTCTCTTAACCGGATGACACAGCTACTGACTAATTGGGAATACATGCTATACAAGTAAAGTGAGGACACACTAAGTATTTGCTACTTTAAAAAACATTTTTTTTTTTTACAGTATTGTAAATTGATACAACACTATTAAAACTATCCATGAAATACAATACACTGCGTCTCAATATATTCGTGCCAGGAAGCCAAAAGTGCCTTAGGCTCCTTTATTGAAGTTGAGATATCAGAGTGCTGAGGAAGCATTATACATAAACACACGCACGCCCACGCGCACGCACACACACATACTCAATCGCACGCAACACAACATGCTCATTTCCTGTTTGGCCCGCCCTCCCTTCGGGCTCTGCTTTGAGTTTGGACCTGAACCACAACAATCAGAGGCATTGCTGACCTAACAGACTATATTTGTATCAAATCCCTGGATAGCATTTAACACCACGATTTATAACACAAGAACACACAGCTGACCGACTACAGTAACTGGAGGTCTGCTTTTGCTTTTTCTTTTATAGCTTTTAAAACACTCCCCAAAGAGGTGAACATCAGGGTACAAAACATGTACTGCTCCAAAGACAAATGTTACATATAATGAATAGTGACTATGCACAATTATTGGTCGTGAAAATTTAAAGGGGAAATCCACTAGTTTGCATGACCAGTTTATCCAATAGGTCATGTAATATGTACTCTATTTTGACAATGTGATGTTAAATTCTCTCTCATTTAATAGTGTTTTGAGAAAAATTTTAACGACAATTACGAATTTTCAGGGGCGCTGCCATTTTCGCGAGTCACATGACCTACGTGCGTGGATGTGATGTGTTACGTACCGCAACGAAGGGTCGATTACAAGGGACACCATTTATTTCCATTCATTTCCTCTGTCTTCCCGATCAACCGAGCAGCCGATCTGGTCACGGCTGTTCTGGTCACGGCTGTGCCGCTCAACTGACACTGCTATTGCTTCATCAGATGAGGATAAATCCGTGAAATCAGCGCTGGGCATAAATGGTGTCCCAAGTAATTGAGCCTTTGTTGCGGCATGGTACACGTCACATCCGCGCACGTAGGTCATGTGAGTCGCGAAAATGGCAGCGCCCCTGAAAATTTGTAATTGGTGATAAAAATCTTCTCAAAACACTATTAAATGAGAGAGGATTTAACATCACATTGTCAAAATAGAGTACATATTACGTGACCTATTAGATACATTGTAAATGCAAACCAGTGGATTTCCGCTTTAAGTAATGAATAAAGTCTCATAGATTAGCTCCCTGTATTATTGCATGGTGAAGACATTATCCTCCAAATAGACATTTTTGTCACATATAGTGGCAGGTTAAAAGGTTAATGTCATCACAATCATGGTGGGCCTGAACTGGTGGCGCCCTGACGACTTGTATCATACATGCGGTACATTTCTCCCTGCCGTTGTACCCGCTTGTCCGTGTCTGTCTTCACCTGGATGTTTGATGAGCATGCCTGTGACCTGTCCACATTGTGTGTTTTTTTTTTTTTTTGGGGGGGGGGGGGGCAGTTGTTATGCCTGGACTCTTGTGTGCACGGAGAAAGTGGGGTAAGGCTTGTCCAAACGGTGGCCCTTCAATCACATTAGTGTGACGGGACAGCGAAGGGCAGGGAGGGGGCCATGCAGGAAGGAACAACGGGGAGGAACGGATCAGACGCTAATGAAAGCAGCAATCTCTGCTGTCATGTTAGATCTCAGGTTCAATGTTCCAGTTGTGTGTGTGTGCGTGTGCGTGTGGAATTGGTGCTGTCATGTCTGATAGTGTGGCCCAATGTTCACTGTCCAGTCTGATGGCCTGTTTGCAGGCAGCTCAGCCTGGTCACTTCACATCAATGTGAGGGACTGTGTGTGTGTGTGTGTTTATGTGCACGTGTGTGTGTGCTCCAAGAACAACTATACATGTTAAAAAGACTGTCTTGCATACCCGGAGACAATAGCATTAACGCAATATGTCGAGATGGTGGTTGTCAAGATTCTGACCAGTGCTTGACAATCACATTATCTTGCATTGCGCTACAACAATAATGTGCGTGTAGAGCACACATGCCGGGATTATTTCTACACGGCTTCATTTAATAACAAAGGATCCGCACTGGAGTAATAAGATCGGTGCATTAAGAGTGGCTGCCCTTAATTAATTAGGCCAGAGTCAAGTTTTGGGTGGAGTGCATTTCTTAGTTCACTGACCATTATGATGCTCATCAATCGAATAACAAATGAGGCTGTTGGAAAATATTTGGGAACATGTCTGCTGATACAATCGCAGCAAACCCGAGATAATTATCACATGAGGATGCTGATTATTGTCCTTCTCATTGCTCTAATTATTGTCTTCTCCTCCTTACTTAACCATTAGTGTAAACGGTAAATAGCAGCAAATTACATTCATTCCATTTTAATTTACATTATGTGCAATTTGCTGTTCCATTTCTTGTTGCAGTCATGTTATTGTTCACATTGTCATGTATAGTCTGGTTCAATCTTTCTTATGTATTTTATTGCATTTTTTGGGGGGTGGGCGTGACTGAGAAATAATTGCTTGCCTCCACCAAAACAATGGTGCATTGAATTTTGTGAGGATTACACAAAACTATGACAATACATTTTTCTCAAGCTTTGTGGAGTGGTTGCGCACATGCTGTGCAAGAACTCATTTAGTTTTGATGAGGATGAGAATAATATCTGTGTTGGGTCCAATTAGGGCAGTGGGCAACCAAATGTACCAAACGGAGCGGCATCTATAGCATTGGAGTAGTAGGTGTAGTTTCCAAAGACAAATTTCACTTAAATGCAACTGCTTTGCAAGCGTGATTAAAGGCGTTGATCACGGTGGACGACTGGTGAGCACGCCTACTTCACAGTTCTGATTACTGAGGTTCAAATCCTGGCCTCATCTATGTTGAGTTGGCATGTTCTCCTGAGCCTGTGTGACTTTTAATCAGGTACTCTGCTTTCCTCTGAATTCCTAAAAACATGTATGGTAGGTCGATTGAAGACTCTAAATCAGGGGTGCCCAGACTTTATTACCTCAAGATCTACTTTTCTAGTAGCCAGCCTCTCACGAGCTACCGCCGACAGGTTGCTCCCAAACCGTTTTAAGGTTGTTATATTGCTTCCTATATTTAAGATACAGAATTAGCTTTTTGTACACTGTATTGTGAACAAAAGGCTGTGCCAAGGTGGAATTTTAAAATAACAACCCATCACATCCTGCACTTTCTACTTGGGCTTCAGACCAGACCAGAACATCCCGTCCAGTTTAACCACTTTTTCTTCGATTGTTCACTATTCTGACAATCATTGCATCTTAAAACAACAGCATTTCTTTTTTTAATTTTCTCCATCAATATCGAAAATAAACACAAGCAGCACGTCAAGCTCGTCTTTGCTCTACGTTGCCCAGACTGTGTTGCGAACTAACGCAGCGCTGGTGCACACTGTCATTATAAAACACATTGATGGGCTGCGTAAGTACTGCAACATTTGTAATTATAAGTGTACGTTTTTAAGAGCAGGGGTGTGTGTGTGTGTCTAAGGTAAACTACAAAAAAGAGAGTGTGGCGGAGCAGCGGTTGTTGTTAGAAAAAGTTCCGTGTGCTGCATAAAAGAAACCAGTGGCTTCTTTTCATTTTTTTACAGTATGTATGTGAATTGTGCCATTGGATGTGACCACCAATCATCCCTTACTCATTGAATAACATTGAAAAAAATCCACAAACTGAATAGCTGTATGTTATACTTTCAATTTGGATTGGATTTTTTTGGGGGGAGAAGATTGCATCAGCAGTACACAATTGCGCACGCACGCAGTTTAGAGGGAACATTGGCTGACGTTGTTTTTTTTGTAACAAGCGTCCCGCCTTCGACCAGTCGATCGTGATCGACTCATTGAGCACCCTTGCACGAAATTGTCTGTAGGTCTGATTGTGAGCGTGAATGGGTGTAACCCGCCTCTCCCCCGAAGGTAGCTATGGTACAGAAAACTGATGGATGGAAGTATATAATTCATAAAAATAACAGACCTATGTGAGGATTGCACAATCGGCATAATTTTGAACACATTTTAACAGATTTCAACATGGCAGCTAGAATATGTAGGTTACAGTTATATAAATGTTCTAGTTGGATGAGTTGGTGCCAAAGTACAACAAATGTCAACACGAATGTCGTACCAGGCCGGCACTGACTGCCGGAGACTAATTCCTTGTGTGTTGTTACATACTTGCGCGTTAAATTCTGATTCTGAAATATTTGTGTGACAAAAACGACAAATGATTTCATGTACTGCCTCATGATGGAAGCTTTTCTTCATTGGTCATCCTGGTAGGAAGGCTACTCTCCCAAGTGATTCCATATAAGGTCATGTCAAACCTCATCCATCCCGTGGATTCACATAAAGGCTCCTGCATCATCTCATTTGGTATCCCCCCCCACTCTTTTCACTTCCTTCAAGTGGCATCCAAAGGCCAGCCATGCAAAGAAATGGAGAAGGGGCCTAAGTAGAGGTTGAAGGAGCCAGAGTGGCTATTTAGCATATACGATGTGGCAAACTAGGCCAGGGAGGAAGCCATGCTTAAAGATTCACGGCTAATTCCGACCAATTGCAATTCCTCCTCCTCCCCTTTTGGCCCACTTGCAGGGGCCGAGCGACTATGTTAATCTCCCACCGGCCGTGAGTGACAATACGCTGCGTGTCACCGCGCGGCCATAAGCATCTGTGCTATTACTCAACGTCACGGTCCGCTCCAGAGGCTTTGGATGACTGTCATCTGACACAATCACACCCACACATTACTGTTTGGGTGTCTGAACGCGGTAACCTCCCTCGCCGCACAGCCCTTACCTCCTGCGCACACACTGGACGGCTCGGCTGCAAGGATCTCAATGCAGGACTTCTTGATGATCTAAAGCACAAGACAGTTTGATGAGATAAGCCTATTTAGTGTTTCTTTGTGCACATGTCTGTGTTACCGAATCAATGATTCCCCTGAGGGCTTGGAAGCCCCCCCACACAGGAAACACATGTTCCATAGTGTCCGCAATGGTCGCAAGCTAGAAGAAAAAAACAACAACATACACATAGACTGTTGTATTTGCTTTGTTACATGTTTACCGTAATTTTCGGCCTATAAGCCGAGACTTTTTTCACACGCTTTCAACCCTGCGGTTTATGCGGTGATGTGGCTAATTTGCTTTTCTTGTGTGCTTCCTACCTGGGTCTGGTTAAACTCTTTGACCCCTACACAGTAAACAATGGCTCCCATAGACCTGGCCCTCTGAGCCTGTGAGGATGGAACACACACACACACACACACACAAAAATGCAGTGAGGCCAAAAGGGACTCCAGCAGCGTTGCAGTGACTGTTGCACCACCTGCAAGAGTCATTAGAACCTGGAAGCGCCGAAATAAAATGCTTAGTTGCTACAATGTTAAAGAGGTGTCATGTTGACACTGAACAGTATTTATGAGTAAAGGAAGAGTAAATGACTTATGATTAGCTGCAGGAAAGAAAGAATACATTACCATGATCTTTTGTTATGGAACAACTCAAGTGAGCATTTGTGGATCAAATATTTTGTTGGCTTTTTAAAACAGTTCCATTGAGCTTTTTATTTGTTTTTAGAAGAACATGGCAAACTAGAAATGAAATGCTTTGGCAGGCTGTATATGGTCCAGAGGCTGTGGTTTACCCATTGCTCAGATAAGACCTCTAAAGTGGCAGTGAAACCTTTGCAGAAATGCAATTCCTCATCCCCCTTTACCTCACGCTGAGCCATGTCAAACTGCCACTCGTTCAGTTCCCCGTCAGTCAACGCGATGATAACGCTGGCTGTCCCTGTGAAGCAAAAAAAAAAAAAAAAGTTTACGAAACAATGTACAGTAAGGTACACTGGTAGTAGAAAGATTTTACCTTGATTCTCTTGATATATCTGTGTATTGGCCTGCCAACACAGAAACATTATTGGTCTGAGGATTTTACTGGCTGTGTAATATGTACGTTTTCATTCTGTCCTGTTTGTATATATTGCATTAAATCATTTTCAAGTCGACGCTACCATCTCCAAGCCAAGGTTCATAAATGTGTCTCCACCAGCAATCACACTTTTTAGAGATCTGAGTCCTGCAGTGATTTTCTCCCTAAAGGGTTAAAAAAAAAAAAAAAAACATTGAGGGTTGTATGATAAAGACAAATTTAGCAGAACCTCATTTGATTGCAGTAAATTTTCTATGTGGAAAAAAGAAACGTTTTTCAGAAAGGACTACTGCCATGCACATTTTTTTTTAATGTAGTAAAGTTCTAAATCAACAGTTATACACTTTAATTAGCAGGAATGTCAAATTTGATAAATACTATATTTTGGGGTGTTTATACATTATAATTAGCGGCATTATTATATACAGTAAATTACCATTATATAGTCAGGATTTTTGGGGCTGATCACTGATCAGCAGGTTTAAAAAAAAAAAAATATATAACCGATAACTAATACAATCCCAAGAAGCACCAAAACTTTAGAGCATAATTCAACAGAACACTGCAATGTTTACGTACAACACGTTTGTGGTAGCACTATCTTGCTAGGCTACATAACTTTTTGTTGCCGTATCATATTAAAAATACATACGTGTCCAGACCTCAAGCAATCCTTGAACGAACACCTTTCTCCTGACCACAGGTGACCACCACACCATGCATTTATGCCCATTTTGTTCTTTTTTTTTTAATGAGCACAATACACGCACGAGCTATTGTTGTTGCCATGGTAACCAGTAAAATGTCTTATGTTTACCTTGACAAATGATGTCAAAAAACATGTGGCAAGTGTAAAAAAAAAAAAAACAACAACCTACTGTTTGGATTCAAATATACCGTATACGACAGCAACAGTTAGTATTTCGTGGCATTGATCAATGACATTATTGATCGCCTGCGAAATATGACATTAAAGCTGAACCGCTGGTCATCATAAATGATAATTGTCGTCCGATACTGATCAAGCTGATCAGATTGGTGTAAAGTCTAATATAAATGTTGTATTTTGGGGTGTTTAATAATTAATAGGTTGGGGAATTTTTTTTTTAAACTTGATTTAGAAATTGTTCTTGCCGTTGCAATGTGTGGGCAATGTAATAACATAACACTGGAGCATGTACACAATTTTTGGAGTTTGTCACTGGGGTTTTCACTCTATTAAGAACATGATATAGTGCTTCAAATTAAACTAAAAAAAACCTGATGAATATTTAAGTCTGTGATACAGTAAGGCTTTTTTCCCTTCTCTGGATATAATGTTGAAAAACAAAACTTTGCCCATGTTAAGACAGAAAAATTTGATCAAGAGTGAAACTTGTGGTCAAGGGGAGAATGACTTCTACAGAAACGGGATGTGGCGCTCTCTAGTCTCTGAGCATTCCATCAGCTGAAAACCAGAGGTTTAAAGAAAATGAAGGGGGGGAGCAGGCCTGCAATTTGGCTCTGCAGCCAAAAAGTATTAGACACATTTTGGACAATGCTAAAACCAATTTCTCATGAAAATAGGCACAGGGTTTTGCACAAAAACGTCATCAACAAATGTCACAAAGAAACACAACCTCCTGGGAGATAAAGCTAAACATCCAATACAGATGTGTACTGTCTTTACCTGTTCTCAGTTAACTCCATGATGATTTTCCCATGCGTGGAGAAGACGATGAAGGACATTCTCAACATGGGGCTAAGAAGACAATGGTTTGACAATCACATTCTCAAGTCGCACATCTGACACAGTCCATTAATGACAATAACTGCATATAGTCTGTTCAGAATTTTTGATTTGTGACTCGCAACCCTGGTGAGGATAAGCAGTATGGAAAATTGATGACTCCTTAAGGCCAAACTAAAGAAAAGACACCCTCCATTATGACCCAATGGATTAATGATTCCTTCCAGCTATTAAGCAAAAAAAAAAAAAGTAAAGGCGATAAAAATGCCAATATAATAATATGGTTAGGTTGAATACAATTAAGATGATATTTTTAAAATTACATAGTTTTTATTTAAATTGTTGTAAATATCCATGGTTTTCCACTATCTAGTTTTCTTTTGTTAATCGGGCAATTTGGTGGACAACTAAGGGTCCTAAAAAAGATGAATGGGAGGGAGTTGGTAAGTTTACTGAAGTATCACCATAAAAGTATTGAAATGTGTTCAAGAAAAAGTTAACTTCTTAAACTACTATTCAATGAAATTGTGACTTTATTGAGCATACTGTTGTTTGTGTATCAACACAACTCATTGATTGCTTTGCTTTCATGGCAGTTTTGATACGCTTGTCCAGCTAATGTCACAAGTACCTCAGCTGTTTTTGGGTTCCTGTTTTGATGAAAACTGATTTGTTACCTGCGTTGTCATTATCACGCACATTTGGATTGTGCTGTATGATCTGTATTGCTCAAATGCTTTAAGTTCGATGACTGCACATACTGTAGCTTTATTAAAACTGCACTGTATTACAGATGTGTTGATAATGGTGTGCAAGACTGCCAACCCAACAAAGGATTTAGGCAAATTTTTACAAGTAAATAGAAAACACTTATAAAAACACATGTACTTGTCATGTAAATATAAGTGCAGTATCCCTTTCACAGTTACCAAAAAGTTTATAGTTTATATAAATCTGAAATTTATCAAATTTTTTTAAATTCCAGTACAGTGATTATAATCACATATTCCTGTGGGTTAAATATATTCCATCTCAGTCTTAGCATAATTATTTTTTTAAATTGCTAATTTAACAAATAACT
Organism: Syngnathoides biaculeatus; assembly: GCF_019802595.1. Classification (NCBI taxonomy): domain Eukaryota; kingdom Metazoa; phylum Chordata; class Actinopteri; order Syngnathiformes; family Syngnathidae; genus Syngnathoides; species Syngnathoides biaculeatus. Next base: position 12,805,170 of record NC_084651.1, read on the forward strand.
AATATCGATTTTTAGATTACTAAACCCAGTTGTATTTGTTCAGCATTTTAAAAACAACAGCAGCTGAAGCAAAGTGCTGTATACAAATACAAGTGGAGCATTACAACCTGATTCTCTGGATCAGTAAAATATTACTTTGAGTATTAAATTCATGTCGTCTGCCAGACTGAAAGGCTTCTTACCAATAAACTCTGGCGTTGGGTAGGGGTTCTGGGTCTGTTGAGACCTAGGGGGTGGGGATTTTCTCTGTATCTGAAGCTTTATTTTCTCAATGGTATTTTCTCAGTATTTCTTTGACATTTAAACTATTTTACCCCATTTTTGTTGGACTATTTTTGCATTCAAATAAAGCCACATGGTGCTTCTCTTCCTCTGCAGTCCTTCAGGTCCGTGTGTTTGTGTGTATGCTGCTGCCGCTTGGAGAGACTATTTTTTCGTTGACCCAAGTCGCATGACTGGCAGCATAACATCACAACAAACTTGAAGTATAAGTCTCGTGACACTAACATCAAAACCGATGTCGGTAGCTATCCATCCATCCATCCATCCATCCATCCATCCATCCATCCATCCATTTTCTTAGCCGCTTATCCTCATAAGGGTCGCAGGGAGTGCTGTAGCCGATCCCAGCTGTCAACGGGCAGGAGGCGGGAAACACCTTAAACTGGTTGCTGGAAAATCGCAGGGCACAGGGAGACAAATAGCTCCACTCACAATCACAATTAGGGTCAATTTAGAGTGTCCAATTAATTTTGCATGTTTTTGGGATGTGAAAGGAGAAAACCCACGCAGGCAAGGGAGGAACATGCAAACTCCACACAGTCTGGGATTGAAACCGGGTCCTCAGAACTGTGAGGCCAACGCTTCCCAGCTGAGCCCACCGTGCCGCTTGTTGATATCTATATTATCGATACTTTCAATCAATCTACCCAACACGAGTTGACACATGTTGTCCTGTATGTGCAAAGAGGACTACTTTGAAAGTGAATTTACGTTGTCAGCAGATACTATTTTTCTGACTCCAAATGATTATTGTTTTGACCATAATATAAAAAAGTCATTAACATAAAAGAAGTTTCATTTCATGGTATTTCGACCGAGTTCCCAAAGGTTTAAGCCACGTTGTGACGATTCAGTGCATGGCAATTGCCAAAATGAAAGTGACAGTAATGACTGTACCTGATAAATTTCTCTGCCAGCTGCTCCACAAAAGAATAAATCTCGATCCAGTGATGCTTCACACTTCCAGATCTGGAAATGGAAAAATAAAAAACAAAAAAACACTCCGTTGGTCAGGATTTACAGTATTTTTTTTTCCCCCATGTATATTTTATTACTTGCAAAACAACATTAACAGTCAATTATTCAGAATTGGAAACATGCTTCCAAAGAAACCTTAACCTGCAATATTTATTCATAGAGACAAATTAAAAAAATGGAATTTCAGATCAATCATAAAAACAATAGTTCACGTAAACATATTCAGTTATTTACAATGAAAGACTGGTGAGAATGTTTGACATTGTCTGGTCACATTCCATGATGGTGCACTGTAACCTGTTAGCCTTGCTGCTACTGTTTACATGATCATCTCCTTAATGAAGGCTAGACCCAGGGGGCTGCTAATGGGGGTGGGCTAATTGCTGTCGGGCCAGAGGGTTGAAGTTGGACTGGGACAGATGCACCAGCCTGTAGCAGGCAGCTGGCCTGCGTGCGTCCATGCGCATGTGTGTAGGCCCGTTTGGTTGTTTCTGTGCGGCGGTGAGGGGGAACAGATGGTGATAAGCTCAGGCAGCCCAACAACAGGTTGAGGGAGTGAAACGGCAGTGACATGAACAACAGAGGGGTGCGCAAGTAGTGCTCAGCGGGGGGGTTGCAATGACATCAAACAGCAGACATGGACAGAGGGTGGTGGTCTGGAGTGTTACAGTCATAAAATGAAGAAAGGTCCGAGCTGTTTGGATTCATGATGGCTTTCTTTTGTACCACCCTTTTTAACCAGTCACTTCCTGCTGCACTTATCCATTCTCTAAAAAGGAGGACATGATAAAGGCTTCAAGAGGGGTCTGCCAAGGACACGGTCTTCACAATACCATATAAGGGTTTTGAAGTCCTCCTTGCGTTTTAAGATGCTGAATCAGCTCAAATAAACAGAAGAGACTCAAATACGATAGTGTACAATTTGCAGGCAATCCTCTCTAGTGCTAGTTAATGCATTTTGGATTATAAAGCAAAAGTTGAACATTACTTTATAGTGGCTTCTGAAAAGTCAGGGTTAATGCAGTTAATGTGAGCATGCTAATATTAGATATTCAAAAACGTCTTTATACAAAGAACTGCTGTGTAAGACAATGTTTTAAAATAAAGTGGAACACTTCAAGTCTTAAAATTCAAATTTTCAGCCAAAAATCTGAAAGTATAATTAAAGTTTGAACTCTGAACACCTTGGCACAAAGGAGTCATTCTTCACGGTTTTTATTTTTGCTTTTTCTTTGGATTTTTTTGCCTTTTTACCGCTCTTACTACATTACAAAAGGATGGATAAGCCTCATTAAGTGGTTTTATGAGAACAATATAAGAAGACTGTATGCCATATTCTAGTTGCCTCCTTTCTTTTTGGTTTAATTCATCCTATAACCAATCTTCTAACTCAAAACATTTGTATCCCAAATCATCTTTCCACATTGAAATGAATGGAAATGGCTTTAATCCATCTGAGACTTGGCTGGTGGAGGGCACTATAATCCACTCATACAGACACAAATGAAGAAGAGTTTCACAGCTAAGTCAATCAGTTAGGAATATTAGTTATTTTTGCAGCACAAGGAAAATATGCTTTTCAGTATTTCTCTCTAGGTGTATTGTTATAAGTATGTCTTCAAATATCTGATGCTTAAAGTGTCATGCCACTGCTACAGACTGTAGATGCTACTTGTTATCCCACCTATGGAATTTAAAATTTTGTGCAAGCATTATATTAGTAGGCATTCAAAATTATGTGATTGTTTTTAATACACGACATTGAACTGTTTTATATTAAGTCTGATTGTGAACGTCAACTGGGCGTGGCAAAAAATCTTAAAGCCTCTTTCATAAAGAATATTTCACTATGTATGAAACAGCTGCTTCCAACAAATTAGATGAGTTTGCTGCCATCATCTAGTGCTTGTATCTCAATTTATTGCTCGCAAATCAAAGCAAAAAAATCTGCAAAGCAATGGTGCATATCTCTAAAAACTTTTACTTTTACCCAGGGTACCTCATCACTTGACAGTTATGTTTTTTTCTAGGTTTTACAGTGGTTAACTTCTTTTTGCCATTTCATGACAAAATCAGAAGAAATCAAAGGGTTGACTGGTACCATGGAATGGATTGTGGTTGATATTTTGAGAGTCCTCTTAATATCTGGCACTTATCGCATATCCTTTCTACATGCTCTGTGGAGGTTCCAGGAGTTCCACATGATTTCCAATGGATTTCCATCTGAATTACAGTAATTTCCGGTCTCTAAACCGTGACTTTTTTCACACGGTTTCAACCCTGCGGTTTATGCCATGATGTGGCTATTTTGTGCATTTTTTTCTAACGGCCGCAAGGGGACACTTGAGTGGAAAAGGTAAGAGTGACACCGGTGGAATATATATGCAGAGGAAGTGACTTTTACTGGTATGTTTTTTTTTTTTTTTTTAATGACCCTGTTAGCGCTAGCGGTAGTGCTGTGCTTGCGTGTTGCTCCTGTGTTACTGCCACGTCTCAGTGATTTTTACCGGTATGTTTTTTTTTTAAACCGGCCCTGTTAGCGCCGCCCTAGCGTTAGCGTGTTTCTGCTGTGTTAGTGCCACGTCTCTGTGATTTAGGAATGTTTTTTTTTTTTAAACCGGCTCTGTTAGTGCTGTGCTACCGTGTTGCTACTGTGAAGCTGCCAGGGCAGTTTATTTTTTATTTTTTTATTACCAGCCCTGTTTGTGCTGTCGTGCTGTTGCTATGTTTAGCTAAGGTATGAAAGCTTTTAAAACTCTTTCTTTGTAAATATATCGTGTTTCAATCTGGGCACTTGCAGCTTTTACACAGGTGCGCCTTATGTATGTACCAAATGGTATTTCCTTTAGAAATGTACTGGGTGTGGTTTATAATCCGGTGCGCTCTGTAGGCCGGAAATTACGCGACTCCTCCTAAATCTCTTACCCCATATTCACACACATTAGATAGAACATTTTTAATGCATGAGACCAAAAGTCCAAATTCCATCACAACCTACAACACGAATTATTCTATTTGTGGGTTACAGAGGAAATAGTCAGACTGCTATTTGGTGTAGGTTTGACACTGAGTGCAAGAATGCAGGATGCTAATGGTTCTTTTTTTCCATTCTGTCTATCTTGATCTAGTCTCCCAATACGCTGGACGCCAAACTTCTCTCCTACCAAGGTGCTGCTGAGTGGGTCATCGTGTGGCATTAAAGGGGAAAAGGCCAATGGTTGGAAAACTAACAGAAAAAAAAAGAGAGCAGCAGCTTCCTGGAGGCCTGTGGAGACATGCAGAGGTCCAAGCACCGGGAGAACTGGCCATGCGTGACGCACACTCCTCAGGCTCCTCTTAAACTTTTGGAAGCAAAGGGTAAAGAGTGAAGAGCGTCTGACAGATGTTGCCGTGGACGCCCCAAAGAGTGAAATGTCATTCAAAGTGTTCACTTCACAGCTCCTTTGGTGAGTACAAGGTTAACATTGAGGACATCACACAACAAGTTACACAAATCACTCGATGCTTAAACAAAATGAATTCATAACCTATGACTTTGAACAAATAAGAACAAGACATTTAACTATATAGCATCGAAAGTCTGATTTGCACTCCGGTCTGCTCGGGGCATGTTTTGGCACGTTTAATCGCTCTGCAGCCCCTGAGCATCATTTTGCAGCAAGACATGACAAAAATGCCGATTATCATGTCTGAGCAGCTCCCAATGTACACACTGTCCTACGCGAGCGTGTACAGTAAATTACACACCTGCAGAAAACTGCCAACAATATGATCACCGGCCATTTAACCCGAACGAAATCATTCTGTTATAGCGCAGAATAACATATATTATTTATTTTATTTTTTTTACTGAAGCAGTGGTTCTCAATCCTGCTTGCAGATTTTTGTATTTATTTTTTTATTCATTCAAATTTAGCAGGCTTGTTAATCAACACTCTTCACTGTCGTGTCTGAAATCTACAAGACAATTTTTGGTGCTTTAAAGGGTTTCTGATGGCGAACTAAACCAAGATGTCTAACCTTTGTTACATTTTGAATTTGCATATCTTTATCAGATGTTGTTACATTTATTTGTAATTACAGGGTGTCCAAAAAAATGTATACACACTTTAAATACTTGTAAACTTAATGTTTGTCATAATTTGAATAATTTTTAACAGTAGAAGAATTTACAAATATTATTTAAAGTGTGTATAAATTTTTTTTTGGGACACCCTATAGTTATTTTAAAAAAATGTTTAAAACATCGCTTCAGCCTTTGGGTAGAGTATTCGCTTATGGGAACCGCCATTTTCAGGACTCTTCACGTTCACGAGAGTGCATATTTGCAAGAACGCATTTGAAAGTTCGGGCTCATTATCAGCTTTCTTCACAAAAGAAAAAAGAAATACAGAGTTAGTAAGTAATCAGTCATTACAAGCTTCATATCGTCACTGTCAGGAAGAATCTTCGTGTCGCCATTTCACTACTTTTCAGGGAAAATAATTTAGCTATATTTTGTTTTAGCTTAGCAATTTTGGGGTGGTGTTGTGTTGATGTTGAGCAGCTATATGATAACAATATAATAGAATAAATATATATACACCAACTTCAACAATGTAGTGTTTGATAACTCAAGCAAGATGATGTTTTGATTATGTTATCGATTTTAAAATGACAAATTATGGTGCTGATGTTATTTTCCTAAACTCTTTTCAAAGGTCTTTTATCCTTGAGTGATGCAATAATTAAAATTATGTTGATGAAGCACTTTTTTCATCCGTCCATTCATTTTTCATCCTGCTTATCCTCACTAGGCTCATGGGGGTGCTGCAGCCTATCCCAGCTAACTCTGGGTAAGGTACACCCTTAATTGGTCGCCATCCAATCGCAAGGTACATATTAACATTCGACCATACGCACCTACTAACAATTTTGACTCTTCACTTAACCGACTGTGCATGCTTTTGGGATGTCGGAGGAAAGTGGAGTACCTGTAGAAAACCCACACAGGCGCAGGGAGAACCTGCAAACTCCACACAGACAAGGCTGGATTTCAATCCATGTCCTCAGAACTGTGAGGCAGATGATGATGATGATTATGATTATTAGTTTGCCCCCATGAAGCGTTTTAATACATTGAAACTAATCTGCATGCATTTGCAGATTCTCAGACATTCTCAGGCAGTGGCGAATTCAAAAGCAATCAAAGACCGTTCTCAAGCTATTTTGAACACGTTACTCATATGTAAAAATAACAGACGACCTTAGTACAAACCAATGGAATGGCATCTTCACAATTCATCACTCTTCACTGTGAGACCCTTCAACGTCACTTCCGGTCTGCAAATGATAGTTTGCCCAAGCACCCCCCTTATGTGATTCATTCCAGTATTCTATTTAAACCTCATTCCACAAATTCAATGTTAATCAGAATACTGTACCGTGTTTTGATTAGTGCTGAGGCATAAAATGTATTCTTTCTTTAATAAGTTTGGGTGTATCTTCCCCGTTATGATTGTTCTGCTGTATAAAAACTGATATTTCATCACTCAAATTATGACAATTATTTGTAACATTTGTTAAGATTGATCAATTTGAGCCCTTTTTAATCTCCCAGTGCTGTTACAAATGGAAAATGAAAACATCTCGAACCGTACACCGAACACACAAGAGAAGTTGCTTATGGCTCGCCTGCAGCTGTGTCCTCCAGGCAAGGCAAGCAGGATTGAGTTTCAGGCTGATGATGATGACGCCTCCCTCCCTGACTTCCCTGACCAGCCCAGCCCAGCCCAGCCCACATCCCGTTGCGCCGCTTGCGCTATGAACCGGGTTCACAGAATAACACGATCCAATTTAAAGAAACAAAACACACACACACACACACACACACACACACACACACACACACACACACACACACACACACACCACACACACACACACACACACACATCAAGTCTGTGGAGAAATGCGCACTTGATGATCCGACCAAGTAATCTCCAACGCCTGCCCGGCTGAGTGATCCATTGTATGGGATCATTGTGGTTATTTATGAACAAACTAAGGGACTTCCCAGTTCCTCTCAACGGTATCCCGGTTCGCAAAGTTCGCATTTGTCTAAAAGTGACGCCGACCCAACAGGCCGGCGTGCCACGCGTTTCCCAGCCTACGAGGCGGTTGCGCGGCAGAGCGCAGCCATGAGAAAGTAACAAAAGCCATAAACAATAAGAGACACTCACTTGTCCAGGACAAAGTAGAGGTCGAAGGCGCCCTGACAGGACCTTTCCTCCTCCTCCTCCTCCTCCTGCTGTCGCTCCTCTTGTTGCACTCCTTTCACCGACACATGGAGGAGGAAAAGTCCGAGTAAAAGCGAAGCGAGGAGCGTGTGGATGCGCCTCCTCGCCATCTTTCCCCGCTTGTGTTCGAGCTCTCCAGCAACAGCGCCGCCACCCGCCGCAACTTTTCACATTGTCCCTCCAACATCCGCTAATACGCGATCGATGTCTCAAGTTCGCTCGTTTTTGCTCCGTGCGGCCGGGTCGCCTCGATCCGCGCAGGCCTTGACTGGAAGCCGGCCTCCTGAAATCTTGCTTCTGTGGTGGAGGGGTGGGGGTGGGGGTGGGGTGGTGGGTGCAAAAAAAAAAAAAAAAAAATCATTCTTCCACAGGATGGAGGAGAGGAGCGACACCCGAGGAGAGACTCCAAAACTTCACTTTCCTTCGAGGAAATACAACCGTGGTGGATTCAATGACCTCAAATCACAATACTTTATATTTTACCCAGGAGATGAAATCCGTTTTCTACGGTGAGTCAGTGCAGGGACGGCAAAGCAACAAGCGAAATATATAGATCAAGTCAATAAATAGCTTCATGGAAGATAAACGATAGCAAACCGTTGAAATTCCAGCCCAAATCTGTTATAAAAACTATACTATATACTATAAAATACATTTTCTATGCTCAGTATGTGTGATGCAGCATAAATGCAGTGCAGTATATAAGAACACAGTAGGTAACTCATTTTAAACTACAGCTATGAAACAATTTTTAAATAAAATCCAAATCACCATGCACGTATTGGTGTATTTGGATTTATTGTAATTCATACTGTCTTTTTAATGTATCATTAGTTCAATTTGTTGTGACTCTTGTCAGCTGGGGACCCAAATTTTCCTTTTTTTTTGTTTAGTTGCAACCTAATTTTCTGTAAGTTAGCAACAAAAAAGTCTCTCTTGCCCTGTGTTATCCATGTAGAATTAATGGTACTATGTATTATGTCCAAAGAATTAACCCTTCTCAGGCATAACTATTAAAATGTTATTAGCCAAATAAAAGACAAGTCAAACGTGGGATGCATGTTAAATGGTTGTCTGTACAGCGAGTCCTCAATTTACAATGGAGTTCCGCTCCTAATAATGTGTATAAGTCACAGTATGTCACAGTTTACAGCTCATCTATGCCGATCCAATATGTAGTTAAGCCAAAATTGCAGTAAATTCTGTTCATGTATGAAAAACCATAAAATAATGAAATGAAAAGCAGTCATATCCCAGTCCAATCGTGAATCAATGACCCCTCCCCCATGTCATTTTTTTATTACCTGTCTCCAACCTGCCTACAAAAAAAAAATCCTTGACCCACTTTTGGGGGTCCATGACTGTGTACTGTAGTGTCTATCAACTAATGCGCATACTATAAATCTTGCCTGTTTTTTAACTAACCTTTTCCCACAGCATTCCTTTTGACATTATCAACAAGTAAATAATAGGACGCACAAGGCTAGCAAATTGCTATCTACAAAAAAAAAAACAACAACACAAAGGCATTATAATGTTAGGTGGGTTAGCTTGTCACATTTTTGTGTTTTAATGTGTGTTTCTCCTTCCTGTGTGGAGCTTGCATACTCTATCCATGCTTGTATTGAAATTACAGCAACAAAATATGCATGTTAGGTTAATTGAAAAGAAAAGTTGTCAAATACTGTTAATGGGAGTGTGAATGGCTGCCTTGCCAACTTATATCTTGTGATTGACTGGCTACCAGATCATCGTGAGAAAGACAAGATATGAGGAAGCAAATTGTGAACTTTTGTAAGAATGGTTTATTCTTGGGCGCAATATCCAGATATCTGAAGGGGCCATGTTCATCTGTTCTAACCATATACGCAAGTCTTACCATTATGGCAATGTCCTGTCGTCATACTGCTCAGGGAGGAGACAAGTTCTGAGTCCCAAAGATGAATGTGCGCTGGTACGAAATGGGCATAGTAATCCAAGAACAAAATTAAAATACCTTCAAAAGATAGTGTCTGTTAACAGTGCGTCTTCATTCTTTAAAAATGTATACAAAAGAAATGCAATGCTAATTATTGAGAAAACTACACTAACCAAAGGCAATCACAGCGATGGCTGGCCCAACCCAACCAGACTACCAATTTACCGGTGGATCACTCGGCTCGTTTGTGGATGAAGAATGCAGCTAACATTGCAAATGAATGTGAATTGCATGATAAATACATTTCAGGTACTTTGAATGAATCTCACAGCCCTGGGTATCTTACAATCAATCAAGGGCTGATCCGCCGGATGCCGAATTCAAGCATATTAGGATTTCGTCAGGTGCAGCGAGTGAAGAAGTACATTTGAAATAATGATATAGAGGATTACTTCAAACCGTAGGCAGTTTGATATCATGCTAGAATGTATTGTAGCACCGCACAGCTCTACAGAAGAATAAGAATATGTCAACACCCTGAATAGATAGGCATACTTGGTTATAACTGTATTTAATGTTTTACTGTAACATAATGTTCTTGCATTGGTTTATGGTGTATTCTGATGTCTGTGCAAAATTGTCTTATGTGCCATCGTGGAAACAGAGCTACGTCCATGTTTTGTTGGGTTCATAAAACGGATTTTGCGTTCATCCATTTGTATTCTAGAATCTTTTAAACATTTGTTAGGTGGGGCGCATTATGGCCATCGAGAAAGATAAGATGTTGAAAACATTTGTGGCATTTTGGCCCCTCATAAACTTTCATACCACGGCACTGACAGTGTTGAATTCTACTACAAATTGAATAATTTGATGAAATATTCGCAAGAACAACAGAACCCTTGTTCTGCTAAACTGCCTTAACCACTAGTGTCTTTATCCAAATGGAAGTTGTGAAGCAGAATAATCCATTAAATGCTCATTAGACAGAAACATTTAGACTTTATGAATATTAAATTCACCCAGTGGCAAACCTGGCACACACTGCGCCTTGCCATGCATGAATGTAACATAACCAAATTTACAGACTCACCAATGCAAACTCGTCGTGGCTTACAATATGACTCGGACTTCCTTGTAATAGTTCACCTTATGTGTAGTGTAGTGGTTTCTCTGTTGAGGTGTAAATGAGAGGCATACTTGACCTCAGTAGGTCCAATACTGCCATTGACGGCTGTTGAATTCAAATCTCCACGTTAAAACGGGGCGGAATGGTGGATCAGCTGGGTAAAGTGTTGGCCCCATAGTTCTGAGTACCCGGGTTTGATCCTGGCGCCGCCTGTGTGGAGTTTGCATGTTCTCCTAGTGCCTGCGTGGGTTTTCTCTGGGCATTCCTCCCACATCCCTAAAACATGCAACATTAATTGGACACTAAATTGCCCCTCGGTGTGATTGTGAGTGTGGCTATTTGTCTCAATGTGCCCTGCGATTGCCTGGCAACCAGTTCAGGGTGTACCCCGCCTCCTGCCCGTTGACAGCTGGGATAGGCTTCAGCACTCCCCGCGACCCTAGTGAGGATAAGCGGCAAAGAAAATAGATGGATGGACTTTAAAACGGACCACTGGCAGTGAAATATTTTGCCATGCATTGTAGTGAAAGTATAGACTCCAGTTTTAGTTTAATTTTAACTTGATTTTTTTTGAAGGTACAGCAAGTAGTCATCCAATCAGCTATCCAACATTTCCGAGACCTTTCAAGAAATATTCCTCGAGCATGGTCTAAATTATATTTAGAGCATCATTTCATGTACCACGTGCAGCCCAACATTACAGTACTGCAAATTGCTATAATAAACATTGTTACAGAAATACATCAAAACATCTTAATATTGTATTACTTCAAGAGGCGTCCCAATGTTGTAGGCTGTGACCCGACATCACCGTCGCATGATTGCTTTCTATTGGCTCCTTGTCTCCTCCTCCTGGAGAGGCACACAAACCAATCAGTAGATAATTTGGAAAGGGGGGTGTGGGGGTGTGTGGTGGTAGTGAAATCGTCTGCGCGTTTGCATCATTGCGCCACGCACCAGCGGGTGTCGTGACGGACAGTGATAAGTGGGAGTGGGATCCTGGAGCGGCGGCAGTGCACATGAACGCTCGATCGGATAACTTGCTCGTCGTGGGACCACCAGGCAGCACATCGCCACAGAACGTGTCCAGCAGGTGAGCGCACAAACCATCTGCACTCTTTTTTTCCTCTTGCGAGCAAATTCTCAGTGCGAATTGTTATTTTTTTAATGCACGCAACAGCGTGTGCTATTTCCCCCAATCCTGCCTTTTAATAGGATTATTTTTGCGGGGAAACCTGCGATTGAACTTAATGCGCGCACAGAGGAGACAGTTGACGGCAGATGGGAGGAAACAAAAGGAGAAACCGAGTGAAAAAACTGAGACAAAGGACGTTAGTCCTGAATCATTTGGTCTGCATCGGCTGCGACTGCTTGATTCAATATTGACAAGATGCATACTGCATTAATTGCACAAATATGATCAATGACTCAACATCGCGTCGCTTCACCTTCGCAAACAGAACAGAAAGTGTCGCGCAGGCCTACCGATATCTATTAGATTTTGTGACAGGCTTGGGGAACTTGTTTTGTTTTTAATTATAAGAAATGCACAAAATTGATCAGAATGTTGCGAGGGCTGCATTTTAATCAATAATGTCAGAACTTTATTTTTTTATATATTTATTGATGCACTTATGTATTTAACAGTTTAGCGATGGATCACGCCTTTGTAGCTCGGTCCATGTGGCCGGGTGATGGTAAATTCGTGCAGCATCCCAGCGAGCTCCACACCAGCGTGGTGGTGACGCGCAGCATCCCCGCCGGCACCAGCTTCGGGCCGTGTCTGCTCCAGCACACTTTTTACGACACCCTCGATTTCATTGCGCAGAAATCCACTGACAGGAGATCCAAATCCTGCGTATTCAGGGTGAGTTGCCTTTAAGATAAAGCCCAACACAGTCGGCTTTTGTTGTGTGACAACTGGCTCGTGCCAACAGGTGGACCCAGACGCGATGCGCAATTCCGCTTTGGTACTGTCGTGGCTGCGGCTGGTGCAGGCTGCGCGCAACCAAGAGGAGCAGAACACAGAGGCCTTTTTAAAAGGAGGGAAACTCTACGTCCGGACCACCAGAGACGTCCACCAGGAGGAGGAACTGCTGGTGTGGTACGACCAGGAGCTGTGCCATCTTCTGGGCTTCACAGACACGACCAGAGGCTCGAGTGAAGGTAAGCCACATGAACCTTGGCGTGACGTGCAGGGACGGGCATGCCGAATGGTTTCCAACCATCCAATCACTTCTTTATTATATTTTTAAAAGTGTCCCAAATTTGATTACAGCATTGTATATTTCCCACAACGTACAATAATTGGAATTTAGATAACGAATAACGTTGTCATTTCTCAATGGATAAAAAAAGAACTAAACTTTATTTGTTTTTACTCAAGGAGTATTAGATGTCTTACCTTAGTCAAATCTCAAAAGGATACAAGTAAAAATCTCAGATTGTTTTACCTCTTTGAGCTGCTAACCAGCTGCTTTTGGAGCTTTCTCTGTAGCTGGTCCCACATTTTGGAATGACCCCACTCTACATAGACAAGCTATACTTTTGTATTCTTTGCCTTTCAACTCTGCATGGGCCTCTGCACTTGTTTTATTGTTTTTAATTTGATTGATTGCTTATAATTGTTTTATGTTTAACGGTTTCTTAGCTTCTGTTCATGTTTTTGTGTACTGTACAGCCCTTTCCCATTGGTTATTTGTCGAAAGTGCTCTAAAATCTCAGTTGAGTTGAAACATTCATTTTGTGTACTTTACTTGTAATGCACGTACTTCTATATTTTTGTGTTTGCAGAGTTCAAATGTGTCAGGTGTGAGCAGGTGTTCAAGAATGAATATCCCTTCCTGGCTCATTGCCGCTTCCTGTGCACGCAAGTCAAGAGCGACGCGTTGAGCTGCGATGTTTACGACGAGCACAAGTTCGTAGAAGTCAAGAGGCCGCGTCGTGTAACAGATTTCCACAACATCGCCAGAGATTTGGAACACAAAAAAAGTGACCATGACGACGATACTTCTCACGAAAATAAACGGAAATACCAAGAAACTGTTTATCTGAGGGGGAGGAAAACAGTCCTGTTGGAAAAAACTAATATTTCAAATGACGACAACATTACACAGCTGGCCAGGGTTCAGGATGAGACTGGAGGGGAGGAATCTGACTCAGCCTTGAAGATAAAAGGTGACAGAACCAAAGTAGATCATTTGGGATGTAAAAATACAACTTTCGGAGAGCCAAGAGAAGCCAAACTGACTATTACGCATAACGTGTTGATGGACTCTGAGACAGGAGAGAGCTCTGGTCTGCGCTCCAGCTGCGGGAGCGCTTTTTCTTTAGTCCACTCTGACAGTCGAGAACAGAGAAGCGCTTTTTGTAAACCCAGCAAAAGGATCTCCGCAGGCGAGCTGCATCACAGCAGCCCTCCGACGGGACTTCCAAGCGGCCTGGAGGTGATGAGAGAGGCGTTTATGCACAGGACTGTTTCTGGATACAGCAACCTGATGGCTCCCAGCATCCTCAGCGGTGACGTTCACACGCTGCCTTCCCCGGTCACATTAAACACCGCCTTCCATTACGCCCCTGAACACTGGTCAAGAACCGCTCAGGCCCAGTCCACTTCGGCTCTGACAGTCCTCCCGCCCACCTTCACCTCCTTTGGCGTGTCGGTGCAAAACTGGTGCGCCAAGTGCAACCTGTCTTTCCGCATGACCTCTGACCTCGTCTTCCACATGCGCTCGCACCACAAGAAGGAGTTTGCCGCAGAATCCCAGGTGAAGAGGAGGCGGGAGGAGAAGCTCACCTGCCCCATCTGTCACGAATACTTCCGAGAGCGCCACCACCTGTCCAGACACATGACGTCACACAATTGAGACCTCACGTGGCAAAAGAAAAATGTATTTATTCTTGAATCGAGGCTTATCTATTTAACAGCCCTCGAGCCCTGGATCACAGCAAGACGTTGGTGTTTAATAATGAATGTAGGTAGCAGATGCCTAACACAGCCATGTCCACTAGGGGACGGCAGAGGTACGCGGACTCTGACCTCGAAGCCCCTTGTCTGTCCTTCAGGCCGGTATCTCGATCGTGTGATGAAGACTTTGTGCCTTAAGGAACTCAGGATGGAAAATAGATGGGAGGTGTGGAGGACAGCTCATGATTGTCACGCACATCTCCAAGACGTCCTGTTATTTATCGATCCGCTTTGTACATGCATTGTGTGTGTTTGCACCTTTACAAATCAAACTTGTCAACATGAAATAAGATGTGTTGTGTGTTTTTTTCTATTCCTTTTTAAAACATACATCTTAGTTTTGGCATTTAATCTCCAAGAACCACCAATAGGATGAATCAAACTGGAACACCTCTCTTAACCAACACTCTGGTGTAATTGTTAGGAAGTGATACAGATCGAAAACAACCAGCACTAAAATACTGACAACATATTAACTTGATGATACATTTATTAGGTCATCTGAACCTCACAGTGATGAGGTTATGGGTTGAAATCTCACCTCTGGCCTTCCTGTGTGGAGGTTTACTTTGAGCTCTCTGTCTTCCTCTCACATGCCCCAAAGCTGCATGTTAGGTTGATAGAAGATTCAAAATTGTCCACAGGTCTAAATGTCTGTGTCAAAGGTTGTCTATATTGTATGTGCCCTGTGCACGGTCCAGTGTGCACCCCAAAAGTCAGCTGGGCTACACTCCACCTCACCTGCAACTCAAATGAGGAGAAGCGTAATATAAAATGGATGTATACAGTTGTATATGTGTTTATATGAAAGATCAGGGCTTGACATTAACAACTGCAAAGTTGCTGCGTGTGAGGAAATTCATCATACGTCTGTTACCATATTTAACTCTATGAAAGGAGTTAAAATATTGGAAATAAATCCCTGTATAATGCAGTGCAATTCTATACCAAAATACATCTACAATAATAAATACACCGTATACCTTTTTGAGAGTATCAATCACAACTGTGCTTCGTTATCTTTAACGTCATTTTTTTTTTTTTTGTTGGCGCCTTATTTGAAACCAATACTCTGTATTTAATAGGTGGTGTCTGTTACAATAAGATCTTGTCATTTTACCACAAAAAGTATGAAAAGGGATTTGAATTCAGGTGAAGCTTAAACAATCCTGATTTCTGGCCCGAGTAATGAGGCCAACTTCTGGGTTAAACAATTTGACAATAACCAGTCATCGGCACACCAGAATCAAATTAACACATGACAACAGTCGTTTATTTATATTTTTTTTATTTTTTCCCCTTTAAAGGTTAGCCTACAGCAGGCTGTGGGTAAGCAGACATAAGTGGATGCCTCTGCGTCAGGTAAATTAGGCAGGATGGAGGCCTGAGGTTGAAGGGAATGTCAAATCCTTCAGTCTTTTCAGTGTCCTATAAAATGTGAAACTGATATAGAAGCCTTGGCGCTCACTGATTTTTTTCATTTTTTTTTTACTACAACTGATAAATTGATTAACCAGCCATGGAGTTTGTTTCCCCCCCCCCCCTTTTTTTTAATGAAAATAGAATTGGTCACAAATACTTTTACTGATGAAAATTATTTGGTCATAAATTCCCATCCACCACTTAGTTCAACTCGAAGAAAAAAATACCACAATATACTGCAAAACTGCTTTTTCTTGCAATACATCCACCCCGTCAATATTGTTTGAGGAATACTTCAAATTTGAATTTTCGTTTGGTAACAAGTAGTTTTCTGTAAATTACAATTATTTTGTTGTTAAGTGGTCAATCAGCTTTGTCTTAATTTTTCAGAGCTCAGCTACCATGTGAGGTATTAGCATTTCAGCTCAGACAGAAAATCCTGTGGTCCTACGCTGGCTTTATGTCTATTTCTTAATTGAGCAGTCATTTTGGGTGGGGAGAAAAAAAACAAATATTTTCTCCTGGGTTCTGACTTGGCTCATTTCGTCTAGCTAATAAATATTGAGTTCTGAACGCAGGCCCCGGTTGTGGTTTTGTCGACTGGAACTGACCACTGTAAGTACTCTCCTGTGATTCCGCTTGCGGTTGACACTGGGTTCAACTTGTAATAGCGAACTGTGAGCCCAGACTGTAAAATTGGATCAGTCACGAATCGTGGGGGGAAAAAGTGAACTGGATGTGTTATTGATATAAGTTTGATTTACGATGATTGTCACTGCTCCCAATAATTTAAACAGCATTTAAATTCCCAAATTTCAGCTTTAAATGAACAGTTTTTGAAAAGAATTCATCTTCATCTGGAGAGCTATAAATGTACATTTCCTGAGGTTACATTAACACTTTCGTCTGGATGCGTCTATCACAGAATTACACTACTGGCATGCTAAAATAATAAAATGAACACTTTTAGACAAAAATACATTTTTATTCCAGTACAATAAAAAACATTGCCCATTAAAACAACACTCTCACAATACTGTGTAGAGTTTGATCTATGCATAATAAAAGGACACTTAGAAATAGATCTGTGCATTGTTTTTCTTCCTCGAAAAATTTGCAAAGGAGCAGTCTCTTTGTATCAGGAAAAAATGTACACAAAAGTTATTGAGTTTCCACAGTATTTGTATGGATCTCTTAAATGTGGAGTCTTTTTCCTGTTCAGATTTGCACACGCACACTTTCCGCAAGAGCTCCCGAGTGCAGTAAACAGAGCTGTCTGTCCCCAAGTGCTTACGACATGTCTTTTTGAGACAAAATGACCATCCAGTGTTGGCAAAAGCAAACTTCAAAGCGCTCTATTGTTGCAAACAGATGTGTAGCTCAGTGCCAACTTTTTGCACACTGACGCCGTGTAAAAATAGCTGAACAATGAAGAGGTACCCTCTGTTATTTCATTGACAGTTTCAGACATGAAGACTCCCTCTTAAAAAGAACCTCTCAAGATTTTCTGCAGTCCATCAGATAGTGCTTTGAGGAGAGCGTCCTGTATTTAGAACTGGGGTGTGGTTGTGGTCGTGGGGTTCCCGGGAAGGAAAGAGGAAGTGCTCCGCGTTTTGAAGTTCAAGTGGCTGACAAGTGTTCTTAATTAGCACACGCCCGTTTCCTCTATCAACCATTAATCCACCATGGCCGCATCAGTCACATTATTTGGTGCACAAGAGACACTGAAACCTTTGGTGGGGGGCAATAATCGGTCAAGAGGCTTGGGGAGGCCAGGAGAAGGGGAAGAAGGTATGTTTGAGTGGAATCTTCCTGCCTTTGTCGTCACTTCTTTTTGAACAGTTGTGCCTTTTAGGTCTGTTTTGACAAAATGCCCCCCTTCCAAACAACCCAGTATAAAGCAAAGAATAAGACAGACAAAAATATAGCTTTAAAAAAATTATACTAGTGTTGGATTAAATTACTATTGTATTCTACCTTTATAGACAGCTGCTTTTTCCATTTTCATAATTTAAACACATATGTACAAAGTCACATCTAAATAGCCCAGAGCCTCATCATTGGGAAAAACATAAGAAAACATCTCTGCTTTCGATATAATACTTTGGAGATGTTATGAGAGGGGATGTGGTGAGAAGGAATTCCATATGTAACCGTTCATTTTTTTTTTTAGCACATCACAGCGTATAATGCCTTTATGACAAAGTGGTAGCATAAGAGACGTCTTGAAATGGGTACAGCTGTACAGAGTACATTAGCATAAATAGAAAATATGTCTCTAAATTCTCTGTGTTAACTTCTCTGTGATTCTTTTATGAAAGTTTTGCCTTCACCACGAATGTCGAGATAAGAGTCTGCAGTCACTGGATAGATAACAGGGGGATTACTGTTTTTCAGCCCGTCTTCCTGCGTAAACAACACCAAGCCATGTTGACTCCATGTTCTCGTCTCCACATGACTTTTTCCTTCACACTCCATCCGCGTTGTTGTGAAGTGGGGCTTTATTGTTAAAATTTTATCTGCAGGAACAGGACTTTACAGACATATTGGGGTAAATCTTGAGCACCAGATCCTTGGATTCTTCTTGGTAAAGGACCGCCAGAGGACTCATCCTCTCTGGGACGCAGCAGGGCTCCGGAACCCCGGAAATAATCCCGACGGCTCTGACTATGCTTTGAATGGTGGCGTGGTTTGAGGGTCTCACCACCTGGTGATAGTTAAAGAAGAGGTTGAGGTAATGTGGGTAATATTGGACCAAATGAGACAAAGTAGGGTGATTCAGTGTTTGTTCTCTTACCTTGGGCATAGGAAATCCACATGTGCCTGAGCAATAGTAGGCGTCAAAGGCCTTGGGTGCTATGACCCACTCGCTCCAGCCAATGTCTGCAAAATCCACTCTGAGGTTCTTTCTGGAGCAGCCGTGGTGCACAGTGTTTCCCCACTGCTTTCTTCTGGCTTTGCGCATGGTTTCATCATCAAAATTCAAAACAGGTAAGCGAGATTGATGTGAACTTCCCTTATTGTGCTTCCTTGTATCCCTCACCTCTTGTCGCTGCTCTTGCCTTCGACTGTCTACCACTTGGGTATGGCTATCTTTGTGTCCTCTCACAGCTGAGCCTTCAGATCTAGACCTGTCTGATGTTCTTTCTGAAGATTCTTCTCGATCATGTCTGTCTCTACCATTGTGGCCCCCGTCATCGTGGTTCTTCCTTTTCTTTTCCTGCTTTCCGACTTTCGATTTGGGATACCAGGAGCTCTCCCAGAGGTCGTCCTTCCTGTAACCATCAGACCTGTAGTCAACCTCGGGAAGCTCATTGTTCTGAATGGAATCTGGAAGAATAGTTGCTTCCCTCTTTGTGCGTCCTTTCAAATCTGGTGGGAAATTGTCTCCATATAGGAGGTGGGGTGACTGAGAGGCCCCCCCACCCTCAGAGAATGGGTCATACCTCTGAAGACCTAGGGACACACTATTAGGTTCGGCCAAAGTTAGGTCATCTGCGTAGACTAACAGGAAGGCCATGCCTGACTCTTCTGCTTTCCTCTGGTACTCCTGCCCTAAGTCCATCTCCACTGACACTTGGCGATGACCCTTGTCCCTTGCCTCCTTGATGACCTGGGTCACGTCTTTCATCTGCCACACCCCTCTCCTCTGGGGGTGGAAGGTCACATTTCCTAGCAATGACCCGCTTGACCCAGAACTGTCTCCCGACCCTGAGGAGACAGCACGAAGTAACAGTCTAATGGATAGAGATGGCTGCATGGCTGAGGACCGGCAGGATGCGCTCTTGAAACGTTTACAGAGCCATGCTTTTTGAGGAGTGAGCTGTCCGACCAGGAAGTGGAATGTGGCTGACAGGATAACCTCAGAGTCTTGGAGCGTCGTAAGGTTTAGGTGGTACACTGTCCTGAAGTCAGAGGGCACTGCAAAGACAATCCATCAATCAGTTTGCATGTCAGTGTCAACGCTTTATATCTTACATCGTTTAGCTGAGTCACGTTAACAAAACAAAAACTCCACTGCCAAAAAGCTCAGTATGGGCTCAATAATTGGAAAGCCTTTTGATAGTAGAACCATATTTCTATATAGTTCTGTTACTGATTTTGCTATTATGTATTGTTGTCTCATACCATCCCACCATTACTTCATTATTTATCTTTCTGTACAGGGGGTTTTCATTAACGATGAAATTTTGTTCCTGTGACGGTGACTTAACCCATATTTGGACCATAATATGTCACTAACCTACGCTAACGTAACAGTAAAGTCACAATTACCCGACTATAAATCTAAAACATCAAATGAAAAACAGTAAGAATGACAGTAAGTACTTCTGGTGCAATGTCAGGATGTATTCTTATGCCACGATGCAAACTTGTTCATTGCATGCTGTTTGCAACCTGTAAGCAACGTGTCAGAACCGCAAATAAGACATTGGAGACTTTTTAGGGTTCCTATATTTGTCACAGTTCGCTGTACACCCCCCTTCGTCATTGAACCCAACTGGGAGGAAGTGCTTGGACCAATTTTGCTGAATGACGACATAGGCTGCACATATATTGGATCACTTCCTCTTTTTGACTCTGCTTAAAACTTGTTCTATGAGAAGTGTCCTGATATATAGTTTTCTGTACTGTGTAATTTATATAAATACAAATTGTATCATGCGATTGGCTGGCAACCAGTTCAGGGTGTACCCCACCTCCTGCCCGAAAATAGCTGGGATAGACTCCAGCACTCCCACAGCCCTTGTGAGGATAAGCAGCTCAGAAAATGGATGGGTGGACAAACAGGTCATCTACAATAAGTTGTTTTGCAACTTACAGGTGGTTCCATGTTTTTGTTTTAACATGGCCCCAATCAGCCAATATTTGTTTCATACTTTCCATCATTCTCGAAAGTTAGTTTTGGACAGGTTCACTGTGACGGTGGGGGAAAAAAAATTGTTTTGCATCAGTAGAATGATAAAAATCTTTTCCAAAACAGGAATGGAATGGTGCCTTGCAACAGAACCTCATTTGAACTTTAGTTTTGACCGTAAAAGTCGATAAAGTCCTGTGAAAATAGAGGAGAGATCTGTGAATCGATAATAAAGTGTGCTTCACGCAATCTGACGCGGTGCAATTAAACACGTTCCCTTGTTAAAGCCCGTGTTACGGGAGCAGACAGAGTGGCTGGGACATGCCTGCAGAAGCCGCCGTATAAGAGGAACCAGACTCTGTGGGATGTGGGTGGCAGGGGTGGAGATTCAAGCGGGGAGCTCTCCAGATTCATGATGAACATTAACTACAACAGCAGACTTATTGTTCATTGTGTAAGAGTTCAGCGGAAGTATGGACTGACTCAGGAGATATACATTACCTCAGATTCGGCCTGCATATGGAAATGCTTACCTCGAGCTTCGCTCTAAGCCTTTTAAATACAGCCTGCACGCTCGACCCATGCAGGCACCGCGACACAATCGACTGTTTTAACAGCTCTTTCATTGTTGTCAAAAGTCCCTCACATCTCTCCTTAGATTACACCAGGCTGTCGCAGTCAAAATACGAGCCTGTTATGTTACGCTACGTGAGAAGTACGGGATATAAATGAGTTATAAAAACAGCATCAGAAGTGCTGCGACTAAGCTGCCCCCTCGGTTCCGTGACGTGGAGTCACACATGTCCTGGAGCCACAACACAAGCACAGAATCCATGACAATGGCACTGAGGCGCCACTGCGGTTTGACCAGACATGAAGTCGAGTATGGCTTGTAAGGGTATCACAGGATTTTTTTTTTTTTTTTTTTTTTGTCTGTGTGTAATGGATCAGACCCTCAGCAGAGGGGGAGGCAGCTGCTGCAGCGTCCCGGCATCATTTAAATACATTCTCAGACTGTTCCAAAACAATCACACCTATTTAGATCGCCTGGCTGAGTCACGGAGCCTCGCTGAAAGCTTGTAATGTGCACTGCTCAGCCACAAAATTAGGTACAAATTAATGAGGTTTAATACCACACCAACAAACTTAGCTAATTTTTGAGAAGTATGATTATAAGGTTTAGGTGTAATGATATGTAACTTCAATGCAGCATTCTAATGTTGTATTCACCTCATTTCTCTGTGTGAAAAAATATCCTCCACTTATGATGTACAACTTCTCAAATATATATAATAAAGACACTGTTAACTGTTACGTTACTGTCCTTGTCTTGGGTTTGATTAAATTATATGTATGTTATGTTAGGTAATTAGTGGCACGGTGTCTCACGCTTCTGATGTTAGGGGTCCAAATCCAGCCTCTGGCTTTTCTGTGTGGATGTTCATTCACCCTGTGCTTGCGGGGTTTTTCTCTGGGTGTTCCCACATTCCAAAAACATACATAATTAGTTTTATTGGTTGTAATGAGTGAATGTGAACGGTTGTCACTATGCACTCTCCCATTGGTTGTTGTCCGATACGGGGTGTTACCTGGCTTGGGATAGGTTCCAGCAAAACCGCAACCCAAGTGAGAATAAGTGGTCTACAAAATTGATGGATGGATATTAGGTAAGTGTGGATTGTAATAACGCGATGGTATGTTGACAATCTGAAGTAAATCAAAGTTAATGCAATTCTATTTATCATATTTTCTCAATACTTCTCTCTCTATTCTTATCTCTATACTTTCATTTGTATTTGTTATTTAGTTTTTTTTTAATGGTTTTCTGGCTATTGAATATTGCATTGGCAATTTCACATACCTTGGCTTGCTCTGAAGCTCCTGGCCGTGTTGCCCTCTTTGAGTCGCTGTTCCCTGTTGCATCTCTCGTACAGCTTGGACATGTGTTGGAGGAGGACGTCCTGGTCCAGGTCACCTGAGGACGACGGCTGAGGGAAGCTTGCGTCCTGTGCGCTCGTGGAGCCAGCTGGCTGCGCAAGCCCCACCGACGCGACACAGAGGAAACACTTGAACACCAACAGGGGCAGGTGTGTGGATAACATCGCTGCCGTGAATTCTGGAATTATTAGGAGGGGGAAATCCTTGAAAGAGTGATGTCTCAAATGGGAATAAAAAAAAACTGTCCAAATGTGGACTCCAGTAGTGCGTCTAGACTAGCCTGTGTAAAAGTTCCACGCTGTCCCTTCACATGCAACTCGTTTCTGAATGAGCTTCCATGTGAACGCTGAATGTGTAAAACGGTTCCAATAGTTGGAGCCGCTACTTTTATTTCCCTGCTGACGTAGACTCCAGTGGGGCCAAAGAGCTCTCTGTTAAGCCCCGCGCAACCAGCAGCGGAGGTCATGATGCTGACACCCCGCCCCCTTTTCTTCCCTTTTTCACATGTTGATGATGTGTTCTTCTGTGTAGTAGTATTGCTCCGGCGCTATAATAGACTCAAAGTGTCCCACAGCACAGTTCTCATTTATTTAGCAGTGCTCAAACAAAGCCAGTGTTGAACCTTTTTTTTTTTTATTTTTGCCTCCTCAACATTTCCAACACGCCTTTAGTATTTCCAGTAAACGCTTTCGGCAGTCTACATTGGCACATAATGTGCATAGAAACACCTCCAATAATAGTGGCATTACCACCCAAGGGCTATTGTTCCTATTATTCATAATGTAGTGTGTAAGTGCGGTTTGTTGTGAACGGCCGCGGTAAGATTACACTCTTTAAGGGGAATTTCAGTAAATTTGTCGATGGCAAACATTTGCAGTGGCGTTATTGCTTCCTTTGAACTAACCACAATTTATTACGCTTTTTGGGGGTGGGAGGTAGGGGGGTTTAATTTGTGCCCCTAAGTTGTTTTCATTGTCTGTGAGTGAGTGTCAGCAATGTCTGGAGTATTATAGCGACAATGCTTGTTTTGTGGAAGTGGTGGTCTCCAACAGAGAGGCTGTAACCAGCTGGGCCTCTCGGGTCACTTTCCGTCACCACCGCGCACACACACACATGCACACACAAAGTAGCACTTCTCTGGCCCACAAATACAGAACGTGAATGTGTGCATTTGTGAGACACTGGAGTTATGGTTCTAGTGTGACAGGCACACAAACACAAGGATATGCTGCCTCCCTCCATCCATGATTGATGACCATGTGGTTACTTCAACTTGGATGATATACTGCCGCCATCCCAGACCTAAACTTGAAATTTTAGCTGTTTATTTTGAAGAACCGTCACAGCCTTGCAATGAATTAGCTGGAACAAAACAACTCCTGACCACGAGTGTGTTATTGAGCCAACGAAAAAAAGAACACACAAAAAGCAACAAAAGAAAGAAGCCACAAGCCCATGCGCCTTGCAGCTGCATTGTGGCTATAATGGAAAACTGAATAGGGAAAAAGTACAATATACACTGATATCAGGAGCAACAGCATTGGGATCAAGACAAAAAGCCGTTGGAAATCTTCCAGATTTAAGATTAAGCACTATACAACATTGTGATTATTGTTTGACCTCTAAGCCTAAATATGTAGGCCGGTCCAAGATTAATGCTCAGCCTTATCTACTTAAGATTATTGCTCTCTGCATCATAACTGTCTGGAAAGCAGCTGAGACGAGTATCATGATCATTATGCTAAAATCAAGATTTTTCTTTACACTCAAAACGCAAGCATGCCATGCAAAAAACGACATTACAGTAATTTGAGAAAATGTCAATGTTGGAAACTTTCCGTCGTAATTAATAGGCAGAAAATGTTTGTTGGAAAAAAATGTTGCGCCATAATGTTCCCTAATTCAAACAGATTTAAGTGTGCACACAGCATACTTACCTAATTGCCGTACCTGCAATAATAACAATAATGTGTGTGTACATCCATGCATTATTTTAAATTATACCATAACAGGAATCAGTAATGAAAACTACAAATCTTATTAAAAACTATTTTTATTAAAGTGAAAAGTGTCCAACCTATATGAATATTTCCAAAAATTCTCCAGCTAAACTTTGCATGGACAGATTCTTAGTACGGACAAAAGAATTCACGTATGCCTCTTAATCCAGTAAAGATAGTTGGAGATGACGACAATGTATCCCAGTTTAAAAAACAGCTTTTCTATAACCGTAATTTCCAGACTATAAGCCGCGACTTTTGTCACACGCTTTCGACCCTGCGGCTTATGCAATGATGCACCTAATTTATGTTTTTTTTTTAATGGCCGCCAGGGGCGCTCGAGCAGAAAAGGTAAGAGTGAGACAGGTTTTATATATGTGTCGAGGAAGAGGCACATTTAATCTAATGTTGCGCTTTGTGCATGGATAAAATTTGCGTGAACAGACCCTCATCATGGAAAATGCAAGAAGAAATGCATACGACGCAGCTTTCAAGTTAAAAGCAATCGAGCTTGGAGATAAAGAAGGAAACAGAGGTGCTGCACGTAAACTTGTCATAAATTAATCGATGGTGAGACGTTGGAAATGGCAGCGGGAAGATCTGGAGTAATGTAAAAAGACGAAAAAAAGTTTTCAGAGGTGATAAAAGCAGGTAGCCTGAACCGTGTTGCTGCTATGTTACTGCCGCGTCTCAGGCCATTGTTTGGAAAGAAAAGCTAAGGTACTGTATATTATTAAAACTTTTAAAACTCTTTCTGTGTACTTAATAAATATCTCATGTTTCAATGTGGGCACATACGGCTTATAGACCGGTACGGCTTATGTATTTACAAAATGTTTTTTCCTTCAAAGATGTACTGGGTAAGTCTTATAAGCAGGTGCGGCTTATAGTCCAGAAATTACGGTAACTCTTTTGAACGAGAAAAAATGTCATACAGTATCTTCATCAACACTTGAGTCTTAATTTTTGACCCATGTTAAGATCTGATGTACTTAAAGACGATTTCAACTGAACACAGGTGTTTATATATTTGTATGTATCGTGTTTTGTACATAGTGTTTTGCATAATACAGTCCCTAAATATGCCATATTTATTATTTCATACGTACCTATGGCTAAAAAACAAAGTGTGGAGAGTCTCATTGCTTGCTACAAGTACAGCCAATGAATGGGTCACAGCCAATAATTAATTGGCAATGGCGTCACTCTTATTTCTTGCACATTTACTCTTTGAATAATATAGTTACTAATCATCTACTTCATTGACAATCCCGCCACGTTGTTTGTGGCTCAATAAAGAAATAATAGAGTCCAGTACATATAGAGCCTGAAAACCTTGCTTCCTTAGGGAGGTTCTTCTGTTGGAAAGTGGCGATCTGCTATTGTTTAGCTTCATTTCAGTCACGTTTGCCGCTTTGCCTTGTTGTGCGGTGGCCATTCAATCTTCATCTCACCTTTTAAGACAGGTGACAGTTGTATGTTTCAAATTTTATGTTAACACTTTAAGGATGACACTTTTCTATTGCAACATGATTGCGATCCAGTGCACAGAGCACGGTTCAATAAAGCATCTTTGGATTTGATCTTGAAGAACTTGAACAGAACCCTAACCTCAACCTCGCCAAACACATTTGGGATGAAAGAGAACAACCACTGTGAGCCAAATCCTATCTCAGGTCCAAGTCACACTCCCAAATGTTCTGCTGGATAAATGGACAAAATTTCCCACAGACACGCAGTCTTCCCAGGAGAGCCTGGATCATTTCTTCTATTTTCGCTTCATCTGGGTTGCTGATGAACTAATACAGCACCAGACATGAGGTTAAGACAAAACACAATCCGTCATTTCGAGGACGACATGCTGGGCCGCTAAATCCAGAATTCATGGGATGTGAGTGCTTGTTACTGATTCATGCAAAAATTCACCAGTGAAGTGTGAGTCCGGTTGTATCCGACCACTCAGATCCGACTAAGTTTCTGGACTGTGGTGCGTTACAGCTTGTTCGACACGGAGGTCTCCTTGTCGGGCCGTCCAAGTCAAACAGGATTCGCTTTCTGCTCTCTGCGGGGGTAAAGAGAAGTGTGAGGAATTAACATGTGTGCGGTTTTGGAAATTTCTCTGCTTTAACACCGATGCATTGCAATGAGTGAGACATGTCAGGAGGTCAACATCAGTGTTGTTGCCGGGGCTCACAAAATTCGAAACCGGTCACAAATCGAGCCATCTTTTCATCACTTTGGTTGTCTTGCTCAGACCAAACAGAACAGGCCTCATGGCGCAGTGTATAATTGGGGGATGGGCTCACTTGGCAATGTCCTGGGCTCGTAAATACAGTGTAGAGAGGTGGGAGTTTGAGCTAATTGTTAGCATGTGATGTTGTGTACCCTCCAGGATGTTTACAAGTATTTACTTTAGACATATTATATACCTGGCCAAAACAGCAGGCTGCACTCAGAAATGTAAGAGGTTTCTCTGGACTGGAAGCACCAATAATTAGGTTATTTTTTTTTGGTGGTGGGGGGGTCGTTAATGGTCCTTTCCTTTTTAAAGGTACAGTAAATTTAATTATTTGCAGAGTTGATTCCTTTGTTTCTGTGCTATTGGGATGTTGACTTCATCACAGTTGCAACATTCTCCAATGAATTTTGCTAGTCAAACATTGAAATACATCCATCCCATCCATTTTCTTAGCCGCTTATCCTTACAGGTTTTGCGGGGAGTGCTGGAGCCTATCCCAGCTATCAATGGCCAGGAGGCAGGGTACACCCTGAACTGGTTGCCAGCCAATCACAGGGCACATCGAGACAAACAGCCGCACTCACAATCACACCTCGGGGCAATTTAGAGTGTCCAATTAATGTTGCATGTTTTTGAGATGTGGGAGGACACGGAGTGCCCGGAGAAAACCCACGCAGGTACAGGAGAACATGCAGACTCCACACAGGCGGCGCCGGGATCGAACCCTGGACCTTAGAACTGTGAGGCCAACACTTTCCAGCTGATCCACCCGTGCTGCCCAGTTATAACATTCTCCAATGAATTTTGTTAGTCAAATATACAAATCCAGTACAGGGAAATGTTTGCTTTAAGTAACATTTTAGCATTATTGTCATGTTCAGTGTTGTTCAAAGTAAGGCAATAAAAGATGGAGGAAACCTAGCAGCTTTTGATGTCAGGGTTATTATTTTCCAGAATTGATTTTCTTCTCTGGTTTATTGTCAAAGGGGAATGAACGCATGAAGAAAAGAAAACCATAAATCCACGAGGAGATACTGTAAGTGCTCTCGACCTGTCGTCTTTTTGGCTTTGGGACTGTGCAAATATTTCAGATCAAAATCTGACTTACAGCTATACGACCATTTAATTTATGTGTGGAGTTGTAGGAGTAGGAAGGCCTTCCGTCTTTAGGTACATGGAAGAGAAACAGTCTTTTGTTTGTTGATGCAGTGGTACCCATCCCTAGTGTTGTAGATTGCATAGCTGAATTTTTTTTTGCACTAGACATCATGGAATCCAATCCGAGTCAGTGTTCTTTTCATAATGTGGTTGACTGGTGATCAGCCCAGGGTCTAATCTGCCTTTTGCCTTAAATCAGCAGGATAGAAAATGGTTGGGTTGGTGGATGTGTTAGTGCAGGGGTGTCCAAATAGTTTTCTTTGAAGGCCATATACAGAAAAAACGAAGAATGCAAGGACCACTTTGATATTCTTCAACATAAGAAATATATTAATCTATTTATTTTTGTATATGCCATGGGCCACCATAAAATGGACAGCAGACTGACACCACTGATTTTCCATTTTTTTTTTAAATCTGAAAATGACAATTTTCTTCAGAATTTAGCAGAAATTTGTGCAGCACTGCCTTGAATAGAACTTCTGTGACTACATGTGTTTTTAGTCCACGTGGGGTGTATTTTAGATTTTTTTTTAATTCATTTAAACATTTTTTTTCCAAGTTACAACACTTTGCTGTAGTTTTCTGCAGGTGGTCTTTTTTGGGAATGATCAATTTAAACTCCATTATTCGAGATGGTGCTTAATTTTACCAAAATATTTCCTACAAAATGCATTCTCTGGCCTATAACGCCGTTTGAAAAGCGTGCAACTGAATGCAAAGGTCTGGTAAATTATGACCATTTACAGCTGAAAATTTATGCTTTTTTTTAAATTAGTCTCGGAAATGAGTTTTGAGGTCATCAGAGACCAAGGATCCAACCATGTGCCCGTCATCCCCTCACCTTCTAAATCTGTGCACATGAAAAGGGCAAAAGTGTGTTTTTGCACGTGTGTGTGTGTGTGTAACTATGGAGACTACAGTTATGGTACGGGGGCAACTCTCTGACCCATTCACACGGGCAATAAAACATTCATAGAAGCAGAGGAATGTTATGGTTTGTGTGTGTGTGAGTGTGTGTGTGGGTGTGTGCGTGTTTGTGAGTGCGTGTACATCCATACATATGTGCAATACCAGGAGAAAGTGTGTGTGTGTGTGTGTTCTTTTGGCTGTGATGTTCAGCCTCCAGCAGTGACCCCACGGAGTGCACCATTCTGTTGGCAAACAAAGGGCCGGCTGTTCGCCCCCCTCTTTAACGGTGGAGTGTTCCAACGCCGCTGACCGTTCACCACCGAGCAAACCAAATATTTCTCTTCCTGCTCTGAATTTGTCTCAATAAATAGGTTTATGTTTTGGGGTTTTCTTTCTCCTCGGGCTCTTTCAACTGAGCGCTCCTGAACGCTCAGGTGGCCCGCTCATATCAGGCCTTGCGGTGCCGGATGTGCTGCCTTTTTCAACTGGGACGAGATCTGCAACATCCTGACTTTTGTGTGGAACAACATCCTGGCGTAAACTCTCTGTGGGAGTATTATTTCATCTTTCATTTACACTTAACCAATTCCAGTTCATTTTGCTTCACTTGTGCTTTTAAGGCACGTGGAAACATAGATGCATTGTGTTCAGTCGGAGTGACTGATTGTGAAAAGTCGACCGGCAAGGAAATGTCTGTGTGACTCAGTAGTCCATGACACTCCAGTCCGGACTTTCCAAATCAAAATTGATCATTTTGATGTACTGTATGACATGAAGTCAAAGTGGCAAAAGACAGGCATCATTACCTATCGAGGTGGGACCAAGTTATTGTTATTATTATAAGTCTCAAGTCTTTTCCCTTTACTCCCGAATTACGTCCCAAATCGAGACAGGCAAGTCCCAAGTCAACGCAAACAAGTCCTGTGTCGAAGTTGCAGGTCCTACACTTTGAGTTTCGAGTCCTTTCAAGTCATTTTACCAGCAAAATAAAGACAGATTTTCTTCTTTTTCTTTCGGCTTGTCCCATTAGGGGCCGCCCCAGCGTGTCATCTTTTTCCATCAAAGCCTTTCTCGTGCATCCTCCTCTCTAAAACCAACTGGCTCAAACCTTGTCTCCAAAACATCCAACAGATTTTAATCTACATATTTATGTTCCAATCATTTGTACCTGTATATATTATATCCACCATTTATATATTCGTTTTAAAATCCGTATTTATCAAAACAAGTCTGATAAAGAAGTGCATTGAAGCTTTATAAGAAAACTAAGAGGGTGATAAAAATTTTGGCACCATCAAAACCAGTCGTTCGTCAAGTCAAATGAAGCCACGAGTCATTTCTGTTCAAGTCCAAGTCGAGTTTTCAGTCTTTTCACATTTTGTGAATTCATGTCTAAAGTCATCAAATTCATGGCTCAAGTCTGACTTGAGTTCAAGTCATGTGACTTGAGTCAAGACCCCCTGTTGCCTGCAGTATATTAGCTTGCTTGCTTGCTAGCTATTTGAATATTACAAAACAATCCACTCTCTCCTTTGCACATATTTATGAAACATTGTTTGTAACTATTTTTGATCCTAGACTCCCATATTGATCGGAGTTATGATTTGAAGTTTCACTGGCGTATTTGCTAATTTGGCGTATGTGAATGCACCAAATTATGTGTACTGACGCAACATAAGTGACTCCGTTGCCATCCACTTTGTACATATGACAATTTGGTCTCAGAAAGTCAGGCTAAATGCGAGCCTGCTCAGACCACATCTAACTTTCACCGCAAAGTAGGCTACTGGTTTAACGTGGATTTGATCAAGGTGTAGCCTGTGGACATTGGACACGCTTATGTATAAATATGTTAACAGCGTAAATGGAACCCTCTGAATCATCGCAGAAAGCAATTATCTTACACTAGTGTATCTATTTTCCATTCTGCTTATCCTCACTAGGGGTGCAGGATTCACGGCGCCTATCTTAGCTGGTTCTGGGCGAGACTTGGGGTACAAACAAAATGTGCAAACTCCATACAAGGGGGGCCAGATTTGAACCCAGGTCCTCAGAACTGTGAGGTAGATGATGATGAAGCTGATTCTATTTAACTCTTCCCATTAGCTGTGGCACAGTTATCTGGGGGCATGTGGCCGCAGACAATCGGGGTGGGGGATGCCGGTCTCCAAGTGCCCACTTCACAGCATAGATCTGTTATCTGTTACTGCATGACAAATGTGCCACATATCAAGGGAAAGAAAAAAGACGCTTTTGATGTGACATGATTGAAGTCGGCTGTGTACGTGCCCACACATCGCTAACCTTTTAATTTCACTACCTTGGAGCTCATCTTTGAAATTATAAAAACCCTATTTTAAGTATAACAAATGACAAAAGTGATGGTGATGCTCATCGCAACTGTACCAATTGTATTTTATCTTTAAAAAAATAGACAAATCTGCAATGAAGTTCACTGTAGAATGCAATTTTGTTACCAAGTGTACATAAATGTGTAATTTCTTTCATATATTCCGCTCTGTTCATTTTTTGTTCTCTGTTCTCCCTTTTTGGGAAACAAAACAACAAGTACAAAAGTACAAAAGGCCAAAGAAAATGCAAAAGGCCTCCAGAGTTAAACCAGCGGATGCTCAATGAACTTAGATGTGCTTTACGTGGATGTCATTTGTGATGAAACAAATCCAAATCTGCACCTTTGACTCCCTTCAGATGAGCGCTTCCCCACCAAATTCCAAAACGTACCAACCAGGAGTGTTTATAGAAGTCATATGATCCAGTTTTGAGGGGTGTACAGCAACAACAACCCCGCTAACCAAGTGTGCAGTGTTTACAGGCAATGCAGAGCCTTGTGAGCAATGACCACTGGTGTGTTTATTCTGACGCCCCGTGATATTCATTCCAGGCTGAGCTGTGTGCTGCCACTTCCTGAACATGTCCCATAGCCCCCGTGACCTTCCCTTATAAGCGCTGCCCTTAGACCTTATTGGGATGGGGCCAGGATGGAGGAAATCACGCCGGCAGATTGACTGGGTAAATCCTTTAATTATGTGGATTTCATAGTTTCATGTGTGCCTTTGATGGTTGTCAAAGGACGTTATAAAAGGTTTCACCTGCTTGGCAAGCCAACAATTGTTTTATTGTTA
This sequence comes from Syngnathoides biaculeatus, assembly GCF_019802595.1. Lineage (NCBI taxonomy): Eukaryota > Metazoa > Chordata > Actinopteri > Syngnathiformes > Syngnathidae > Syngnathoides > Syngnathoides biaculeatus. The sequence goes on from NC_084651.1 coordinate 12,837,392, forward strand.
TGATTAATGTTAAGCTTGATATTTTATTTAGTCAGACATACTTGTGGCAGTTTCATAATGTTGACAGAAAACAACAACCCAAAAAAAGCAAAGCACACGGGAATCAGATGGAGTATATTAACTATAAAACAATATCAAAGTAAAATTAGTTGTCACTTCCTTGACGCCCCATTTTTCTCGTATTTTATATGTGGAGGTCTGACATGAGAGAGACGTGTCATTTTTCCAGTGGGATGTGTTAATTCTTTCATAGAATGTGATATTCCCACACACATTCAGTGCAATATCCTGTGGAGATTTTCATGAGGTTTGTTTCTGTTGGTCCAAAGCAAAACCAGTGGCTGCAAGGCTCATTAAAACAAATTTGTTATCCTTGTGGTTTGACAGGAAAGTAGATATGTAATATGAATTGAGAATACGATGGGAGGTTCACCAATCCTCCATCTTTACAGATCTGTTAGATGAAGCCTTGACTCTAATTTGTTTCTGTCTCTGTCATTTAGAGAGGGAGGGTGTGAATTTAGCCTCAGAGCAAAGTCATAATTGCAATATCTATTTCCCCTGTTAAGTTTAGTGTGTATGTGTGCGTGTGTGTGTGTGTGTGTGTGTGGGGGGGGGGGGGGCGTCACCCCTCCTGTCGTTCTCCGGCCTCTAATTGAACGTGACCGATGCCGTGGTGAAGTCATAGTTGAGGGCTTGAGCGGGTAAAAAGCCCGAGTGACTGAATGACTGCTAACTGGAGGTCAGGAAATTAGAGATTGAAAAGAAACATTTTTCAATATTTCCAAGTCTTGTTGAATCAGTTTGAGATTTCTTGATTCTGGCAATCGCTGACGCATAAGCAAACATTTCCACCAACTGAGTTTAAATGGGATGTTTTTTCTGGCAGCGTCGCCCGCAGAGTAAACGTACAGTTGGGGAGATTGGTGGTGTCCATTGTCGACCTGAAGAAAAGGTTGCGGCAAAGGCCACAGCCGTGACCACTCTCGCTGAATGGCCTTTGTTGAATACTTCCCGAGGAGGAACAATGGTCCTTAAAGTAGCTCAGCCTGTCAAAAATAGCGATACAGAAGCTGTCCGAAATGGAGCCCATTGGGATAATTGCTGCAGATTAATGGCTGAATCAAGATGAACTTTAGTTTTCAATGTTTTGGAGCAACATGTCAAGATATAAAAGATGCACTATATATGATTAACAAATTTAAAGCTCCTCTGTCATGCCTATAAACAACTATAAAAATCGATATTGTAATGATAAATACATAAAACATCATTCAATTCAATGTTTATGTGAAAAAATAAATATGAGCGGAGAGCGCGTCATCCATGCGCAAAGTTGCGGAAGTTTCATTCGACATCCAAGTGAAAGCCATATTGCCTTCAACGTCATCAGCAGATGTTACACGGGGACATCCGCCATTGAAAACACGTAGTGGCACACCTGCTATGGGACACAGAAGCTCTTTTCGAAGAAGAAAACATCTCACAATCGAGTGAAGTGACTGGGCCAATATTACCCTTTCGTTTTAAGCCATAGTTAGATGATATGTGGATCACTTCTGACCAACAACAGACTCCCAGACAATATGTAAAAGCCAAAGCTGCCCGCGGTGCCGACGAGTACATCGACACATTTAGCACAGCTGACTTAGATACACAGATCTTTTGTTACATTCAGAGAGGATTACGTCCCTCCCCCCAAATTTTTTTTTTTTTTAATAGCTCTATATACACCTCCCCGTCATTTGGAACCCACAAAGATCTCGTCCCTTCCAATTGTGCAATCCATTTTTCACGACGAACTTGGTCTTTTTGAAAAGTATGAATAGTAAATCCATCCTCCAGAGTGTTCGAACAATATCCAGCAATGCAATGAGCCGGCATTTTGGCTAACACGAAGGAACAATGAGCTAACTTCCAGCAGGTAAAACTAGTATAAACAGATGAGCCAGTCTGAGTGTGCTACTGCTATTAACGTCACTTCCTACTTCTTGTCGAAAACAAATCCCCCGAGAGGATTTTCATGGGGGGACAAAAACAAAAAGCCATATACGTCAAAATCATGTTTTCTGGTGAAAAAAGTGATGGGTCCATTCCGGCTACCTTTTTTTTCCCATTAATAACCTACTAAAAATCATGCATTTCATGGGTTAGTGCAGTATGACAGAATGTTGTTTAAGCTAATCTGCTTCGAACAGGTCTTGCTATTTTTCCAATATATATTTTCTTACATTTAGTCACTATCCTATACAATCGCATGCTGGATCACTTTCACTTTTGGAGCTTTAAAATGACAGCAGAAATGACCCATTTTACCAATGAACAGGGAGGCCCATATATTGACAGTGCAGAGGTCAACTGGACCATGGAAAAAGGAGAAAGCAATTGAAGTAACAGGTCGGAGGACAACCCCAACAAAAGGTGGTGCAAAAGTGGATCCTACCACAGTGGAAAAAGCCTGCTTCTCTTCTACTTGCTTTTCTTTCAAACATCTTCAGCATCAAAATGTTTGAGATTCCTTCTTGAAGGCACAGTAGGAGGAGGAAGTGTCGGAAATGTAGTGCAGGTTTGGAGGGATGGGAAAGACGACGGACAGACAACCGGCATGGAAAATACATGGATGGATGCATGTCGACACCAAAAAAGCTTTGTTGTAATGCTGACTTACACTGTAAGGGGGCGCCAGAAATAACAGATTAGAGCTTGATTTAAAGTTTTAAAAGTTTAAGGATGATACAGTTATTGATGCCAGTATTCCTTACCGTGTTTCCATATGAGCTGTGAATATGATGTGTGAATAGTCTTGTAATGTAGGTGGCGGGCACAAGCTATTAATATTCAGCTTTCATGTAAACTGAAACCTCTGTCATGGTTGGAAGGCTTTCTAATTCATAAGGAAATGAAATACTTGGATGCAGCCGGCAAGCGGTGTCGGATGTTATGGCTTAGCGTTCATGTTGTCCATGACCAGGATACACGAGCTGGATACAACATTTGGGAAGCCTGCATAAGATAATGCAATGAATGCCAACTGGGGTTTTGGAGAACCCTGTTGCACCATATGACCTCATCAGGATCTACCAGGGGGAAATATTTCCTTCATCCATACATTTTTGTGAGCTGCTTATCTTCACAAGGGTCGTGGGAATGCTGGAGGTGATCCCTGTTATCTTTGGGCAGGTGTACAATTCCAATAATTTGTTAAATTATTATTTTAAAAAAAAATATATATACTGGCAGCACGGTGGATCAGCTGGTAAAGCATTGGCCTCACAGTTCTGAGGACCTGGGTTCAATCCCGGCCCCGCCTGTGTGGAGTTTGCATGTTCTCCCCGTGCCTGCGTTTGTTTTCTCCGGGCACTCTGGTTTCCTCCCACATCCCAAAAACATGCAACATTAATTTAGCACTCTAAATTGCCCCTAAATGTGATTGTGAGTGCGACTGTTGTCTCTCTCCTTGTGCCCTGCGATCAGCTGTCAACCAGTTCAGGGTGTACCCCGCCTCCTGCATGTTGACAGCTGGGATAGGCTCCAGCACTCCCCACGACCCTCGTGAGGATAAGTGGCAAAGAAAATGGATGGGTGGATTATAAATACTGTACAACTTTGTCCATCTATTTATCCCATTGACATATAGTGACAGGAAGAATTATTAAATGCTATTCCAGTGCCAGAAGTTACAATAAACTCTATATATCCACCTGTTGCCATTAATATATATATATATATATATATATATATATATATATATATATATATATATATATATATAAGAGTAATTAATGGATTCCTGAGAGCAAATTAGTTTTTTGCTCAATTAAAAAGCTATTTCACTTTTTGTTTGGTGCTGTGATATGAGATTATTTTATCGTAAAACGGGTGCCTTTGCTCAATAGAGTTTGGGAAACACTAAGCAAATGAGATCGAATCCATAAGCATCTGCAACGGTAATTAGAGATGATCAATCATACTCGTCGGTGACCACAACGCATCCCAACAAACATTGGCTTCTCTATTTGTACAAGTTTACATCAGCGTGTGTGTTATACAGTAAATCCCCTCTGAAGTTTTTTTTTTCAGTCTCCTATGTAAACTTGTAAAGTCGTCAGTGCTTTTTGAGCTGAGCAAGGCTCACTTTAATGCATACCACTATGAGGCATTTGATGGATTTGAATACACAGAGGTGATGTCATGCTTGGCAGCTCTATGGAGGTAACAATATGCCACCCAAACGCGTGTCAGTACTGAACTGTGATTCCTGCGGAACTGGAAATAAGCAAACTTGTTGGACGTTGGTTCACCGCTCTCTGGGAGCAATAACCTGATGCCATCATTCTTTTTTTGGAGTTCTGCCCTGGAAAAGTCATTTGGATCAATTAAACGATCATTAAGGGAGCTTGTGTAAGTGTCGGCCCCACTTATGATCTCATCAACACATCTTTGTTAATGGTGTGGGCCCACGTTAGGGAGATAAAGTTGTAAGGACGCAGCAGATTGAGTGGTTGAAAGTGTCAGGGGTGAGACATGCCGCACACACCAGAGGATATCTGCTCACACCCAGACGCCTCGTGTGCCACACAAGGCTGATTGTTCCACGGCCACGAGGCCTTCAATTGGAACTCCAAAAGCCTTGTTTGGTGAATCCAGGCCTCACAGAGGACCCACACCCCCTGGGGAACTGACGCTGAATGACAGGCAGACACTGATCAAAGCTGCTTCTGGAAGCTCTCCAGTCAACGTTTGGAAGGGGCCAGAGAGGGGTTGACAACTGGGGAGACAGGAGCAGCATGCCTGGTCTGGACCTGGGCCAAGGATCAAAGATCAGACAGCATGACTGGACTTTATTAGCATCAGCGCAGACAATACACTCACAGCAGTGGACCACCGCAATTGGCAGATTATCTCATCTCTTTTTATATGCAAGTGACACATAGCCACAACCCACTGGAGTGCTGAAGTCCGGAGGTGATTAGATTCTTGGATTATAGACGTTTGAGTCCGACTCAAAAGTTCCACCTTAATTTTAACTTTGAATGCACTTGTCAGTCAAAAAGTAGGTGGTCTTAATGCAGTTATTTCTTCCGTAAAATGTAGTGAGCGGCATTACTTGGTTCTCCATTGTTTTTTTTTTTTGTTTGTCCGTGTTTTCATTTTTGTTCTTAGTCAATAAGGATACCTGATCTAATTTGGGCATCCTTCCTTCATATAAAAATCAACTAAGACCAGATTCTCAGATGTCTCTAATATATTATCCTGAGCAATTAGGCTATGACGTGGAGTATGTAAAGAATCATTTTTCTCCTCTAAGATCTGCTTGGAAACCAGCAAGTATGAAAGTTAAACCTGGTCATGGATCTTGTTTGATGCGCGTCCCGCGTCTGAGACACACAAAATGAGTTGGGACGCATAAAGCAAGCACAGCATTGCCTACCCACGTACAGTAAGTGTGTGTGTTGCTGAAGTGTTTCAGCGGATAATCCGTTCATTATCCAAGCCGCTTATCCTCACAAGATTTGTGGGGCATGCTGGAGCCTATCCCATCTGAACTGGTTGCCTGCCAATCGCAGGGCACATAGAGAAAAACAGCTGGACTCACAATCAGACCTATGAGCAATTTAGAGTGTCCAATTAAAAGTTGCATGTTTTTGGGATGTGGGAGGAAACCGGAATGCCCGGAGAAAACCCACGCAGGCACGGGGAGAACATGCAAACTCCACACTGGTGGGGCCGGGACTGAACCCAGGCCCTCAGAACTGAGAGGCCAACGCTTTACCAGCTGACCCCACTGTGCTGCCAGGTTGTCAGCGAATCATTGTCCACTAAAAGTGCAAGTCCGGTCTTGGTGCTTGCCAGTAGCCAATCAGAGGCAGAGTAGGGTCTGTTATCATTCCATAAATACAACAGCGACTTTATTCCAGACTCGATAAATTCTCATTGTTGTCACACGTGACTCGCCGCTCGTGAAAGCAGCGAGCTGCCGGTGGAATGACCTTGGCTCAAGAGATGGGACACTTTCTCACAAGTGGCATACATTAGGGAAGGTCAACTTTTTAGTTGCTTGGTCCTATGTAATGCAGCCCTACTTTTATTCAATAAATGAAAAAAACACAACATAGTTGTGCTCATATATTTGATTCCAAGGGCAGAATTACAAAGATATGTACTATTCTTTATTATGCTCTCATTATATCAGTGGCAGAAAATAAAAACATCAATAATACTACCATTTAGCGTAAAAGGTGATAGGAACTAGGGACATATTGAAAAAAAAAGTGCATCAAGTGTGAACCAAGAAGTGGCAGACAAACCAGCAGCTGCTTTGACGCTTGACATTGCTTCACACATTTGTGTGTGCCAACAGATCAAATGTTAGTCTTGAAAATGTTTCAAGAGTATTCTGTAACATGACAGGATAAACATATATGCAAGGCATCCATTTTTTTTTACGCTAGTAAATCTATTTACGTGATCACAGTGAGGAGACTTAAGTCCTTTTTGGGCGCAATAATCAACCCTTATGACATAAATCACGTACATGTAGTGTGACGTCTGCTCGCGAGGGTTAAAGTAAGGTTCATTTCGGTTATGGGGTCACTGTCAGTGAGAGTCAGGTTAAGAGTTTGTTGACATGACAACTGAATGTGAAAATGGTGGCTAAAGTTTTTGAAAACGAGACCATTATTGTTTCTGAGTCAACACTGAAAACTTTTACAAGGCATGCACATACACAACAATTGTCGTGTTCATGTTACTCTTAAGTTTGTTCACCTTTTTCCAGAAATGTGTACATTTATAACAACTGATGGCTTTACTACATTTGTGGTGTTGAGTTTTAAACTCATATGTCTATGAAAGAGTATTCAAACCATAATTTGGACAAAACTCTGCTGGATAAGTCAGTCTGGTATGTGGTTTAAGTGGGTCAGTGTGAAAATTGATTATTTTGTCAACGTAGTCCTCTTTACTTTAAACTTCTTATAAAAGTAAATTTCACTTCTGTAAAATGTTCTGTAAATATACGTAAAATGAATATGAAATACTGCCCTCTGATGTGCTGAAAAAAAAGGATCTCAAAGGGAATTTCTGAACGAGTTTTGACTTTACCTGAACCCTGAAGTGAAACGAACACATCATAGTATATCCTGAGAACACCCAATATTTTTCTCCCTTGTTAGCCGTGCTGATCAGAGCCAAGAAAAACTATATGTTGCCTTTCTCCATACATAGTAGAGGAAATGAAAATGAAGAAAAAGAAAAAAAAAAAGTCCAATGATAGAGTCTGAGGGTTCAAAAGTTTGCTGACTGATCTGACCTTCTTGGGCTGCTTAAAACATAGCAGAATTTGTTGTTCAGGCAGGACAATGCTGGTCTTCACTTCACATGCCGAACAAACTGTAAAATGGGGGCCGCGTTCCTTCAGGCTGTTTACAACTTTAATAGGCAAGCTTTATCTAGCTTTGATGCCTCCAGTTGGTTTTCTCCACAAAGTCAAGGTTAAGGTAAAGGAACCATTTGTTGACTCCTTCGTTCTGTCCCTCAAGGCAGCGGCCAACACTGAAGAAGCTTGGTGGAGCCTAATTTTCTGTGAAAATAACAAATAGGCTCTGTATTGGTCTCTATTAATTTGCCATGTGGTCATTCGAAAGCTTGAGAATGATTTGTGTCTATAAAAAGAATTGGTGGATAATAATATGAGTGGAATAAACCTAGCGCACCAAACATTGATACCTTGAATTATGATTTTATTGTGTTTCATGATGGCACTCGTAACTCAAATCCTTCGTACTTCAGCTCATCTTCAAATTTCAAATGACTGGAAATACAATTTAGCCATTCAAGGCCTACAAAAAAAAAACAAAAAAAAAACAACTACCCAAATTTCAATCATGTTTTTATAAGGAAAAAAAAACACTCTACTGTATAGAAAATACAACAATAACATAGTTAAATATAATGTACAGAATTAAACATTCATCCATTTTTTTGAGCTGCCTATGCTCAGAGAGAAGAATTAAACAGTATCAGTTCATATTTTTGTGTGCCTTGGCCACCAGGCAGCAATAAATCCATACAGATATATTCACACAAACTGTTACAGTTTGTGGATGGGTGGGGTATGAGTAAATTTAATTTGGGTGTGGATATGGACAAAGACGAGGATCCTCGCTTTTTAATTTTGTTACCAATATTAGTTTTTTTTTGGCAATTGCTGAATGGTTTATAACAGTCCCTGCCTCCTCTGGGACTGAAGCAAAACAGTCTTGGTTGCAACCTCTGCTCGTTTGAATTGATGACCATTTGCAGATATTTATACAGGTTTATAAACTGCCGAGTGATTTACAGTGGTGTTGAACTGCATCGCATCACAGTGGGCTGCATTTTTAATAAGTCGGTTGTCTTATTTCTAAATCTTATAAACATACTTAGTGACGGATACTATAAGTAATCAACAGCTATGATTAATATGTCCTTTCTTGTCTTGGTGGAAGTAATGACCCTATTTGTAGATGGGGGTCATGGGCCAACGTGGTTCCATTTAGTGCATAAACAGGAAACAAAACCATCTTTCAAAGATGTAAAACTGTGGTTGAAAATTCCCTTGCCCTCCCTAAACTCCCACCTCTTCTTCTGGAGGCAAACGCAATCCAATATCCTGCTTTCTGTCTCTCATCATATCTCAATATATCATTGTGATTTGTGTTTGTATAATTATTCCCCCTCTTTATGGAGCCTGAGATGGAGTTCAGTGTTCTAATATTGCATTTGATCTGGAGCCCTTTAAAAGTGTGCCCATCAATCTTGAAATGCAAATCACAGGCCCCAAGGATTGCCGCGGTGCCTGGAGGTCTGAGCTCACTTCTGATGGGGTGAGATTCAAAAGAATAATCACAGTTTGGAGGAATGAAAAGCAAAACCATAGCTGAACGGGATCTTCTCTGAAGTGCTTCCGCATGACAGTTCCGTGATTCCATTGTCCTATCAGGCCACTATGTTTGCTCCACTTATCCTCTTTTACTGCGTATTATGATCCACCTCATTAAAACTGCCTTGACTTGGTTGACTGAATCCAACAGTGGCTTGTTTAATTAAACGCTCTGTGAAACAATCAGACTCTTGTCTGTCATGGAGGACCCCCCACGGGCCTGCTCTGAGAATAGCACTGTAAGTGTCTGCTTGAACAGCATGAAAACACATGTAGCAAGTTGCTGTGGAAGGGTTTGCTCTGACCACAACAGTCAGCTTTGAGAGAATGTGGGCACGCACCCCCATGACACCAAAATATCTGTTGGGTTGTTCAACTTTTGACTTGAACTGAAGTACAAACGTCATTGTGTGTGTTCTGTCTTGCACTACGTTGTATTAGTATGTAAATAAGTGTCTATCAGAAGGAATACAGGCTCTTCAGGTGTAATGTGAATGTATCTTCGCAATATAATTTAGTGCAGTTGCACAATACAATGAGGTACGGATTAGAGACGGTGGAACTGAAGAGAAAACAGGAAGCAAAACTGGAGGTGGCGGAAATGAAGATGCTGAGGTTCTCGCTCGGAGTAACCAGGTTGGATAGGATTACTAATGAGCTCATTAAAGGGACAGCCAAAGCTGGATGTTTTGGAGACAAGGTTTGAGAGAGCAGACTTCAATGGTTTGAGCACGTCCAGAGACGAGACCGTGAGTACATTGGTAGAAGGGTGCTGAGAATGGAGCTGCCAGGCTTTAACAGCGAGAGGAAGACCAAAGGGAAGGTTGATGGGTGTTGTGAGGAAGACATGTTTATGGTTTATGGTGTTAGAGAGGGAGATGGAGGAGATAGGCTAGGATGGAAAAAGATGATGCACTGTGGCGACCCCTAACGGGACAAGCCGAAAGGAAAAGAAGAAGACACTATATACTAATACAACAACACAACCACAACATTTGTGTGCTTTTGTCACCTCCATGAATTTTCTTTTGCAATGATTTGCCAGCCAAGCCAAAAAACAATCAGAATGATTATTTTTCACTGGTGGCCTCCGCCACCCATCAACGCTGAATCGACATAAACCTGTCCAACAACCCCCATGACAACAACTGACTAGTACCAAAGGTGGGGGACACATGCCAACATTGTTGACCCAATGCCGATCCAGAGGTAATGACAGATCATTGGTTTGTTGTGTCAAAACTGTTCTGAGCATGAGAGTAAAAAAAAAAAAATGGATGGATTGAAGTTGGAGGTGATTGAAATTGATCACTGTAATTATCTGAAAGCATATTTGTATCTACTTAAACTACAACTAGATTTGTCTCATATGTGCATGTTTGTTTTAGGTGTCCGATTCATTGTGGTGTCCAAGAACGTTCCGTTGTATTGATCTGATTTATAACATTCTGGGGGAAAAAATAAGCCCCTAAAGTAGCTTTGGAGTTAGAACTATTATCATTCATGATGTTCCTTTGTGAGCCATACATTGGCCCATCTTGTGAGACTTCAGATCCTTTAGCATCTAAAGATTGCCGCACGCCACACGGGGTAGCCAAACTTGGAATGGCCCATCGAGGAAAATAAAAAATACATTTGGGAACTCATCCCCGTACACTGAGTGCGTTGATTTATGGGTGCCTTGCAACATTAACTGATGAACCTGTGTAGGCTTTTGAGAGTGCACATACATTATATTGTACTTTATCACTTTTGTTAAATCACAAAAAGATCAAATGAAAGTCAGGGAAAAAGCGGGTTGCTACAGCGGAGGACATGGGTGAAAATACAAGAGAAGAGTGGGGATATACTAAGAGGCTCCCCACTCCTCCATTCACTTAAATTTACCTGGTACAGTACGTCCAACACACTGTGATTTTTGGTGAGTAGATGTTATTGGTATTGATGGTATTGTTGTAAAATACAATACAGTGTATGCAAACGTTATATATACTGTAGTATATATATATATATATGTATATATATATACATGTATATGTATATATATATATATATATATGTGTATATATGGCTTGACTGCACGAGAGTTCAGTTGGGCTTGGCAACATCACTCAGTCTGTGGCAGGCTTAAAGTATCAGACCCACAAGTGTTTTGTTTTTACTGTCTTTCTTTCATTATACTTTTAAGCCACCATACAGGTTTGAGGATAACCAGAGAGCTATAAGTGGAAGTTATTTTTTGTCTTTTTTAGCAAATCAAGCAACTTCCTGCAACCAATTGTTTTCACATTCCACTGTAATTTTGTCATCTGGTTCACCAGCTGATCTTTCATAAATTTTAATACACAGTGATGAGATGACCTGACGTAAGCATCATTTGGTCAAAAGCCAGAGCGGTGGGGGCTACGCTCTTGCCTTCTTGGCACTTGACCAGCTGAAGGAAGTCATCTTTTTGCTCATCGCACCATTGCTCAGTGTGTCTCTTGCTCTCAGCCTGGCCGCAGCCACATATCGAGCAGCTTGAAACGTTCCGCTATTATTCTGAAGCATTGCATGGGTTTGTGATGAGCACCAGAGCGTCTTTCTTCTGTAACCTGAGGAGGAAGGAAGATGACAGCTGACTGATACGTCACTGTCGGGGGTTCTGATGCTTTTTGGAGCACTTGGGTAGGAGGCGGGGACCCAAAACCCACGTGTCTTCTTCTCCAGCTGGGCCTCGGTGCTGAGGAGGTTTTGAAGCACATCTTCAGGAAGAAGAAGAAAATGAGAAACACTGCATTTAACATCCACATCTTGTATCTTCATTCTGTGCTTGAGAATTTTTGAGGCCCTTTGTGGTGGATTGTTTTTGTTTCCATGGGAATGGTGGTACCATCCGGAGCCACCATGTCCCGTTTTGGGCCTTTACTGCAAAACTCACACGACATGACCCACAATTAATTTGGGTTCTTGAAAACCCAGAACAGAGTTCTTTGTGTTTTGTGTTCTTTTTATTCTCTTCTAGGGAGTTGCTACTGAGCGGAGGAGGTTTAGCACTCTTGCTAGCCTGCTGGGGTGATAAAAAAAAGTGCAGTTGGGCTTATTGATTTATTCCAAGACCAGCATCTCTTTCTGTTCCTTGGCTAAGCAGAGTAGGGAGGAGTAGATAAAGACCCCCAAAAATTCAGTTTCTTCCTGTGGCCACTCTCACCAGCTGGCAGTCTTGGACTCAGGAAAGAATTGGGCTTTGTGATGGAGGCCTGCTGAGCCCACTCAAAACACACCCACAGGGCTTCAGGAGAGTTGAGCTGGGAAGCGAGAGGCCTGAGAGAAAACAGAGGCCTCATAACAGCAGCCTGTGACCCCGACCTGATGTAAACACTTTTGCTTTATTTCGCTGACACCAAAGAGGAGAAATATCCCCATTGTAAGCTTTCATGGACCCAAGTGCGAAAATAATTTGAACTAGAATTGCACTAATTACAACGCGGACAATGTTGAATATTTTTTTTAAAGAGGGACAAAACTGATGGGAAAGTCTTGTTTTCCCATTTCTTCAATCAATAGTGTGTTTAGGCAGTTGAGTCAAATAAATGGCCTTCATTATGAAAAGACAGGAATAGTTGTCCAACTACCAGAAAGTTGACTCATTTATGTAGACGAAAGCCGAAAGAAACAATTGGCAACAATACCTCTTGCCAGAGTGTTTTTATACTTGGTGGTTGGGGTTGGGGTAGGTAGGGTAGGGTAATAATGGCGCGGCATGGTTCCTCCAAGATCACAAAAATGTCTTTCATGCCCCATATTGACAGAACTTTGTAGCGTGCGGTGGGGCACCTTGAAGGCTTAAAGAAAAGTCATACAAACTGAGCATTGGTGCCAAATATGCTAGTGGATTCCAGAAAAAAACACTTCATACATTATTGAAAGGTTAAAAAAAGAACAGACACAAAATATAGCCAAATTAATAATAAACAGAAGGAAGCCCAAGGTGAGCAGGGAAAGGATTGTCAGCTATATTGACTGTGCAGCGTGTTGTGCTCCCAAATGACAAAGATTGATGATGTGCCATGGCAATGGTTTTATAATAGTCCACCGAGTTGTTGATAAGACCCAAAAGTTGTCTTGCTGAACCTGGACTCAACTATCCAGACCATGACCCAAATGCCTGGCTAAATTATACCCTAATAATTTTGCTTTTTTTTGGATGGATATTGCTGACATCATTTGTGTCCCTGCTATTGTGGGATCCATAAAATCCTGTTCTTTACCCTCAATGCACGATAAAATTGACACCAATTTGATCACCTTTGCTTCATGCTTTCCATCAAGGGAGCAAAAAAGTAGCTCATCAACACTGCTTAAATGATTTTAAACCTTCAAGTCAGACAATAATAAAACATAAATATGGTGCTGAGGAGGTATAAGCGGGTGTTCACTTCAACCTCCAAGTCTTTGTTGGGTCTTGACTGATGCCATTAAAGTGGCAAATTGTCAAAGAAATGATGAAACTCAACTGTCATGACCTGTCTCATTGACTGGAGGTTCTGGAACGTTCTCGCCTTGACTGGCAGAGCACATGGAAACATTCTTCTTTCTGCATTTGTCTCATTTGACACCTGTACCTTCTGTGGCGGTTTTTCCCATGCAGAGTCCTCAGAGAAGGAAAGCTTGAAAGGGACCTTCCCTTCATGACTAAATTGAAGCACCCACAAGTCATGCACAGTCGGTTCTCCAGCTTTTTTGCCTGGTCTTAAGTTAATGAAGAAAGATCCATTCATTTTCAGAAACTCACCATGCTTGAGCACCTTTGCATGGTAAGGTGACGGTCTGCGTCTTGCAGTCTAAAGTATGATCACGTAGTCTTATGGTGTGAAGAACTATTTTACGTTCAATAGTACTATGCATGCTATCACACATTTCTGTTATTTGTACCCTACATTTCCTTGCATTTGCCACACATACATCACAGTTCTGACATCTGCAAACATCGCTCCACACTACGATCTCTTTGAGTACTGCATGGTCTTTGATCACACCTTCAAAATGGCGTTATTGAAGGTGTACAAATACCTCGATACTTAGGTGACCGTCTGATTCGTCCCAAATGCAGTTGTATTCTTCCTTTGATTTCAAGTTGAAGAAGGTGAAGTTATGGACCTACTGTTTTATTTTGAAATACACGCTGCTAGATTTGTTTTTCAGGAGAGCAGCACAGCTTGCAAATCCATTGACTAAACAGACTTCTCATTTTACGCCGATTCCGTGTCACAGGATGTCTCTTGCCTCACTTCATCTTTCTTGGTGACGTGTATCATATTCGTCCGGACTAATATTACCATGTTTGAATGAAATGCAAAGATCACACCGATCTTTAGAGTTGTTCTCCTCATGGAAAACACAGTTGTGAAATATCGAATTCCAACTGCCCCCACTTCAGCAATTGCAGCTGCCTATTGATATTCCCGGTGTAACCGGGAAATGGTTTTGCCTGGATGAAGGAACTTCTTGTCTTTTTAGGTCTTTGTGCTTCTGCTGGAGTGTAAACCCACAGTGGGCTGTTCCCTCAACCAAAACCTTAAGGAAACCATTGAGATCAGTTTCAAGCTTCGCATGCTTTCCGCTCTCGGGACCGGATTTAGAGAGTGGCGTTGCTGCTTGTTCATCATGGTTGATAGTTTCTTTGTTCAGCCAGTCTATAATGGCTCTTTCAGGCAGACCAAGTGTTAAGGGAAAGAATTGCCTTTCCCACTTTAAAACTCGTTCCATATTGAAGCTCCAGTTGGTAGGACGGTGATGAATTGCATCAGGATCCCTCAGCAACTTTCTTTTGCTTTGTTAACCTTTATGACCATAGTGGTGACATATAAACGACGTTCTTCCCAGGTGTTCATTGCCCAAATCTGAAATATCCACTGCCGCTGCTCTTTCGTCATGTCTTAGCTGTCCTGGGTTGAGACTCACTGACAGAACTTTGAGTTGGACGGGGACCCATAATCTTTGAACCTATTTTTTTTTTTTTTGCTCTTGTACGACATTTCTTTGACAGGTTTCTTTAAATTTGTGCTTTGATGTATGTTTCGGTGATGCAATATATGCAAATGACGTTTTTCCCCCCGTAAATTCCATCTAAGTGACTTTTGAAGCAAAGTTTAACACCAAGCACACTAGTCGGAGTCTCCTCACTTATTTTTGGACTGGTGTAAACATCGACCTGATCACTGACCTTTTAGCAACCTCCACCCCATTTCAGGTATCTATTTGCGATTAAGGTAAGGTCAAATTAAACCGTGTGATTAATCAGAGTTTATGCATGACTGATGTTATATTTCCGTGATTAATATTAAGTTAATGCTTTAACTTTAACAGCCCTAGTAGTCTTGTCAACTGACAACCCCATAAAATCTTTTCCTACCTGTCCAGGACCCACTTTCTCGTCCTGACCCCATCACTTGAGAACCACTGATCCAAACCAACTCACAGATGTTCAGTCATTTATTTTGCAGGTAAGCCATTAATAGGTACTGTACAGTATCTGCTTATAGTTTTATCCTCTAAGGACTTTCCCTTTCAAGTTCAGCGGCATCTTTTGATCTTAAATGTGTACTTGTGTTTCCGTATTCTTAAATCAGGATATACTGTATATAGTGTGGCCTATCAGCCCATAATTATTCCCAGGCTCTACCCCAAATATCAGTCAGATTGTTTGAGCACGGCAATCATCCATCGTAGCAAAAATAGAATGCTGGTTTTTGCCTAATTAGCTATGACATCAACAGCCGAATGATCCATGATATTCCATGACACAGTTTATCCTGCCAGTCAAGATCAGAGGTGACTTGAGTGACATAATGGAAACTATTAGTGTAGTAGTAGTAGTAGTAGTTACGCTTCTACCTCAATGCATTTCTGTTCAACATCCATCATTATATCCGCTACAGGATTCCCTGAAATTCCCGTGTTGGAAAGGGGGGTGGAGGCACAACCACGAACTCCCCCCCAGCATTGTCTGCCACCCTACACACTCCCATGCAGTTTGTTCCACTGACCACCGATGATTTCCATAAGATCCCTACAAAAACTTATTTTTTTTGTGTGTCACATTTTGAAATCAAATAGCATAGAGGCTCATTTTTTTTTTAAAAAAACCTCTCTTATTAAAAGGTTTCCTCATTTAAGTTTCCAGCCCGTGTAGACTCCAGGGTTTGGAGCTAGTAAACAACAGAAAGGTCTAAATCAGTGGAAAAATGTGTCTAATAGCGTCAAGTGCCCATTCCCCTTTGCCCACCCTAAAGGCATTAAACAATAAAGCTATTATCAAGATGGGATTTCAAACATGGCAATTATGAAGTATAGGTGAAAATATAAAAAAATGTAAATGACAGAGGGATTATTGAGAGTAGACGGGAAGTCTTTAATTAATTGTATGGTGTAAATTGTTTTGGGGAAAATATGTAAAAATTACAGTTTTAATGTTGGACCAGAATCTATGCTTATTTTTAATGAATCATTTGTGTTTACATAATACCCTATAATGTAAAAATCAACAACAAAAAAAACCTCATACTACTCATACTTCTTTCAAAAGCTGAACAAATAGGAGGTCCATCAGTGTCCTGGAACTGCAAAGTTTCTGTGTACTCATGAGTCTAGAATTCTATGTATGGGTCCTCGAAAGGGTGGAGGATGAGTAGTAAATCCCGTTTTTGGGGCATTGGAATGGTCTGAGATTTTATGACCATCCGGGATTGCATTACCTCATTTGGCATGTATTCTGCCGTTGTACTGTGTTTCACATTTTTCTCAAGTTCCTGCCATTTTACAGGGTTTCTGAATGTACCCAATGGGGGGTAGTAGAAACTGAGTACCGTCATTGGCTGGCAAACCAGTGAACGCGCCCTCAGCATTTGGCAAACCTTATATGTAGTGTCACTGAATGGTTGGTTTTGTTATCCAATGTGTATGCAGTCCTGTATCTGGGACTGAGATGTGCCTATGGATCGGTTTTCATCCAGGATTTGATTACTGTACTCAATGTGTTCTTGCCTCGGGCTGTCTCATGTTTTTAGTTGCTAATGTCTCGCTGTATTTGCGAATGTAGAAACTCAGTTCTGTCATTGGCTGTCATTTCATTGAATACTTGTCAGACTTTATTGGTAGTGCCTGTGATTGGTCGGTTTAATCACCCATACAGCATGCATCCTCACTGAGGGATTTCCTCATTGGGCATGTATTCTACTGTAATGGTATCTTTCAGTCTCATCATTGAAATCTCACTAAATGTTACTGCAGTCGTTGGCCAGTTGTCTACATGTCTACTAGTTCACTTTAGTCGTTGATTTCTTGCACCACTTCATTTTCCTGAATAGTTGTAGTGTCATTGGCTGTTGTGACAGTTTGAGCGCTACCCCGTGCTGAAAAGTCTCCTTGTGATGAATGTGCATGCGTTACTAGCAGGGGAACTCTTGAGTACATAGCAGACGCTTACTGGGAAATCTCCAGGTCTCATAGTTCCCCTTCTTCTACATAGAGGGAGCTAACATACCTTATAACCTAACCCTTTAAACAAAAGTTGAGAAAAAAAATATACAGATATATGTACGTTTGTTGTGTTTGTCTTTCTGAGACGTCCATAGTGAACACGAACACTCGGCGACAAGTTGTCGAATGGCCACTTTGAAGCATGGCTTGGGATGTTTCAGAATAGCCGGAAGTTTACAAAGTCTACGCGCATGCGCATTAATATACGTGCGTGCGCATTACTCACAAAGAGACTTTGCAGGACCGGGAGCGCTCAGACCGTCACACCGTTCTACATGTCAAACCTTCCAGGATGTGCCCCCGTTTGGGTTCATCGCCCAATCATTTCGGGGTTTGAGATGGGTCAGGATTTTTTGCTCCTCCAGGATGTTATTACCCAAGGGTTTTCTTCCCAGTTCATCATTCAGGACTGATTCTTTCATTCCAGCCTGCTTACAGTGTCTGTAAATGTACATCCTCAGTACTGCCATTACTCATTTAGCCATTGGCCATTCCAGATGTCAAAAATTGTAGGCAGTATAATTGATTGCACGAATACATGCTGTCACGTAATACAGTTGAATTCACCCAAATTCAGTCTATGAGTAGAGCTCACCTCTTCTTGCCCTGCCGTTTGCCATCTTCACCTTTACTTCCCCGCCAACTTTCTTGCGCTCTGCATGCAAGCGTGTCACTGTGTATTAGCCCGAGAGCTGAGCGTGTGCATATGTTGGACGGAGGATGTTGAGGAAAGCCCAGGTGAGGTGTTTTCTCACGGAATCCCTCCTCCACGTGCCGCCAGGTTATTAGAGTTTCCAGCCACACCGTCAGATCTCCACATAGGCACACACACATTCCGGCTTAAGCCACCTAACACCGAGGCGCCAAAACATACAAGACCCTTTTATGAAAACAGGGCATTAATGTTCTCTAATGTCCTCAATGTCAGTGTGTTGGCATGTAAGGGTGACCACAATCAAAAGGCAATTTAAGAATGCTTGAATCCCAAAGTTAGCTGGAGCATTGTTTGGAAATAAAATGGAAAAAGTTGAAACATGCCACGTAAGGTGACACAGTCCAAGTGGTCACGGTTCAATAATACTTTTAGGGTTTAAAATGGTTGCCTGATGTAGTCCAATTTTAATGGCTCTGTGTCATGCTGAGAGTTAAATAGACTGGAATACTTCTTTGTACCTTACTGAGACCGCGACCGTGTGTTAATATTTTTGTTTCATTGGAAAATCTGAGTTTCCGTAGGGATTACGTATATCTCCGCATCATAATGTGACATTTTGGGATGGTAGTGTTTCAAAGGATACTCCATACTTCAGATTCAGTTGGCCAGCAAATCCAGGTCCAACCGGCTCCGAAAGAAATTTGATTGATCACGTGTGTGGGTGGAATGATAAAGATGATGAATATGTCACCTCTGGATCCTTGACAACTGTGGGAAGGTCTCCAAAAGTTAAAAATACGTTCACACACCCACAGCACAAACATACAAATAAATACAATGAAATTTGCATTATTTTACTTTGGTGCAGTGGTATAGAAATGCACTTCAGATTCCAATATGTTTATGTCCTTATTTAGCATCACAAGAAGGCCACAGTATGAGAAACAGTTATCGGTGCTATACAGTGCAGTTCCACTCCGATCACAATAATCAACATTGTTAAATCAATAATACCCCAAAATGATCTTGATAGTTAAAAAGGCTCTTAAGTTGAATTACATGAGAAAGTTGTACCTAATGTCATGGCTCGTGAGCAGTTGACTACTTTGGGGCCTCAATACAAACAAATTTTTAAACGCTGTGACATAAAGCACAATTCACAGTACGACACCACAAAAAGAAAAACACACACACACTCCTTTGGGATTCACATCTCTATCTTCACCAGCCTGTGGCGTGGTCATGCTTCCACCGCTTTGTTCCCCAAACAACGTCTTTCAAGAAAGCCTCTGATGGGCCTCTTTGACATGTATTGTTTGGGGAAGAGAATTTAGACCCCTCAACCTCTAGTCTTGGCCCCCATCTGCAAGGCAAGGCTACCACTGTGACTAATGCCCCATCGTCAGGGCTGTGTGAGTGTGTGTGTGTACGTGAGTGTGTGTGTGTGCATGTGTGCATGCGCACACGCGTTTGAGTCACGGAATGAGAGAAAGTGTGACTAATGTCTACAGAATGGTATTTATACATTAGGGAGCCATTAGTAGTTTAGGCTCCTGGATGGAACAGCAGGGAGGGAGACAAGCATTGTTGTGGTCCCGGTAGCCCCCCACAACCTCATCTCACTTTCACCATCCTTATAGCTATGTCGGAGAGAGTTGGACTCATGAGTTCAATGCAATGCTTTGTTGCAAATCACATGATATTTTATAGAATTGTAAACAGTGTTCCTCAAGTTACTTCTGCTGGGGTAGGGGGGAATTAATGTACTCAAGTGCAGATGGGATAAGGCATCTATTGTGGGGAGGCATGGACATATATAATGTTGTGAACATCAACACATACAGAAATACAGTAAGTCACATGACACGAACTGACAGAATATGTGAAGCGATCTTGATGTCAGACTCTAGTGGAATGCTGATTCTTGTTAAAAATGTTGTCTTACATCTTCTTCTTTTCATTTTGGCTTGTCCCGATTAGGGGTCGCCACAGCGTGTCATCTTTTTCCATCTAAGCCTATCTCATGCATCTTCCTCTCTAACCCCAACTGCCCTCATGTCTTCCCTCACCACATCCATCAACCTTCTCTTTGGTCTTCCTCTCTCTCTTTTGCCTGGGAGCTCCATCCTCACCTCCCTTCTACCAATATATTCACTCTCTCGCCTCTGAACATGTCCAAACCATCGAAGTCTGCTCTCTCGAATCTTGTCTCCAAAACATCCAACTTTGGCTGTCCCTCTAAATAGCTCATTTCTAATCCTATCCAACCTGGTCACTCTGAGTGAGATCCTCAACATCTTCATTTCTGCTACCTCCAGTTCTGCTTCCTGTTGTCTCTTCAGTGTCACCATTTCTAATCCGTACATCATGGTCAACCTCACCACTGTTTTATAGACTTTGTCCTTCATCCTAGCAGAGACTCTTCTGTCACATAGAACACCAGACACCTTCCGCCAACTGTTCCACACCGCTTGGACCTGTTTCTTCACTTCCTTACCACACTCTCCAGATAATACTCAATACTGTGCAGGGAACTTGTTGGCACATCATAATTAATCAGTGACAGCTTCAGTGCTGCTGTTTTGGTTACCAACAGAATTCAAATGGGTTCAGCATTTAACGTCTCTTACCATTAACCCGAGAGAACCCATGGGGTCACGTATGACCCAGTGTAATGAAGGATACCACTGTGGAAACACAAAGACCACAGTTACTCTTTTTACCCTTAAAGCCCAACGTCTCACATGTGTCTGTTTTTTTGGTAGTTAAGGGCCATTAGGTCATCTGTGACTCATTATCTAAACCAGAAGTAAATTAGTACATTTTTCCAAATGTGATATTTTTGTGTTCTTTTAATGCTTATTGATTAACTTAGCTAGTACATAAAATTTTAAAAGAGGATTTGGATTGGATGTTTTGGGTACTCTAGGGTTAATGTAAATTACTGTAGTTAAAAAATTTCATTCACATCTACATACGTAGTGTATATTTGAATAAAAGGGTGCTCAAAATACATTTATTGTCAGGGAGGACAAGAGGTTGGTAATCGTGGGCTTAATATTTCTTTCGTGACATCACCACCTATCAGTGTTTTCAGTGAGTTTTGCTGGTCATTGCATATTGGTATTGTTTTTCTATTTTATTTATTTATGTGTATTTATTTATATATTTTGGTATTGTTTGTCATTATATCATTTATAGCACTAGTCCACGTTAGTGTCACATGTGATCTTGAGCCAATTCCAGCGGATTGTGGGCAAGCAGTGTCATACATCCTGGACTACCAATCACAGGGCACATAAAGGAACCATTCGCACTCACATTCACACCTTAGGACAATTTTAATAAATATAACAAGCATGTTTTTGGAATTTGGGAGCAATCTCGAGCACCCAGAAAAAACATGAAAAAGCAGCCTCGCACATTCCAACTGAAATTAAAATCCAGAACCTCTCAACTGTTGGGTCATGCTGCCCTTGACTACATTGTTATGTAAAAGTTACAAGAATTTGTTGTATGAATTTAGAAATTAAAGAAGCATATAAGATTATTGTAAAGTTTCTTCATCCTCGTTTTCCCATGATGTCTAATTCAACTAAAAACTAAAACAGCAACCGCCATGGTAACCACAGTTGTTTACAAGAATTGGAATGTTTTGCATATATGAATTGTAATTACTTCTCATAAGGTTTCCAAGTCTAGACGGACCCAGACAAAGAAAATATTACCTTTCAAAAGTCAAGGAAAGGCCTCAATTCATATATTTGTATAAGCCGGAGGAAGTCCCCAGTGGAGTGCCCTAATGGTAGCGGCAGATAAACACTCTACAAACACAGATAAGCGAGAATTTGAGAGGAGGGGAGGATAACACAAAAAAAAAATAAAATGAGGATTGCTGTGATAACATCAACAAGCTCATTGAGTATTATTGACATCAGAACCAATCATTCCATTGGGGTTTGCTAAGATGACAAATGTCCAAGTGTCGGGCTTCAGGGTGTTGAGTGAAAGCATCAAGGCCAAGGCTTGCCCTTCACCGGGGGCAGCGTTGGTAGACGTGTGTGTGTGTGTGTGTATAAGAGAAGCAAGGTGTAAAAATACCACGCGGCTCCAAGATAAACCCACTCTCCCACGGTCTGACATTTACAGAGGCCTGGAGCGTGGGAGTGTGCGAGGGGGTTGCCCTGTGAGTGGGCGCTTTTGTGTATGTTTAGGAGGTTTCCCTTCACCTAGCAGAAAAGCGCCATTGATGTTGGCTGTCACTCCTCTCAAGTGCGGACGCAAGGTCACAGGGAAGCTCTTGGCCATTTTCCATGTACAAACACTCGGGCAGGTTTGCATGTCCCCCCCCCCCCACCCGTGTTTGCGCAGAAGCGCACGACATTTTCAGGGTGTGACTCATGCATAATTGAGAGGGGAAATCTGTTTTCATGCGGCAGGACTTTTAAGACGGAGGCGCACGTGGCACTGGGGTAAAAGAAGCACGCTTTTCAAACTAGTGACTCAGTGCTCTGAGGTTCCTCCGTGGACCTTGTAACACTCTGCTTGACTGGTGATAATTGGTAATAATTTGTAAACCATCATTTGAGTTTCCAAAAATATGAATGAATGCAAGATGGAATTTCCAGGCAAGTGGAAATCAACCTGTTAAGTGGCATTTAATGGCCAAAATTCAGACTCCAAACAAAAGTGAAAGTTAAAAATGACAGCGTTTAAATGCTTTTTTAAAAATAAAACTAATTATACTATATTAATCCTACAAGGGGTAATTCTTCTCACACTTGGCTGCATTCGTGTTGCATATATGACATGCACACACACACACACACACACACACACCACACACACACACACACACACACACACACACACACACACACAAACTTTTCACAGTCTTGTGGGCAAAGGACATGACAGAATGAGAGACGAGCTCAACAGTGGCACAGCTGGTAGCAGTGTTAGGAGGGGTTGGTGTCTTGCTCAAGGGCCCTTGAAAGCATACTGGCCTCTTTACCATATTTTTCCAACACCAAATGTTTATATTTTGGATCAAATGTTTAACTAAATATTCACCAAGACTAAGGCCCCGTAGCTCAGTGGTTAGAGCACTGGTTTGGTAAACCAGGGGTTGTGGGTTTGTATCCCACTGGGGCCTCCACTCTCTGAGAAGGGTTGCGTCAGGAAGGGCATCCATTGTAAAAATTGTGCCAAACATATATATATATGCGTTCATCTGAGATGACACACTGTGGTGACGCCGAAAGAAACACAAACATACAATTAAATGGCTGATTGTCTGTCTACATGTGTTGCTGTGCCTTAGGTGTTGAACAATTTGGTTAAGTGGCAATGTCACTGTGACCGATTATTGTTTAATTGGCCCCTTGTATGGTCATTTGCATTTGGCGTTATGCTAAAAGACTTTTAAAGTTATACGATTTGATTAAATATACAACATGTAATTATCTTTGTTTAATGTGTAGTTTTACAGTAGAATTCAACTGAGAGTGGCAACAAACTGTTGGAAGCAAACTACTTGGTCCCTCTTTCCAAGAATCACAGTGCCAAACTGCAGCTTATTGTCATTCCTGGATACTGTCTTCCCAGCGTGATGGTAAAGACAAGCAAAGGAGCATTTTCCAGTCTTCTCTTTGACATTTTCACAAGCAGCACAAACAGGCTTCGAGCAGCTTTCCGCCACCTCCTCCTCGGCCTCCTCAGCCTTTCCAGCCAGGCCCTGCCAGCGACATGTCAGGTCAATAAAATACGACCTTTGGCGGCGGGCATCCGATAAAGTTCCTCACTTTATGCGGTGACAGCCCGCATCGACGTAATTTACCATGTACTCCAATAAAGGAGCACTGGGCGCTTTGTGACAGGCGGCCAAGTGGAGGAGCGGCCCAGCCGGTGAGCCGCCATGTTCGATGTTCGTCACAGTGACAATGACCTACTTGACTAGTGCCATCTCATCTTTAATGTCACACAAATCACGGGCTGACATTTGGAGAGGAGAAGGAAAATAGAGCTTGGTGGATATTAGTCAGCCATGATAAATAATAAACTGAGCATAAGTCTTGAGCGGGTGGTGTTTGGATGTTGTCTTCCAGGATTTAAGGTTTATTAGCTCACTCGGTGCGCAGCCATCAAAGTAACGTCTCAACTGGAATCCGACACAGATTGATGGTGGCCACGCAAATACGTCTGATGCCTAGCGAGCAGGCCACTGTTGGAGGCGCTGACCCGGAGCAGGGGTTCCATCGGAGGCTGTCCCAGTCTGAGGTCGCTCTGCCTGCCAGAGTCACATTTTAATCACAAGCATAATTTGAATCTACACTAATGAATACAAATGACTCCCAGGGCTCCACAAGATGAGAGCGATAGATCATAATCGCCGCTAACATTCGCATATCTGACGCCCCTTTTCAATTAGCGGCCCCCGTGGAGATGATCATGGAGACCCCCCCACCCCCCTCTCAAATGAAGACAAACGACGGCCCTCACCACGCCGTGTATCTTCCCCGCTCCTTTAATAGCTTTCTAATTTAGGAACATCTTTGACTTGACGTGATTTGGCGTCCGACTTTTTCTCTCCTTCATTCTCGAGAAAGAAGTTGATGAGAAAGTCACATAATAGAAAGCAGGTGTTAATCAACCTTACTCGGATGTGACACGCAATTCAAGAGGGAGTTTGACAAAGAGAAGATCGTCCTTGCCACTCAGTGACACGAAGCATTTCAGATCCATTTAGTCAAAGCTCCCATTTTTTTCCATTATCTCCCAAATTGGCCTTTGAAGTACTGTGGAGCTTTTTATCGCTCAATAACCCTTATCACATAAATTGGAGTTTGACTGATTGTGAATGTGTTAGTACTACAACTACTACCGGTAGTAGTTAGTTTATTAACGCAATTACGGGTATAGTTGGAGCAAGAATGTATGACTTGATATCTGGCTTGCTTAATCCAAATAATGACTTGATTTGCTTGAAGTCTATTGTGGAACTCGACTTGGTTGAGTTGTACCGCAATGACTTAGGTGAAGTATCTGGTTGAGTTTGTGGAACTGATTGTTGATGAAGTAATTGCAAGCAATATGAAGTTGTCCACGACTTGGCTGCAACCAGTTGAGGTGCTGCTGATTCCGTCTTGGCTAGTTTAAGAGTGATATACTTTGAGAAGTTGTATTTCCACAAATAGGGGCCTGAAGTGATTGTTTACTCAAGAAGAGAGATTAGACGTTTTGTGTGTATTAAAGTAGTTTTGAAACAATAAAAGGTGTAGAGGGTGTCCGGTTTGGTGGCCTCAGGATCACATCTCTGCTCTTTGCAGATGATGTGGTTCTGTTGGGTTCATCAAGCCGTGATCTCCAGCTCTCATTGGAACGATTCGCAGCCGAGTGTGAAGCAGCTGGGATGAGAATCAGCACCTCCAAATCCGAGACTATGGTCCTCAGTCAGAAAAGGGTGGCGTGTCCTCTCCAGGTTGCGGATGAGTCCTTCCCAAGTGGAGTTCAAGTATCTTGGGGTCTTCTTCACAAGTGAGGGAAGAATGGAGCAGGAGATCAACAGACGGATGGGTGCAGCGTCTGCAGTGATGCGGACTTTGTATCGGTCCGTTGTGGTAAAGAGGGTGCTAAGTCGAAAGGCCAAGCTCTCAATTTACCAGTCGATCTACGTTCCTGCCCTCACCTATGCGCATGAGCTGTGGGTTGTGACCGAAAAAACAAGATCCCGGATACAAGCGGCAGAAATGAGTTTCCTCCGCAGGGTGTCCGGGCTCTCCCTTAGAGAGAGGGTGAGACACTCTGTCATCCGGGAGGCGCTCAGTGTCGAGCTGCTACTGCTGCGCATTGAGAGGAGCCAGATGAGGTGGCTGGGGCATCTCATTCAGGTGCCTCCTGGTCGCCTCCCTGGTGAGGTGTTCCAGGCATGTCCCACCGGAGAGAGACCCCGAGGATAACCCAGGACACGCTGGAGAGACTATGTCTCTCGGTTGGGTTGGGAACACCTCGGGATCCCTCCGGAAAAGCTGGAAGAAGTGGCTAGGGAAAGGGAAGTTAGGGCATCCCTGCTGAAGCAACTTCCCCTGCGACCCGAGCTGGAAAAGCGGTAGATAATGGATGGATGAAACAATACTCCATCCAAACTGAGAACTCGTTTATTTTCATAACCTTGTGTGACAGTTACAAATGTTAGAAAATTAGACAGTAAGAATGTTTAAAATCTTACCTCGCGCCTACAGCTGTGCCGTATCATTGTCTTTCATGCCACGTAGGTGATGAGAAGCTACTAACAGCAGAATGCATTTCAAAGGTATGTATTTCAAGATATTGCAGCGAATTACTGCTTTAACCAAGAAACCCTCAAGCGGATTCCGGACTAGCATTTTGTGGGCTGATATGATGGTGATCAGGAACAAGTGATCTTTCTTGTGTGGTTCAAAAACCTTTTTAAGTGTAAGCATCAATACGTGCAACGTTTATTCTCACTGACAGGTGCTCATTTATTCTGGCTGCTAGCGGAGGTCAGATCATAATTATGGTATATTACAGTCTCTGCAAAATACTTTTTCCAAACGCTCATCATTTAGTCAGAACTGACCTGGAGAGCACTACCTAAGTAACACCGAGACCATGACATGGAAATTTTTAATTTCCATTTTATTCAAGGTCATTTTAGCAATTTATAATACCTTAAGTTTATGCCACTGTGCGTTGGAAGACCTGGAATCACAATAACTGCTGAATGCATTGTTTGTCTTTTGAATTTATTTTATTGCACAACATTAATGTATTTCTGCAAAATGTGACAATGAATATGCTTCATATCCTGGCCCAGTTTGAATTCAAACGATATATCATATGTGGTCGTCTACACCATGTGAGCAGTCTACCTTGTAATTGAATACGCAAGACTAATCACTGACTCGCGATATTTTATTTTCATTTAGATGCTGAACATTTGTAAATTAATGTATCCTGATAAAAATTTCATAGAATCTTAGGATGGTCTATTTTCCACTTTCAGCTAGTGTTGTTGCCCCCCCCCCCCCCTTGAAAATATATATACAATTTGTAGCACAAAATGGAATTATCTAAAATCATCCGCTTGTGCTTTGGCAGTAAACCTTAAAGTTTTCGTTTCATCTTTTTGGTCCATTGTTGATATTAATTGAATTCGAGTTACATGGTGGTGGCATGCATTATACAGCTTAGTCCAGATGTTAAAATGATTTGTTTTCATACATGACCACAATTTGAAGAAAAAAAAAAAAAATCAGGATGTGATAGATGTGCCAGCTTTCATCTTTGATTTAAGATGTGTCACAAAAATTACCGTTTACCATTCAGAAATTACATGCGGAAGTATCTGGACATGTGCAAGTATTTTGACATTGGGCAGACTGTCATTGTAAATAAAACCACAATTTTTTTCACAATAGAATGCAAATGCTTTGTAGCCAATGAGAGCCCACGGATGTGAGTTTCCTTCATACAAATCCTTTGCCAGGGCTTCATTTGGTGCCTTTAAAGCGGCAGAGGACATTTTTGACATTAAGTGTGAATGCGGGTGCGAATGGGTGTTTGTTTCTATGTGCCCAGTGATTGGCTGGAGACCAGTTTAAGGTGTATCCCGCCTCTCGTGCATAGATAACTAGACCTGGCCCTCATGAGGATAAGCGGTACAGAAATCGGTTGGATGTTGTCTGGTGTAATTCTTGAATCATAAATGCCACATTTTAGAGAAACTGCTTAATAAGGCTACGAGTCTACACTTTTGTCAACACGGAGTACCTCCTAATTGTTGTTGTGGAAAAAAAATCGAAATCATAAAAACTCCGTCAGTGTCCAAGATCTGCACTTAATTTCATAGTTTGGCAACTGATCCATTCCAGACCGAACTCTAACACCTAATGAAGCGCTCACTGGCTGAGTTTACTTCACGCTGTATCGAGTCATAGTCTAATATTAGACCCCCACTTGAAGTCCACCACAGAAAAACCTGATCCAGAGCTCTTATAAAAGCAAGTGAGTTCGAGGTGAACATGCAAGAGGAGGCCAAAAATCATCATCGTTTTCCTCTGACAAGTGTGTGGTTTGTTCACGGAGAGGGATGAATGGCTTCTCTGTGCCTCTGTCAGTGGGATGTCATTGCAGACCAAACTGTGGGGGTCGCGAGCACCCGGCGTGGTTATGACTGTCAGCCCTCTTGGACTGAGCCGTGGGTGAGAGGGGGTCGTCTCCAAAATCTTATCTTAACCCACAAAGTCTGGTCAAGGTCCTGGTGTTTGCGCAACGGCAGACGGAATGAAAAGAAAATATGGATTTGATGACAGCCCGTATGATGTCTGCCTTTTGATCTCACACATCAAGCACACAAACTACTTCCTTCATCTCCAAACATGTAGCAAAAGTGTCACAATCATTTTGATGTTTAAATGCATTCAAGATGGATTAGTGATGCAGTTCGTAATACTTGCATTATATAATATGTACTTTGAAGACCACACGGCGCACCCAGCTCACAATCTTTATTTTAATAAACCGGTGTATATCACAAAAAAAATGGCATTCGAGCAGAGGTGTGTAGACTTTTTATATCCACTGCTACCTCAAAAACAGCACCAATGGCCAAACCTTAGGCTTGCTGTAGTATTGCGGTTCCCAAAAATCCTTCATGGGTGTAAAAGTTGTAGGATTCCCCTACTGCCAAAAGAAAAAAAGGCCTTAATTAAAGAAAACATGGAAGTGCCTTATAGGATTTCCAATTAAAGCCTCACATATGTTGATGATTTCTTGTTTGCATCAGTTACCATTT
Organism: Syngnathoides biaculeatus; assembly: GCF_019802595.1. NCBI lineage: Eukaryota > Metazoa > Chordata > Actinopteri > Syngnathiformes > Syngnathidae > Syngnathoides > Syngnathoides biaculeatus. Next base: position 12,866,306 of record NC_084651.1, read on the forward strand.
ATGTGGTCCGTAAGCATTACACCCCTCGACGTGGTGGTAAAAGTTGACCGGGGAGGAAGTGTGTGCTGGACATAGTCTTACACTGTGTGCCCAATTGAGAACTCCGTGATTTACGCGTGAGCTCATTTCAACACCTTCCTCACACTCGCATTTAAATCACACCCCCTTTCAATGAAACTTCCGATAAAGTCTACGATAATACTACATTTCCCTGCGCTATTACTTTTTTTACTTATGGCATTCCATGCATGTTCCCATGTGAGAAGACCGTAATGGCATATTCATAGTTATGCAATACTTCTTAATTGAATTTAATAGATAGTTGTCAGGCAGAATAGTGTTTGACGTGTTGCTTGCTGAGTAGTGACCCCCCACCCCCCCTCCATTTAAAGTTCAGTGGTACTTTCAACCTGGAGCCCACCATCTATCTACTGTATCCATCCAGTGTGTCAAATGCTTAAATATGTTTGATAGTAAGCCAACACACACCTGTGTAATTTTATGATTCATGCACCTATTGATGTCAAGCATGCTAAATACTGCCCTCACCCAGTGTTGCTGCATCTCAATAATTACTAGGGGATTGAAAATGTAATTACTAACCAATTTCTATCCGATACTATAGTTTACTTTTTGAAAGGTGGTCCTTGTTCAGTGCACAAGTTCGTCATTAGCAGCTTACTGCTCATCAAATAGTGAGCTCACATTTAGTTTTCTCAATCTGTAAACGACTAAGGATGTGCGATGCCTTTTATTGATGTCAATGCCATTATTGATCATCTGGAAGTGTGGACTCATGCACTGTTTTTGTTAAACAATTGGTAAAGCATTTATAACATCATTGTTTACTAAGTTATACCTGATTCAAGGGGGTATTTTTTTTAGTCGCTCTTATATGAGTGTAGGGTTCTATTGCTTGCCAAATAGTGAGCCGACATTTAATTTTCTCTATTAATCTGTTAATAACTAATGATTGAAATTTTATTGATTTTAGTGCAATTATTCAACAAGTAGTGCGCTCACACTTAAGTAGTTTATACGGTTAATCATGATTTAAAACATATGTCAGTGTCATTATTAACCAATTATTCCACCATCTTTATTCAGTGGTGCTTATTTGAGTGCGCAGGATTTAAATACTTGCCCAACTTGTCTGATTAAAGATGAACGATAGCCCGTTAGTTGTACACACAGGCAGAAAGTGTGGGAGTCGATCTGCTCCTCGGAGACCCCCAATCCATGCCCGCCATAGGGTTCATGTGTGCGCAGAGCGTGCGGTGTGTTTCCATGCTGTCACAAAGCCCTCTGTGAGAGCAGCTTATTTACCCTGCAGTAAAAGCCGAGAGGGAGTATAGGATGCAGTAAAAAGTGGAGAGGTGCTCAGTGGAATTTGATTTAGGGCCTCCTTCTCCTCCCTTGCTTTGTGTGTCTGTGTGTGTGTGTGCGAGCGCCTGTCGCGTCTTTCGAGGTGATTTATGTTGTGTTGGGCTGTTCAGGAGTGCTACAAACACACCAGCATGTCTCAGAATAGTCTTTAATAAGAGAGGTGGTTCCAGTCAGGGGTTACATAGCGGCTAGTGCAAAGTGACAAGATAGCCATTGATAGCATAAATATGCAGCAGTGCAATTAAAGATTATTACATCTCACGATCCTGTTGCTCAAGCACCTTTCTTCAAAGGACACGATGCATTTCTCCCAGGCGGAACCGCAAATGTGCTTCCTTGTTCAAGGCTCGCAAAGGGAGGGAACACGTTAAGCAGCGTCGAGGGAAAAGCATTCACATTGCAGAGAGTGATGGCTCTCGAGCCGCCACATGGACCGAACCCCAACCCCTAAGACCCCCCCCCCTCGCCCCTTCCCCTTGGAGAGTATTGCTTTGCTTCGTTACATTCCACATCGTGTTCAAGTCAACTCCTTTGAGTGTGTGCATGCACTATAAGAGCTTGTGTGTGTGCTTGAATGTGTTCCCCTGTTTCACGCAGAGAACCTGTAAAACTGCCTTAACAGAACAGGCTTTTACACGGAACCCAGCAAAGATGGGATAATGTCCCAACTATATGCCCTTTCACACAGCGATAGCCATTCCACGACAATGCTGTTGCTACAAAGGTTAGACTGAAAACAGGCGGGATAATGCAATCTATTAACCTATATAAAAGTGAGGGCTCTGACACTCGCTTAAAAGAGGGAAAATTAGACCAATTTTGTGTCGGTGCCGTTTCCATCGTGGATGTCCAAACTCTGAAATATGGGCCACATACAGGAAAATGGAAGGAAGAGAATGGCTTTTTCAGCTTTTTTTTTTTTTTGCCAAACAACCCAGGATCGTGGAGGACAACATATATAACATCTTTGCATTCTTAACTTGGTGTTAGCGGTGACAAAACAAAAAATAATTTGTATACTGTAAGTGTGATTTTTCTTTTTAAATTTAAAAACGTATGACTTTGTTTTTTATTTTTAAATTGCCCATATTTTCCAACATTCCATTTACAAAATGATTCATTATATAATTTCAACTAGAGTGTGATATCTGGCAACTGTCTTATTTTTTTAACCATTTTTATTGAAATATAATTGTGCAATCTCCACTTTTTATCCTCACCAATTTATGGGGGCCATGCTTTATAATATCTAAATAGAATATGCAGCGGGCCATACAGTATATGACCACTGGGTCTGACTTTTGGACATCCGTGGTTTTTACAGGGCTGACGATACTAGCCGAGAGGACGGAACACTGACGGGTTGACTTCATCCCTCCCATCCATGTCAGTGCTGTTTCTACATAACTGTTACACCAAAAAAGGTGAGAAATGCCATATTTTCCAGGTGGAGTAAAAGGAGACACTCTGATAGGACCTGCTAAGGCAGAAAATTTCTGGGTCGACTTTGTACAACCCATTCCGTCTTGGTGCCGTTAAAACAGAACAGTGGCATGGGTGAAGGGGGACTACAGTATATGCCAGCATTTGCTGGCACGTGTGTGTGTGTGCGCGTATGAGTGTGTTATAGCAGTGAGAAGCATCCAAAAGTCGAGGTACAAACCAGCAGCTATGTTGTTGAACTGTACATTGTGTAAACCTCATTAAGTTTTTAATTTTGGCTTACTTTGTATTAAAATAGCCAGTGACTACAGATAGAGGCTATTACCACAAATTCAACCAAAAAAAGCCCAAATATCACATTCATAACGATGGGCATTCAAGCCTTTAGCAAAAAGAGTGAATTGAAAATGTATAAATGTATTCAAATTCAATATATGTTGCTATCTGCAGGGGGGTTAAAGTATTTTTTTAACGGTTTGTTTTTCATACAAAACAGGGAAGTAACAGTGTGACTTGCACTAACTTAAGGTAAAATGTCATTTTCTTGCCTGCAACTTGTAGCAGGGGTACGTCCACATCAAACAACAAGTGCACATTCAGTCAAACGTCTCGCAAGGGCTCTCAAACTGCTGTGCTCCTTCGGCCCGTCCACTTGTGACTATAGCAGCTTGGGGTCGATTCCAAGGCACTTGATTCTTTTCATTGCTTTAGGAGATTTACAGAAGTAATGGTATTGCCCTCCCTCTCTGTCTCTCTCCCTCTGTTCAAATGCACTTAATGAAATAAAAACTCACATTCATCAAGTTATCAGATCATAAACCTTGGTAAGATGATCGATCTTATGTGACCTTAATGGCATTCCTACCAGACGAAAGACTGTTTTTGGGACTATTATGGTGGCAATTTGCAAATGAAATGCCATGGAGAGACTTACAATGAATGCAATAACATAAGCATAAGGCAAATCACTCATCTTGAAATACACAAGGATTCCCTTAAGAGATCTAGGACAAACAAAAGTGTATTTTCCTCCTGCATACATCTAGAGAGTGCACAGTATGAAAACAGACATGAGTTCAAGAAGAAGGTGTTGCCAGTGCTTGTGGTCACACAAATGCAAACAATCAAACTATTTTGTGGTCTTGGGGACTTTCCGGTTGCCACTGGGTACCATGGAGCTGTAAAATGCCCTGTAAAACCTCCAGCCAGACTTTGTAGCAGAAGACGTACTGTTCCTGAAACCAAGACAGGGAAAAGGGTCCTGATTTTGGAGGCAGGCTAGATTTAAGGTTTTAACTTTGAAGCCCCCCACCCCTTAGCACTGACCTTGGTCTGAATCATCCCATGTCGCTGAAGTCTCATCTCCTTTACGATGTCGCTGATATTAATCTGCGGAGAAGAAGACAAATCTTGCATGGCCTTCATCATGCCCATTCTTTCTCTCCTCTACCAAGTAACATACGCGAGTGCCTTGAGATACGAGTGACTCGACTTACGCCAATTGTCATATGGCAGATTTTTGCTTTGACTTGCTAGCAAAGAAACTGAGATACGAGCGTTGTATGATGGCAAGAAACTCAAATAGCCAAATAGCTGCAGTTTAACAGATAGTAAAACACTTCAAACTGTTTATCAACACTGCTAGTTCCATTTGTCAAAAAAAAACAAAAACCCCAAACAAGTACAGGTATATTTAACAGAAGTCTGCTTAGCTTGTTGTGGATTAAATGTTCTCACGGGCCGCATTTAGCTCAAAGGTTGTAGGTTTTCCACACTTGATTTAATCACCTACTTGTAAGTGAGATTGATGACTTGAGAATAAAAGTGAGAATAAAAGTGAAAACGACACAATGCAACTTGTCGAGTGCTTGTCACTCACAGGCAAATCCCTCTCAATGAGGTTGAGGATAATGTCCGTACAGATGAGAACCCCCGAGCGTCCGATGCCTGCACTGCAGTGGACCGTGACAGGCCCTTTGTGGTGCACTGAGCGCAGATAGCGGATGAAGCGAACCAGTTGCTCGGAGTCGTGCGGAACGCCGTGATCAGGCCAGTGCGTGAACTTCAGGTGATGGACAACGTGAGTCTCAGCAGTCTGGAATGTTTCAATCGAAGCAAGGATTCATTAGAGGTCAAGTGTCATCCCTATAAACATTCTAAAATAGATATTTTAATGAAAAATGCATATAACATTATTCAATTCAATGTCTATACGAAAAAATAAATATGAGCAGAGAGCACGTCATCCATGTGCAAATTTGTGGATGTGTCATTCGACATCAAGTGGTCGCCGTATTGGGTGCGTCTCCTCCCTGTGACGTCACGCCGGTCATTCGGCATTGAAAACACGCTGTGGCCCCTACTATGGGAGACGAACATAGCCTTCTTACATGGAAGCTCTTTTTGGAGAAGAGAACATCTCACAACTGAGTGAAGTTAACGGGGCAATATTACCCTATTGTTTCAAGCCATATTTAGATGATATGCGGATCACGGCCAAACAAAGTCCCCGCCCAATCCACCTCCGGTGGCGGTGATAAAAACAATGAATGGAAGGTGAGCAACTCAAACTCTCCAAGTTCAGAGGCAGTAATGCCTTCTCACCTCTGGTTCCACCATGCGGATGAGTTTGATGTGGAAATATTCCAAGTACTGCTGGTTTTCCAGGTGGACGTTATACTTGCCCATGTCCAGGGGCTCATCTGGCTTCTCGGGGCAGTACTTGTGACATTTCACCTTGCCTCGTTCTACTTCTTGAGTCATCATTGCAATCACGTCGGATTTGTTTTCCCAGATCATCTGCCAGAACGCAGCCACCGTGGAGGGTAGCGGTCCTTGGCAGGAGATGTAGGAGAGTTCCTCAGCTCCCGCTTGCATGCGGATGTAGCTGGCGTTGATGTAGTCGTGCTTCTCTCCGAGGGTGACGCGAGTTTTGTCGTCTGCGGATGGAAAAGAGGACACACAACCAGGGTGAGTGTGTCCAGTTTCTTGCTTACATCAGTAAGTGTTTCCGAATAGAAAAAAAAAGAACACTCCTCCTACAGATCCTTGATAGTTTCCTGGGTTCTGTCATCTTGTTTTGCCAAAACTCATGCAATAACCAAATGAAAGTGTGCAAACAGCCTTGAGGTCTGCAACAAAGAGTAGGTTTGTTGGTGATGGGAAGGCTAATAGAATCAAAGTGTTTACCAAAAAATTCCCCCACCTACTTGGAATGTACTGGAAAATGGCTGTTTAAATAGAACAAATGGATTGGATCAGTTAATAACATGCTGTATGCGCAAACAGGGATGGGAGGCTGCATGTGGTGAGGCTCAGTCGTTTTCCATCGGGGCTCACTATCTTTGTCAGCATGCTCACTTATCCAACCCAAAAAAACAGTCCTTTGGAGGCTATAAAATAAATGTGCTTCGTGTTTGTCTTAAATGGATGGACAATTGTGATTTGTTTTCTTTTTTTTACCCCCAATAAATCTCATATAAAAGTCCAACATGTAATCATGACATACTGTTGTTCATTTTTCTCTGCCTTTTTGTGTAAAAACTACTGAGAGATAAACCACGCACGTTTTGACATTGTTGGGCTGTTTCTCATTAAAATTTGGTGGGATTTGCTACCAAAAGAAAGCTCTATATTCTTACAAAAGCATCTTTCATTAGCATTAATGTAGTTTATCACCACAAATCAAAGTTGTTTTATTGTCGTATTTTTTCAATCTGCCCTGCTCGCCTTCCTTAGTTATGTTAGTACATGTAGTTACATGATTTGTAATTTGAGTCTGCATTTATCGCATAAAATACCTTAAAAGACCTTCCCTGAGAAAGGTGAAAATCTCCGATAAAGACAGACCATATGAAATTTAAAGTAAATAATAATGGGGGCGTGATATCATGAAGTATTTGGTAGAAATGGAGCTGGACAAACGGAAAACACAGAACGGAGCCAAAGTGAACAAAACTACACTGCCGTAATATAAGACAGGGGTGCTCAACGCGCTGATCGATCGCGAGGCAGTTTCGGTCAATCGCGACGGCGTGCCGAGGAAAAAAAAAAAGACATCAGTCGTATTTTTTTTTTTTTAACTTTCGCTCACCGCACATGTGCGAACAACGACGTTACAGGAAAACACACTGTCAGTAACTTCCCCCCTATTTTAAGCTGTCGCTTAAGAACTCTTAACAAACATCAGTATTCTGCAGTAAAGAAGACAAAAATGTATCACTTTCATACGAATGGGAGGCGGCCAACTTTTTACAATGTCATTTTCGTTTTGCCTCATCTCCCAGTGGAGTGAAATGTGGAGCAGCATTTTGAACTGTATAAGGAAAATACGACACCGACATTCCACCGAAAAGCAAGCTGAGAATGAGAAAAGTGAACGTTTAAAGTTAATCATGTTGTGTAATATTGGCTCGTGCGGTTATGCAAGGCACACAAACGTGCATTTACACATAAAGAATCCCCAGTATACTTTAAAATAAATGTTTTTTGCATTTTTGTGGTGTGTAGATCTTTGTGACTTGGTCATTCGATTTCATCGTTGGTCATTCTAAAAAATAAATAGCAAGAGGGTGGATGCTTGAGAAGTAGATCTTGGGATAAAAAAGTCCGGGAACTCTGACATAAGACAATAACTTTATGTGGTGGTTGAATTTATGTATGATTTTTATATATGTAGACTATATGGCAGCACTACACCCTTTGACGAATTGACACGACGAGTCGGAAAGGATGGGACAGAACAGGCCATGTATAGTCAGTCGCCCCAGTAAACAATGTAAGTGCATATGAGGAAAACAGTCGAGGAAGGCAAAGTGTTCACAAGGACTGGGTCTACCAAGTATTGAGTAGTGTACTTCCATACCAGGCCACTATAGTAAATCCCGTTGGTGTCCAAATAAATCAACATCTCCACACGTGCACGTTAGTTACCAGAAGTCTCTGGTGTGCTGTGCACAATGAGGCTGAAATATTTTATTTACCTTTGTCGTACATTGGATCTCTGTAGATTGTGCAGGCGCACCGAATGACAGCTTTCAAGTTTTTCACTATTTCACTACATGAACATCACAATCTGTATCTTATGAGTCTTTATGTCTCACAATGACTTTCTAACTATGAAGCACCTAACTAGAATGACAGCACGTAATGCCTGCTGTCTGTCTGCCCTTGAGGCTACTCCATTTATAAAAGTCATTGACCTACATCTATTATCGTAATTAAAAAATGTTTTGCTCATGTTCTTGGATGACATTTAAAATAAGCATCCCAGAAGTATATTTTGACTGTGGTGGCTGAAGTAAATGGAGAAAACTAATTGAATGGTGAATGACTCACAGGGCAGGATGTCTCTGTAGCGGTTCCTGTCTCTGTTTTTGGGGGCTTTTCCCACCATGCAGTCATCTGAAGGCTTTAGGTGCTCCAGAGCCTAAAGTCACATCAGTCTGTAAGAATGTCACCATGTATGTAATGTTCCATTGAGCAAGATTCACTTAAACCCACCAGGAATTCTTTGACCAGTTCCTGCTGGTCTAGTTGGTGTTGCAGAATCTGGATAATGGCTTTGACCCTTGAGCCTGAATACTGGCTGCTTCGAGATGGGCTAATGAGGGCTAAAGTGGACAGTTCCTCCTCTGAAATTATGGGTGGGCCTGAGAAGTAGATAAAAAAAAAAACACTGTGTTGTATCAACACAGTCACACAGGATGTTCCCAGAAGGATGCGGTCTCTGAGCATTGTGTTTTACAGAACGTCATCAGCAGAGTCACATAAAAACTACGTCTTACATCGCCGACAATGTTGTATTTATTCATTTATTTAAATAAGTTATTGGTGGTCTGATATTTACATTACTACGTCAGAAGTCACGTGACAAAGCTAAAACTCTTTTGGATACAGATATACTGTGCAGGATAGCCACGCGGAGTTAATCTCTATTGCGAGTCATTGATTGGATCGGCGAATTGTAACATTAAGACAGTCGGCATAAAATGCTAATTATTGGCCGGTAGTGATAAAACCGATCAGATCGGTCAAAGGTCTCGTTTCAATAAAGTCCTTTTTGTGAGTAGGTGAGTGGAGGAATATAAACCTGTCTGTGGTGAGGTGTTTTTGTGAGCAGTGGTGTCAAACACATCGTCTTCTTCCTCTTCACTGCTCCAGCCATCTGACTCTGGTTTCCGGATGCTTTTGCACGATCGGTCCAACAGTTTGGTCACAGTGTGTTTCCTGGGGGAGTCAGGGGGCAGGGGGGGGGAGACCACACCATTTTTACTCTTCGGTAGGTAGGGACCAGTTGAGATCATGCAAGGCTGAGCTTCCTTTCCCTGCGACTTTTCCACCTAAAATACAGTATACGACACCATGCTAAAATATTTACTATTCATCAGTCTGTTATTCTTTTGGGGGGGGGGGGGGGGTTGGAGTACAAGGTCCACATGGTGTTGCTCAATAACAACGCTTGTGCTCTTCAGAATTGTATAAAAAATTCAGCTTTTTAACAAAGCAGAATGCAAATTCCGACTTGTAAATTAATCAATGCTTATTATTGCGGTTGTAGTGGTGTAGAACTACACTGCATCATACACGGAAGTATTCATAAGATTTGTTTCTGTAATTCATATATTATAATCTTAATTTATCTATCCATCCATCTTCTTGGCCGCTTATCCTCACATGGGTCGCGGGGAGTGTTGGAGCTTATCCCAGATGTCAACGGGCAGGAGGCAGGGTACACCCTGAACTGGTTGCCAGCCAATCAGAGGGCACATTGAGACAAACAGGCGCACTCACAACCACACCTAGGGGCAATTTAGAGTGTCCAATTCATGTTGCATGTTTTTGGGATGTGGGAGGAAACCGAAGTACCCGGAGAAAACCCATGCAGGCACGGGGAGAACATGCAAACTCCACACAGGCGGGTGTGGCATTGAACCCGGGACCTCAGAACTATGAGGCCAACACTTTACCAGCTGAGCCCACCATGCCACCACTTAATTCATCTATCATTTATAATTTATTGCAGGGCACATACAATCATTGACACGTGTGCATAATTTAAGAGTTCTCAATGAACTCAACAACATGCATGTTTCTGGAATGTGGGAGGAAAACTGTACCGGCAGAAAACCCACACAAGAATAAGGACACTATTCCACAGAGGAGGGCCCAAGATTTGAACTAGAGACCTCTCAGGTGTGAGGCAGTTGTGCTAACCACTCATTCACCACAATCATGTTTTTAAATTCATTTCACTTCTACATAGGTGACTTGCTTATTATTATCGGAACATAAGTCGAGATTCATCATCCCCCCCATCGATTCAGGCCTGTACTTGCCTCAAGGTGGCCCTTTTATTCATTGCTCTCTATTCCCTCCCAGTGGTGAACAAGGAAACTCCAGCACAGCCAAACATGACGGGTCTGATTGAACTCAATGTCGGTGTCCGGATAGACGGCTTAAGACTTGATTGCTCCCACAAACAGATGTGAAAGCGGATGTACTGACCCAGTGCACACATTATTGCGTCTGCCAAACACGCTTAATAGTCGAGGAGTTCATTTTGCGTGTTCTGGGAAGAGAATATGCAAATAGGTAATTTCAGCATACGAGTTATCAAATCTGTGACAAATTGGGATGACTGGAACGGTGGAATTTCTGAATGATCTGACTTGTAGCCACTCATCTTGGACAAACTCGTTTCAACTCTGCATTTCTTTACAGGTAGCTCATAGCAAAGCACGATTAGCTGGCCTCTCCCTGAGTAGTTTTTGGCCGCAGTGTTCCAAGTTTTAAATGAAATGTTATGCTGAATGGGGTCTCAGGAGGAGATGAATCAAACAAATGAACGCTTTGATGAAATTGTTTGCATCCCCCCCAAATTATCGGATGGATACATTTATTTTCTGTCACTTGTTAATATGCTTGTCTTACACTGACACTTCTAAATCCATTACTTGAAAATTTCATTTTGTGCCTGTGGTCCTCTCAAAAACGTCCGATTTTGAAAATCATCAGCGCGACCTAAAACACAAAACACTTTCTTGAATGGCGTGGTCTCCACCACTTTTCCGCTCATTGCCAATAGCCCCTACAATATGTTACTTGAACATGCAATTCAGTGCCTGCCTTTTGGTATCTCAGTGAATCAAGCCTGAAAGGTAAAGTGGCCTAACTCACAAAAATTAATAAGCTTCAGTATTATTCATATCCACCGTTTGCAAGTCAGCTTCCATTGTGTTATTTTCTTTGTGTGTTTCAGAATTAAAATTAAAAGATGCAAATGAAATGGGCCACTATATGATACAAGGGAAGAGGCGTTAAGGAAATGACTACCTGTCAGAAGCTGCATGTAACATTTCAGTGACATTCAGCGACGGGCAGCAGGCTTGATGAGAAGGCGTGCTGTCACAGCTCTCCTAGTCCACAAATCAGCAGGCAGCCATTGGTGAAAAGAACAAAATGGACGGACAAACGCATACATATACTTTATGTAAAATGGAACCTCCAAAGTCACCATCAAAAGTCACACACAACTATCATCATGTGTGTGAATCTTAAAAAACACCAGCTCAGTCAACATTTAAATGGCCGTTGCGTTAAATCTTTACGTTTTTTGTGACGCTGTCGCAGAGGCGTAACATTGATTACAAAAGAATAAAAAAATAGGATATGATTACAATAATGGAGAGGGTCTTCAGTTTATACAGTAAACTAAACTCAATATTAATTACATTATCAAACAGAACATGAACATATAATTACTGTATTCTACTAGATGACATAAACTTATTTACTTCTACCAAAAGCTAGAAAATGTAAAAAGTTGTCAGTATGCATCTACAAGAACCTATAAGGGGTCTTTAAAGGATTTTTATTTTACAGTGGTATGACAGTCAAGAATCTTAAAATGTTACTGAAAACATAAAGTAGTTAGATGTATGTTATTTCATATGGAAATTGTTTTAAATGAGAGCAACTTTGAAGTGAACCAGAATCACAAAGCTTTTATTGTGTTTAACTTTGGTACTTCTGCTATGTTTATACTGTACTTGATGCGTGTTACCTGATTAACTGGCGTTTCATCCATTACCACAGTCAGTTGCCGTGGAGTCGGAGGCGGCATTGTTACCAAGACTCCCGATTCATTAAACGTACATTCTGCAGTCACCTCTGAAACAAAACAAATAAAGAAGCATTTTATTGTTTTTAACAGGTTTTTGCTTGACCAAATCATGGACAATGTACAGATCATACCAGGGGGGCGCTCTGCTGGTTTATTCATCATGGCGTCAGGAGAGGACGAGGCATCAGAGGTGGAAACTGGAGCTGGCTGCTCTGCCAAAACGGCCTGGGCGCCTGCGGCCATGTTGGGCGGTGTGGGGGATTCGGAATAGCTCAGCGGCAGGATGTCTCTGCAGATGGTGAGCTGCACTGTGCCCTCAGCTTTACGCAGGATATCCACCACCTTATTGTGGCTCAGTCCGGACACAATAACACCGTTCACCTGGTATAAGACAGTCGGGATCTATGGTTTTACCAGAGGACAGAGCAAAAGTTCCAGATATACCTTATGGGCAAACATAATTGTTAATGTTACCTCTAGAAGAATATCTCCCACTCTTAGTCTGCCGTCCTGCTCAGCTACTCCACCAGAACAGATTTCTTTCACCCTGAGCATACTGCCATTGGTCCCTCCAACCAGAGCAAAACCAAGGCCGCCTCCTTCTGGTTTGGTAAACTCTACTTGCGTGATGCAACTCTGAAGGGACAAAAACGTGACCAAGGGACAGAGGAATTGTTTGTAGTGAGCATTGGAATCTTATAGCCAGTACCAGTTTGTCTCACCATTGTTCTCCTCACTATCTCCACAGACAAAATCAGGTACTTTAGGCCTACTACTATTTCCAGTACCTGGTCAGAATAGGTTCCAAATGTGGAAAATCAATAGCATTTGAGAATATCTGGCTAAAATGACATGCGAATGCAGGCTTTTACGCCACAATGCTCTTCCACTGATGTTAACTTGTTTACGTTTTTCATTTTGACTAATCTGTTGAATGTCCTGTTGTTTTTGTAGTTTCACACTAATACTGGACAGTGAAGTCGAAAACCTACCGTTCCAAACGAAGACGGTACTAAGTGTTTGAATAGTGGTAATAGTAGTCTTGTGTTACATTATGTGCTACACACACACAAAATTACATCTAGTAATAACACAATTTAAGCCCAAAGTGTCACCCCTATAAGCATTCTAAAATAGCTATTGAAATGAAAAATACATATAACATTATTCACTTCAATGTCTATCCGAATAAAAAAAAAAAATAAGCGGAGAGCATGTCATCCATGCGCAAAGTTGCAGAAGTGTCATTCGACATCCAAGTGGTTGCCATATTGGCTTCATTTACTGCCCGTGACGTCACCTGCCATTCGCCATTGAAAACACGCTGTGGCTCCTACTATGGGACACGCCCCTTCAGACACGGAAGCTCTTTGTCCGGGGCAATATTACCCTACTGTTTTGAGACATATTTAGATGATATCCGGATCACTTCCAACTAACAATAGACTCCCAGACAGTTTGTATGAGCCAGCCCGCCCGAAGCTGTGCTCATCTGCGAGGCATGGCTTCGGCGGCGGCTCGTCTGCCCACCTACTATGGGACATGCAAGCGTGATCGGTGGACACGGCGCCGACGGGCACATCGACAAATTTAGCACCTCTGACTTACGGACGCGGATCATTTGTTAAGTTCTGAAAGGCTTACGTCCTCCCCCCGACTATTGATTTTTTTAGTAGCTCTGAACACACCTACCTGTCATTTGGAACCCACGAAGCTCTCGTCCTTTGCACCCGTGCAATCCCTTTTTCACGACGAACCGGGTCTCTTGTAAACTTATGAAGGGTAAATCCATCCTCCCAAGTGTTCAACCACTGTCCAGCAATGCTACGAGCTGGCATTTTGGCTAACATGAAGCAACAAAGAGCCACCTTCCCGCAGGTAAAACTAATCGAAACAAACTAGTCCACTTGATTGTGCTATGGCCCTTAACATCACTTCCTGTTTCTTGTTGAAAACAAATCCCTTGAGAGGATTTTCACAGCGGGAGTTACAAAAAGCCATATACGTCAAAATCACGTTTTGTGGTGGTAAAAAAACGGATGGGTCCATACCGGCTGCCGTTTATTCATTAATAACATACTAAAAATAATCCATTTCTTGACAGTGGCTCTTTAATTGTGTTACAAGAAGAAGAAAAACACTTACATCCTGCTGTTCAGCCACAGACAGACATCTGAAGTTGCCAAGAGTTCGACTGACAACTTCAACTGCAGGGAAAAAAGAGCAATAGATTGGCTATGAATCAGCAGAAAATGTAGACAAAAGCAGTTGCACACAAGTATTGATCAAGTCCGTTTCGTTCAATCTAATTAATACCCAAAGTTCAGCAACACATGTAACCCAAAGAAATTCCTTTTCGCCTCACTTATATTCTACCATTCGTTGATTTGAACCAATTAAATTGCAGAGTCAGAGCCGGAAAGAACCAAGACAAGACATACCTATCGCCTCTTCAGTCATTCTAAATGTGTTGATGGCTATGCGCCTCTTTTCTGACAGGCGACAAGAAAAGGTCTTTTCAAAATGACAGTATCCACTGTCGCCCGAGCTGCTGCGAATACCGTCACCCAGCAACTGAAGCATCTGTACAATAGACCACCGTAGACCGGGACTGTATGTGTGCGTGTGCATGTGTGAGTGTTCCCAATGATGATAGACAAAACTTGGGCCCTCACTGCGAGATTAATAATTAGCAAGCCTCTGGCCCCCACCGGTGTATTGGACTGCAAGGCTGTTGGCATCAAACACACTCACAAGATCTCTCTGTCAACCAAACTCATACAAAGCAACAAGAGTGTGCTGACGGAGAGATATGGTGGGATGACAAAGATAAGGAGCGTATCTCACCATCTTCAGGAGGTGATTCTTTGTCAGGAGAGACAGGCTCTTCAAAACGAGCAAAGAACTTCCTGTCCTTTTTCCAGTCAAACAGACCTGGAAAAGAAGTACCCAAAATAAAAAAAAAAAGAAAAGGTCAGACAGATAATGACCTCATTCTCCTAAAACCATGTTGGAAATGATTGAACTTAAATGATAATTTAGTTAAACACAAACATATGTGGTTTCCCAGCATCTGTGTTTCTAGCAACCAAACTTTTCCTCATGTTTGTCCTTTGGTTTACTGAAGCAGATGAAATCATCTCATAAATCTTTCACAGACTCCTCACCGTTCCATTTGGCCTTGGGTGTCACTGGCTGGTCATCTCTGGAACATCGGAAAGACACAAACAGCAGCGTGAGTCAGTTGCTTTTCTGTCTCTTGTCTATTTCTTTCATTTTGATTTGAGCCCTAAGCAAGCACGCACCTCAGGATTTTGAGTTTGACTTTACGCGGGGCGATCTCGCAGGCTTTGACAGCGTCATCCAAGGTCATCCCCAAAGTGCACCTGCCGCAGATGTAGAGGATCTTGTCATTAGGTTGGACGCTGCCCTCTTCACTGGCCGGGGAGCCTGGCACTACCTCCAGACAGTAAATGCCCTGCCATTTGCTGCCAATGCCACCGGTCAGTTTGATGCCTGGAGAAAATACACACAAATGCCGGATTTGCGATTTTCTACTGCACAGCTGTATTAAGCTCGACTTGATAGGTATAAGGCGTTCGATTTTCATCCATCCAACCATTTTCTTTGCCGCTTCTCCTCACAAAGGTTGAGGGGCGTGCTGGAGCCTATTCGAGCTGTCAACGGGCATGAGGCAGGTTACACCCTGAACTGGTCGCCAGCCAATCGCAGGGCACATGGAGACAAACAGCCGCACTCACAATCACACCTAGTTGCTATTTAGAGTGCTCAATTAATGTTGCATGTTTTTGGAATGTGGGAGGAAACCGCAGTGCCCGGAGAAACCCTACGCAGACACGGGGAGAACATGCAAACTCCACACAAGGATCGAAGTGATTTATCTCATATAGTATCAGCCAGCTCTGGCAGAAGTACTCACAGTCTTTACTTAAGTGGAATTACAGATACTAAAAAAGATAGTAAAATTGATTTGACTCCTTCACTTAACTAAAAGTAAAACAAAAAGTACAGAGTGAAGTGTACTGAAGCACAAAAGTAAAAATTAAGTGACTTTTCCTCTGTCAGTTACATACAATAGCCGTTTAAATAACTTAGCACAATGCAAAATACGTTTTATGCTCACTGGTTAACATTCGTCCATGTTGCTCCTTTTTTCAACCTTACAAGTACCCAAGATCTCAATCACTCAATAGAGTATAGTGGTTCTGACCAAAGATATGAAGACTATAAGACAGCGCGGTGTGGGTGCCCGGCGGGGGCTTATAGTCTTCATATAGCTGGCTGACGTGCCTACGTGGCGGCCATGTTTGGGAAGGTCAACGTTTCAAAAGTAATGCACGGACAATGAAATTAATACATAACTTGCTCGAGTGAGTCAGTGCATGGCGAGCATAGTCAGTGCCATGCAGTTGATAAGGGACACGGAGGAGAATAGAAATTTACCCCAAAACCATCTTGAAAACTACAAATCTACTGCTGACCTAATATCATGTTTCTAAACTATGTGATGAACCCTGTTTTTAGACTAGAACCTTCTTGCTGTGACGCCACAGTACTTCCTTCTCAGTATGATGTGATGACATTGGAAACAAAAGAGCGAAGGACCAACAGTAGTCGTACCGAGTTGTCCTGAAGTTGTCTTGTAGAGGACAATATCAGGCAGGCTGTCACAAGAAGGGGGTGCCACTAAGTTGGTAACTGCCCTGCCCAGAGTCATACTGAGTCTCCTGGGAGAAGACCTGAGAATCGTCATGGCGACTTCATCTGCCACATTCGTAACATCATGTCCATTTACCTGCCGACGATTGACAAGGATGAAAATAAACATAGCAACTAACACGGCTGCAAACAAGCGGGCATTTACTGTGATAAGACGGTCTCCAGCTCTGAGGCGTCCATCTGCCTTTGCTGGGTTGTCAAGTATTTCCTGTATGTAGTAGCAGTTGTCCAGTTTGCTTCGGGTGATGGTGAAACCAAAGCTTCCACTCCTGGACTTGGTCAGTAGAACCGTCAACTCAAATTCTTTTACTAATCCCTGCGAGGCCCCAAACAAATACCCAAAACAACAATGAAAAAATTCACAGACGACTGCATTCAGATCATTGTTAAAACATGATGTTAGGTGTCTGTTAAACTAGAAGTGTTTTGGAGATAAACTGACCTTTCTTCGACTCTCATCTTCATCTTCATCCTCATCATCCTCATCCTCATCCTTGCATTCCCTTTCTTTCTTCTCCTGCTCATCTCTATGCTCTGCATTAGTCTGGGCAGGTGGAGGTATTACTGTGGATGGAAGGGTGGGAGCAGGTGTGCTGACATAAGAAGGCGTTGATGAGATTATCTGGGTTGTGATAGGGCCTGCTGGTGGAGGAGGATTTTGAGGGAGCCTTGCAGCAGGCTGACTATCTTTGGGGGGTGCTTTCCATTCCAGTGGAAGCTGCTGCCCCTGCTGGAGCGGGTGTTGCTTGGCTTTGGATGGCTGGGTTGTGAGGGGCTGAGAAGGGTGTGCCAGGGCACAAGTGGTCAGGGTGTCAGATGACAGGTTTAGAGGTGACACGGTAGTATTTGGATTCTGTGAGCTGGAACTAGTCTGAGCAAAAACAGAATTGTTGGAAGTCTGAGAGAGAGGAGTTGGAGTGACAGAAGTCTGGGAGAAACTTGACGGCGTGTTAGAGGTTTGTGATAGACCAGAGAGAGGATTAGACGTTTGAGAGAAACTCGAGGAAGTTGTTGGGGTCCATGAGGTGGGGCTTGTGAGGTTTGATAATGGCGTTTGAGTGGCCTGATTGGACTGGAAATTTTGTTGAGGTTCTAGTGTTGAGCTGATGGTCAAATACTCCTCATCTGCCATGATAGTCAGTCCATTTCCCACAAGACAGTAGGTCACACTTCCATCTGCCTCCTCTCGAACACCACTGTAAAGAAAACGATCAATTTCATCGTGCTGTATACCAGAAGCATCAGTTTGGGTTACTTAATCCAGAGTCTACCAATGGTCAACAAGGAAAATAAATAAAATACAAAAGTATTTGGCTTAATAATTTGATCTGAAGTCAATGCCCTACCAGTTCTCATTGCTAAACTTGTGGCAAACATATCAGCCTTAAAAATAAAATCTTGAGGGTCAGGCTGTCAACAACTACCCTGGTCAGGATGAAAAGCCGAAAACTGCTGACTTTGAACAAGAGGAAGCCCTTGGACCGGTCATCCGTTATTCAGGCTATAAACTAAGATATTTACACATTTATTAACATTGGCAAACCATGAAGAAAAAACTGCACCTTTTAGTTCAGTGAGATTCCAGTAATAAAAAAAAAAAAAACATCCCTCTAGTGAGTGTCAAACTTACAGTGTTTAGGCCTAAGATATGATACTCCCGGCTTGCAGTTTTGTTAATGGAAACTATTGTTCATAAAGAGTTACCATATAATACAATGTTGTCTTGCGTCATTTTCCTACCTGGCATACATGGAATTTGAAGCTGTCTTAGGGAATACGTCAAGTATCGCAGTTGAACTTGTTGCGACGGCCTCTTCCCCATCCTCACTTGCCTTCCTTGTTACTACTTCCTGTTGCTCTTCTGGTTTCCTGACACTCAACTGTGACTCTTGATGGGCTGGTCGAAAGCAGACTGGCGGCGAGCTGGGTGGCGTGGCAGAAGCGATTGAGGCTGGCGAGATTGGCGTCGGAGACGAGGGAGAGACTGGTATGGGAGGTGATCCCACACGAGATGATGATGATGGAGGAGTCTGTTCACCTTGAACCTCCCTCTCTTGTCCCTCAAAAAAGCTTGGACCTGCAGTAGGCTCTGGGCTTTTCTCCGCTGTGTCATTCAGCTCCTCCTCAAGGGTTGTGGCCGTATTCTGAGCAGGTATGTTAACATCAAATTGAAACTTAAGAAGCTGGCTATAGTCGTCCCCAAGACGGATGTCCAGAGACCGAGATCGGATCTCCCTGATAGGTGCAGGGCTCTTAAGACAGAAAGCGAAGATAAAGTAATATCACATTTTGGACAGTGAGATATCATTTGAGATATCTATCTTGACTCACCAGTGTCTTGTCATCAGCATCGTACAGCACTCCTGGACCGGGTCGACAGATCAAGAGCTGAACTTCAGAAGGGGCACCTCGTAGCAGGAACAAAACCCTCTAAGATAGCAAAGATAAAAAATGTGGGTAATTCAGGATAGTCTTCATGACCTGAGATGTATACCAGTGTTCGTGTGACGTTAACTCCTTGGCAGAACACACCGAAACACTGTGACCCAACCAGCTTGCTATTTGGGGTAGCATTAGATTAAAAGATTAGTGAACCAGTGATGTAGCCAAGCTGCACTCCCTGGTTCTGGAGCCCATTCACATATTTTGTCTGACTAAGCACTTTCTCTTCTGCTCACATACTGTTAATGAACACCATCAAAATCATTACCTCTGCTCAGCGAAAAAGTATGAGTGGTATTTTTTTCACATTCCAATGATTAGATGAATGAAACCAAAAATCAGATGGTGCAACTGCGTTTAACACAAGAGGACGGGAGATGTGAGTGTCTGCTGGAGGAGTTCCCCTATTCCCATTAAAACACTGTTGGTGCCATCTTGCCAGTTATACGACCCCAAAAGTGAGAAATTTCCAGATGGCCTTCATGCTGCAATTTCATATCTGTACATTTCAACTACAATAGACGCAAGGACAAATATGGAAAAAAAACCAAATGATTCTTTTGTGAAAGCCGGGGATGAAATATTTGCCGTTTGGGAGACTATTACCACCCAACTGCGACTGGAATTGACCTGACCTGTCATATCCTATTTTGTTTGCTTGTTTCCTGCGTGGAAATTTCCTTTTGTGTTGCAGTCCCTGGGTGCTGGTCGGTGGGCTGAGTCTCTAGTGATGCAGTGGCTGGTGATTTAAGCGCCCATTTGCCAGATGGTTTTCTACGCTTTCCTTGTGCCTTTCTAGTTCCATATTACCTAATGGACAAATGACATTACAAATCAAGTTCAACATACCTGGTAGGAAAGGTCCTTGACAGGCTCTTTGTTGACAGACAAAATGATGTCTCCTTCTTGTAAGAGACCGCTTTCATGGGCCGGCTGACCGGGGAACAGACGCTTGATGCGGACTACGCTGCCGTGGTCTTGCCCGGTGTTAATTTGGGAAATGTTAAAACTGAAGCCCAGACCTGACAAACTCTTCTTCAGGATGACTTCATGTGTATTTTCTAGGAAGAGTTAGGGAGACTTAATGAATCATGTCATTTTAATTCTGGTAGTTACTGTATCATACACTTCAGAAAAGTCCTGTTCCAATGTTTTCCGCCCTCCTAGGGACAGTCCTTCAGTGGAAAATGCAAGTGTAACAGCAAAGAAGTTAACAATGACATTAATTAGGATTTCAATTTAAAATTAGGTTAAGAGAGGCTGACGCTTTACACTAAACATCCACCACTTTCACCAACAGACAAGTGGTTTTGGATTTTATATACCGTACTTCTCATACACCAAAAAGTCAGCTGCGATAGATCACCCGTGGCCTTAATTAGAACAACGCTTATAGGAAATGGATGCACTGATGAATAAAATAACTACCGTAATTTCTGGCCTACAAGTTGCGACTTTTTTCTCACACTTTCAAGCCTGCAGTTTATGCTGTGATGCGGCTAATTTGTGCATTTTTTTCTAACGGGGGCAAGGGAGCACTCTCGCGGAAAAGGTAAGAGTGAGACCGATGGAATATACTGTATGTGCCGAGGAAGTGACTTTTACCGGTCCAGCCCTATTAGCGCTACGCTAGCGTGTTACTGCTGTGTCTCAGTGATTTTTACCAGTACGTTTTTTTTTTAACCGGCCCTGTAGCGCGCCACTAGCGTTCGCGTTAGCGTGACAGCACTAGTATTAGCATTAGCATTAGCATAGCTTCGCTAGCGTTAAACTCTGTGTACCATTTTTCTTTGTAAATATCTGTTTTAATGTGGGTTTCAATGTGGGCACTTGCGGCTTTTGTATGTACCAAATGATATTTCCTTTGCAAATGTACTGGGTGAGGCTTATAACCAGCTGTGCTCTGTATGCCGGAAATTACAGTAAACTTGTTATGGTACGCAGTGGTCAAGGTATGTCGACGCCGTGAACTGCCCTATTAACTAGACTTGGACTGTGAAGTGTCTCGGGGGGAACAAGGCAACGTCAGCCTTAGATAACTCTGACAGCCACCACAATGTAACTGTCAGATGACTCACAGTCACCTCAGGCCTGTGTCTGCGTGTGTCTCTAATACTCTTATGTTTCTTTGGCGAGCACACACACTCACCATCAGTAACAAAGCTGTAGTCCTTGGCTCGGCCATTCAAGGTTGTTTCCAAGGAGACCTCAGTCCTGGGGGGCTGTGTGTGTGATGCACTGTGGACGGAGGCTGGGTGGGCGTAGTTGGTTCTGGGTTCCAAGATGATTGTTGGGTCCCTCTCTAGCAGCAGGTTCACCACCTACCACAACAGTTTAGAAATCTGAATTTCATGTGCCTTTTTGTTGTTTATGCTGTGTGATACGAGTCACTAGGCCGTTAAAAGACACCAAATAACCCACAATATTTTTTTTCCCATTACAGTATTATGACTGTATACGTATGATGCTCATCTAAATATAGGATTGAATATGTGCATGTTTGTGTCTTTTCTCTTCTCTGAGAACTAAAACCTATTTGGCCACTGTCAGACTCGGGGGACCAAATATCTTGTCCACTGAACCCTTGTATGTAATGAAGGACACTTTCCAGACAACAGGTGATAATCGACAACATAGAGAGGCTATGTAAACACTATCTTTAAGTAGATTTACTCCTCCCACATGCTTTAAACACGTTAACTTATTGAAACGCACATAAACCCATTAAAACACACTTGAAGACATTTGAAATGTATTTGAACACACATTGCAAGGATAAAATGCGTAGACAATACAGTACTGCATGTTTTGTAGTGTCTGTTTGACATGACTTTAAAAGTTGAGGCCTGGTGAGGTTCCATGTGAAACGGGTAAGTCTGCATCTGAGTGTCTGGACATGATGTGTGGCCCGAATTTGCTCTGTGAATGTGCTCATTGTGTTTTAGTGTTTTACTGTTACGACGTTCAGCAAACGGACGAAAAATCTATCGATGACCGTGGCTCTCTCTTCCCACACGCGTCGGTATTGCAAAAAAATGAAGCTGAAAAAGACCCATGAAAAATGGTCGGTCACTTGAAAGTTTTGCGATACATAAGGGCAGCAGACATTTAACTAGTGTAGCGTGTGATCATTACAATCTATTCAGTGATGTTACCGGGTGTGTTATTCTTTTATATTTGTTTGAAAACTAATGGGCCATGCCTATTTTGCCGCCCAAAAATCTGATCCTCATCAAAAACTACATATTAGGTGACAAAAGGACCAGTGGGATGCCCTTGTCAAAGAGTATGCGGTTCCGTGTATGCATGATACCGTGTGTGTGTAAGTGTGTGCGCGTGGCAACCTCCTCAGTCCGCTTCAGGCACTCGACAGCTTGTTGGTGTGTCACAGCCCTCAGGTTTGAGCCATCAACCTCCAGCAGTCTGTCACCTGTCATATGCAAACGCACCAATCTAATATTCGTCATCATTAGCAGCATCAGTACATCAATGTGTGTGTGTGTGTGTGTGTGGATGTGTGTTTGACGGACGGGTCATCAAATCCTCAGTGCTCCTGTTCAGTCGAGCATGAACAGGCAGAAACACAATCTATTTGGCCAATTGTATACATATACTGCACATATGACCCACAAAAAAATAATGTAATTCCAAAGAAACAAAAAAGGGTGTTTAAGTAGACATTATGTATCAGAAAATATATATAAATTACCGATTTGAATGCGACCGTCCTGCTCGGCCGCGCCTCCAACCACCAGACTTTTGATGTAGATGCCGCCATACCTCACACTCGTGTTTATCCCTCCCTTTTTTTTTTTATGAAACAAAGAAATGGTTAGGCACACTGCCACAGTGACTCAGTTGTAAAATTTTCAACTTTATGTTGCTTAGAGCTCACAAATCGTTCGTGTTTATGTTATGTTTTTTATTTTTTTTTTGTTTTTTAACTCACAGCAATACTAAGCCCAAGGCTCCCACTGCTCTTCTTTAACTCCACTATAAACCTCTCCCCAGTTTTTAGACTTAAGGTTGAGGGAGACCTGGAACACATGTCCTGAAAATAAAGAGGAAACAATTCTTGTATATTTTTGAAAAACAATTAAAACAAAACGGCTGTATTCAGGTTTTCAAAAAGATGTTTTTTTTTTTTAAAGCATAGCAACACTATATTAAGACTGCCATGCCAAAAAAAAACAACGCAACTTAATTTGTTAAACTTCAATTTAACATTTGAGTACATCAAAATAGTAAGAATAAAAAAACCAATAACCGTTCTTTAAAACATTAAAAAAAAAAAACATACACAAAGAAATCAGCTGTGCTTTCATCCTGAGTGACACACGGGAACTTCCAAAGATTGCAATGTCTAAACATAACATAAAACCTTAAAGGATCTGTTACAAACAGCCACAAAACATGTAACGCATAATGATCAAAATAACAAACATGTTGGATTGTATCATCATAGCGATCTGAGGACTTTATGAAAACTGAAACAGCCCCTGTTAGGAAAACGTGCCCTGCCACTTAACATATCGAAGGATAAAATATAACACGTGATCATACTAACCTGTGCGTCATGTATTCGCACCACAGGGATGTGAAGCTTTCTGTTTTTCTTGGGCGTGGCCATGCTGGACAACGTGATGGCCTCTTCCAGTTCATCCATGGCATGTCGGTACTCTGTGCCGCTCAAGGTGGTCTGAGAGCCAAAACTTCTCTCCAACGCCAAGCCCAGTGTGCTTTGGCACAGGGAGTTCTTGCTGTCTTTCAGACACTCTGCTCATAGAACAAAGACAACCACATTTACTCGGGCTCTGATCCATTTTTGAACAACAAAGTCTGCATTCAATTGCTTTCTGTTACGTTTAGGCTGCGACACAATCAGCTCCACTTCCTCAGGGCTACTCTGTAAGATGGCAGCAGCATCGCTGAACGTTACCCCTTCCAAACTCGTCTTATTTAGGGAAATGAGACGTCCACCTGGAGGAAAAAAAAGAAAATTCAATCTCATCTGATTTGTGTTTGAAGGAATGTATTTTTAAGTCCAACCTGGTTTAATCCGTCCATCTTTGTCCGCAGGTCCATCTGGCACAATGGAAGCAATGAATATACCAAGGTCGAGTTTACCTGTATTGTCCTCGCCTACGATCACAAAGCCTGCAACGGGACCACGGCGGAGGCAGAGACAGAAGTCCTCATTGAAACAATTAGGGAAGTGTCTCTTCTCGTGAATTTTACTTGACAGCTCACAGCTAAGTGCTGCATGGAAAACTCACCAAAGCCAAGTTTGGGATCCCTCTTGAGGCTTACACAGATAATTTCTCTCTCTGGTGGAGTCCTGGTTGGTGTGTCAACTGGAAATATTGAACAGAAACCCTGTTAATCCTGCATTATGTAGTTGGCAACTATAGATGTGAGGATAACCATGACAAATATACTACAGTATAAAATATCACGTTCAATTACATGTTTAAGTGGTGAATGAGATTGTAGTCAGGCACTTAAAAATAAGATTATGCTAATTAAGGCTTTCTAAATTGGTTATTAATTAGCTTGTTAAGGCTTTACAAAGACATTTGGTGCTATACTATGGAAAAGTGACTTTTTTTTGTATACAAATTGTTGGGTCTCTGGCCACATAAATCTTTATGCCTTTTTCTGAATATATGTCTGGGCGTTAGCTTTTCTCTCATCCAACCCACAGTTATGTAACCTTTGTTGTCATCCATTCATCCATTTTCTTTGCCGCTTAGCCTCACGAGGGTCACCGGGAGTGCTGGAGCCTATCCCAGCTGTCAACGGGCAGGAGGCGGGGTACACCCTGAACTGGTTGCCAGCCAATCGCAGGGCACATAGAGAGCACAAACAGCCGCACTCGCAATCACACCTAGGGGCAATTTAGTGTTCAATTAATGTTGCATGTTTTTGAGATGTGGGATGAAAACGGAGTGCCCGGAGAAAACCCACGCAGGGACGGGGAGAACATGCAAAATCCACACAGGCGGACCTAGTAATCTCTGAAAACACTACGTATAGCCAAAAGCGGAGTTGCGTTGACTTGTTGGATGTGCAGATTTGCGTTAGCTCACAGCATTTTGTTCTGTTACAATTATTTCTTGGTGAAGTTGTTGATGGAGTGAGGCTGTGCACAATAGTTAGCAAGAATCTTGGAGAAAGTTCTTTCACATGACCATCAGAGCCAGGAAATTTCTTGGGTGCTGTGCGACCACCGTTTTGTTTTGGTGGCTTCCAAGGAGAACTACAACATGGGAAAAGCCATCAAAATAGTTAAAAATACTTCACCTCGTATAGAAGAAGAAGTATCCGAGTCTTTCTGCAGCGAGACACTGGACATCAGTCTTGGAATCGATTCTGGTGTGCTTTAAAAAAAAAGCATAAAGAGAAAATAAACTTTCATAATGCAGAGAGACGATGAAAGCTATTATCTTACAGTATGCCATTACTTCCAGTAGGGACGCTCTTTCAGATCTTCCCCGGTTTCAGGCGGCTCCTTGTTCAGCTCCCTGCTCATCTCCCGCCTCATCTCTCTCCGATGGCGAAGTCGAGCCTCCAGCTTTACACTCAGGTCCTCGCAAGATTTGGACAGCAGATCCGGTTGACCCGGGGCTAAACCGACATGGTTCAGCATGCCCTCGGAGCAAGACATCTGCTTCAGGTTCAGGTTACAACCCGCATAGACAGACATGTTTTCATCTGAGGGGTGGACAGAACCGCGATGTCACTTTGGGAGCCATTCTGATCTTCTTATTCTCGCGCTCTTTTACCTGGCAACAGACTGTGGTTGAGTTGCCGTGACGTCATCTCGCTGTGGAACTTGTGCTGTGCGGAGCATAGGTTGAGGAGGTATTGTGCTATTTTCGAGCTCTCCGTTATAAAACTGTGCTTTTTACCGCTTGGTCCACCACATTCAATGATCAGTTTACGCCGCTGTGGAGGGGACACAATCGATCACCTGATATGAATCCTACAAAAATTTATTCCACTACAGTCGCTGTCTAAAAAAAAAAGTATTCCAATTTTTGTTGTTTTTTTTCCCCAGAGATTCAAATAATTTGCAGGTTATTTTTCCAGAAACAAATGAAAATAACACACTGTACATTAGAGCATTGAGGTACAGCTGTAATTTGTTGTGACCACTCTTTTGAGTCTAAACATATTTTAAATTCTTTTAACATTAAATGATTGGAAATGCCATTAATTTGTATTGTAATGAGGTAAATAGCACTCTGACATCGTTAATTCAAGACTCTAAATTGCTGGTAGGTGTGAATGTGAGTGTGAATGGTTATTTGTTTCTATGTGCCCCGCGATCGGCTGGCAACCCGTTTAGGATGTACCCTGCCTCTCATCAAGAGGCAGCTGGAATAGGCTCCAGAAGGTCCGCAACACTAGTGAGGATAAGCGGTACGAAAACTAGATGCCTGGGTAGTCCACTTGTGGTGACTCAATGAAGAGAAATTTAACTAATGTGACAAGAATTATATTATGCGAGCTTTCAATTTTCTTAAGATGATTTCTGAAATTTTGTTCTGTGAGTAGATCCATGTCAATATAGACTAATTTTGACGACATACAAATCGGCCCATCCCTCTTTTGTAATTCCCGTTACTTTTCATAGCAATTAGAGGACAAGGACCAGATTAGAGGATTAGTTCTATCTATCATACCGTATGTGGCTGTTCCTAGGATGACTTACCCAGCGTTATATTCTTGCGTTCACATTTTGCCATTTCATACAGTTTTACATACCCCAGTAGAAATGGAGTCTGTTTCCCTCCAGAGGAAGCGTCTGGTGACTGTCCGGACCTGATTCTTCATCTCGTACACGATGATTCCTCTGGCACACACTCCCAAAACCAATTCACCCACCAACGGCCTTTTATCTCTCCCCACACGGTAGAACATCACCCCGTACTCTGGTAGCTGCTGGGCAATCTGATCAGAGCCGTTGTCAGAGTTAGTTTTTAAAAGCAGCGATATTGTCAAGCCATTGCTTAGAGTCGTACGCACTTTGAGATATTCAGTTTCCGCCTCTTCGGCACCCATCGGGGCATGACTTGCATGCAGTCTTGGCAGCTCATCCTTCACGTTGGGCAAAGCCAGCTTCTCAAGCATTCTCTTTGACACGTAATGTTCTGGGTGGTAGTAACTCTTCCCATACAACTACGAGAAACAATGCGCTTGTACGACACTCAAACCGAAATGGAACACCAGAAGTGTTGTGGTTGCTTTCCAGTACCTCTGGCATGTAATCCCCAAATTCAGCCTGCAGAGCGAGGGCGGCCAGATACATGCCCGTCTCCTCGTTGCAGTAGATGCGATCCTCTAAGATATCCTTACGCATCTGCAAGTAGTACTGATGGCGAGTTAGTCTGTGTCTGGAGAAGAAAAAAAAAAACAGGTGAAACTCTGGATAAAAGAATCTGAATCCAACTTCGCAGCGCACCACAGAACTTACAAAACAAAGGCGATATCGTCGACAAAAAATTTCACACGAAGGAACACCAAAAAGGAAAGTATTTGCCCTTTTTTCCAAGTATCGGGAGCAACTTTGGAGATCTTTGTTTCATTGTCCAGAAAAAAATATTCATCATCTGCAGAACGGAAAAGAAGTCCTTGTATTATGATAGAAACACATTTTCTTTGCACATTATTCTCAATAGCCTTGAGCAAGTCACTTCCAAAATGCAACATACTGTGTTGGACACAAATAAGTTTACTCATACAGATTCAGAAATACGGTTTATATATCAATCATTTTAAGATGCATTGCAAATGGTGTTACTTAGATTGCAACACGTCTAATATTATGAATATTTTGATATTGAGGCCTTATTTTACTGTGTTAAAGAAAACAAAAAAACCTGACCGTGATTACTCACGTTCGCTCATTTTCAATGAAAGCTCCATATCACAAATTAATGGAAATGCATGATGATTTGTACCATCGAGAAAGGCAAGACCGAAGTAGAAGTGCTCCACTAGGTTCGCGTGAGCCACCACCATGTCTAACACATCCCTCGCACGGGACTTGATATCGCAGCGGACCACCACGGACTGTCCGCTCGGCAGCACGACCGTCACCTCCCTCTGAGACGAACACAAGCGGCCCTTTCTCGACTGCGGAGGAAACACACAACAGTACCACTGATGGGATCCAACACGGCAGTTTTGCCTTTTATAGAGATTAGAATGCTCTGATGACGATGATGATGATGAATAATAGTTAATGTTTTATTACTGCTATTGTGACAAAACATAAAACATGAAGTAAATACAATAAAAGAAAGCAGTTTGCAGTAAGCAGTGTTGAATTAGCCTGCGACATACAAGTACTGTGTCTAATATTTGTTAAGATAAGAATAAATAAATAAAGAAATCAAAGAACTAAAAGACAGAAATAGATGCTTTTAAATTATTTTTTGTGTTTATTAGTTAAAAAGTTAGTTGTTCTTAATTACGTCTATACCATTTATGCAGTTGTATGGAACTTCCCAAAATAACACCAAGGGGTACTTTGAATACAGTGGTACCTCAATTTGTAAGTGACCCAATTTAGGAGATTTTTAAGATATTAGCTGTCATTCAGACATTTTTTTTAATCTTGTCAGCAAGTTTTCAGTAACGAGCACCAGCTATGACATTAACAAATCTCACAACAAGCAGCAGTTTAGCAGAAAGTGGACATTTTTTTTTTTTAAGAGTTCAAATACTTGCTTCAAGCTGTTTATGAGCTCTCCCACTTGGGATTGACTATAAAAACAAAATATCAAACAAAACAATTACATATTTATTTAAACAAACTACCTGGCCATGTCTGACCAATGTCTTGTTATTATTATGAAACCTTATGAAACCTCCATTCAAAATGCCATGGAGGGACGAATGGAGTTTACTCTATTTATAAACCATTAAACAATTTATATTTGACCACAAATGGTAGCAGCACATGCAGATGAACCATACAAGAATAGGGAAAGGCATATATATATTTTCTGTATAAAGAAATAACTTATTAGTGCAGTTTAATTGTGACATTATTCTTTTGTTTCATCATGAAATTTACATGTGCCAAGTCTTGTTGTGTTATACAGCCCCCCAGTGGCACACCAGAAAACGCAACAATATGCCCATTGAATTATTGCAGTATTATTATGCGCAAACTGTTTATTTGCATTCTATTTTTGCATATTTTTATGAAGTAAAACACTGTCAAGTTCTATATTTCCTATTAAAAACTGAATGAATTAATGGCATTTCCATTCATTTCCATGGGGAACTATGATTTGAAATATGAGTGCTTTGAAAAAATTAATAAATCAAGGCACCACTGCAATTTGTGTGTTTTTTTTTAATTTATAAAAATAAAAAATAACAATGAAATCATCTAGCAGCCGTTTGGAGCCACACCTCATACTGAGAAGTGTTTTTAATATTTTAGTCATCTTTTGTAGCTAAACCAAAATATTGGTGAAACAGTCATTGCACCTAAATGGAAGTGAGTCTATATCATGCAATTTATCCAAGAAACATAATCCAAAATTTTACCACAATAGATCCTGGAAGCTCAAGAACAATTTGCTGTTCGTCAGCCATTCGGATAAATTCGGGACCCAAAGCCTGGTAAGAAAATGAGCAGATGACAATAATAATGTTAAATGGATCACACTGACTTTGTTTGTACTTCTTATGTCCCTAAATTCAGTTTCCTGCATGCGTAACTGCCATTTGCGTTACCCACAATACCCGCAAGACAACAGAAATCCAATAAAAAAAGCATTGCCAAATGTTCACGTATTCCCTCAGTTTTAAACAGTATGTTATCCAACCAAGTGGTTTTATAAGCTGGTGTATTCTTACCTTAGCTTTCCTCTGGCTCAAGCTGATGGAGGACTCGCTGAAGGTGATGGAAGGACTGTGAGACCTGCCCGACGTCTTGGGAGAGACGTCGTGGTGGGGGCTCCGGCCGAGCCAACTGCAGGTGCTGTCCCTGTGACGAGCCCCTCGTGGGAGCCTGAATTGCAGGAGGGGAGAGGTAGACCCAAGGTCAAAATCAGCACAGGCACGCATACGAGACATCCAAAACGGAAACAAGCTCATGTTTGAGTACATAACAGTAATACAGCACTTGCCTTTCCAAAGATGACCGGTACAAAGGTGCGGGTGAGCTTCTTGGGCGCTGTTTCCAAGATCTCTGAGGTAAACACCCTGGAAGAACGGCTTCAGGTTGAAGAGCACAAAATTAACGGGTTGCATAATACAGATAGTGTGTTCCCAAACATTTGATCTCATTTCGTAGTCTTTTAACAGCTAATTCTCATTACAGTAAAGGAAATGTGTAAAAATGAACAAAATGAAACCTTTTTTTCAGGCTAAAGAATGACTGACGAGCACTGAAAATGTATTTTGTGTGATAATTTGCTCAAACGAGTGCGCAGCATGCACTTTTTAAGAAATTAAATTTCAAAAAATAACAACTGGAAAGCAGATTTTACATATAAATTCTCATAACACGCAGTTATTATTTTATGTGCCGTCAGTACAGCAGTACTTTGGGATTTTGATGTGTTCACAGATAAACATCATTGTCATCAACATGAACATACCTGACTTGGAGTCCGAGTCTATGGAGTATCGTCTCCTTTCTGGACAACCTTCACTGAAGTCTGCAAATGGCCCTCGCCTTCCTGTCATGCAGGTTACATTTCGTGATGATGACGATGATTGGATGAATGCATTATTTCAACGAAGATGAGGCTATAGACGAAGGTCGGTATGCGATTACGGTCTCGGACAACCTAATCCCAGACGCGCTTTAGGTTAAGATTTTAATCCTGGGCGCTAGTTTGGTTAAGAGTAAATGTGAAAAATGAAACATTTACTTGAGCTCAGGTCTCTACAAAGTTCAGGTAA
The DNA here is from genome assembly GCF_019802595.1 of Syngnathoides biaculeatus. Classification (NCBI taxonomy): domain Eukaryota; kingdom Metazoa; phylum Chordata; class Actinopteri; order Syngnathiformes; family Syngnathidae; genus Syngnathoides; species Syngnathoides biaculeatus. The sequence goes on from NC_084651.1 coordinate 12,897,375, forward strand.
AGTCAACAATCTTTCATCTTGTTGTCAATCACACTATACCTCACTGTCGAACTGCTGTAATGCCTTGAACCCAAAAGTCTTCCTTGCCAGAGAGGATCTAACATTTTATGGTCAACATTCTAAAATGAAGACAGTAATCATTAAAGATGTGCCTTTTTTAAAAATGCTCGTGTTTGGCATCACACTGTGCGTAAAATGTTTGGACTCCCTTTTTTTTTTTTTTATCCATAATTTCATCCTAGAACCACTGGTGCGCTTGTATTTTGACCACAACATGATTGTGAAGGGCAATGTTATGTTTCATTATGTGATTTTATATATTTAGTGGCTTTAAAGTCATTTTACCACATGTTGGTGATGCTGATGAATTTGTTACCTGCAATGGCGCGCATGTTTGCCATTCTGATCTTAGATTCTGGCAGAGACTCACCATGAAGCCTTTCTCTGACCATCTGACTCCGCCCACTTAAAGGCAAGCTACTGTCGGAGCCATGGTCCATCTGTAGGAACGTGGACCTGTGAAAAACAAGCACTGCCAACCCCACGAAGCGCCCCCATGAACGGACTCACCGGTTCATTGAAGACCTCCTCTACCAGCTGCCTGATGACATCGGCAGACGGCGGCAGGCCGGAGGCTTTCTGACGACTCTCGCAGGCTTCCAGGATGGAGGTGATGGTGAGCCTGCGATGGGCCACGTCCTCACACATGTTGAGGAGGAGGCTGTTGAGATGGTCGCTCAACTGGACTGGCTGAAATAAAATATGATTGTACAGTACATCTTGAAAGATTGATGGCCCTTAATTTTCCCCCCACGTTTTATGTTCCAGCCTTATTAAAAATTTGATTCAATTCAGTGTCAGTCAGTGTTGCAATAACCACCCACGGTTGGTCCAAAGCCCAAATTTAAAAACAAAAACAAAAAGAAAGGGGCTGCGTCAGTAAAGGAATCATTTGTCAAAACTGTTTCAAACAAATCATGCAAGTAACTGCCTATGATGACCTCGGAGGGAACAAGTCACAGAAACATTTATTTACTTTATGTACTTTGCATGTAATTTCTTAGTTTTTTTTAATACTACTAAATGAAAGGAAAAAAAAATCCCGAAACACTTTTTCAACATTCATTCTTCTGTTTTGGGAATTTTGAGGGGAAAATGTATACACATTGAATCCATTTTAGGATAAGGCTGAACCATAGTAAAATGTGAAAAAGAAGTGAAGTGCTGTGAATACTTTCTGGATGTACTCTATTTGATCCCAAGATATGATTGAGTGAAAGTACCCACCTGATTTTGAGGTAGGTGAAAATCAACTGACCAGTAGAGAATCATACCCAGTGAATACACCAGCATCTGTGTCGTAAAAAAGCAAAATAGAAAAGGAAAAAAAAGAGAAAAATTCTTACATTTGCAATGTTAACCAATAGAGAATTCAATGTTGGAGCATATTATTTACATTGCATGACTCGACTAACTTATTTTTTTTAAATAACTCACAATCTTTTAGTTTATTAAAAATATTTATTAGAATAATCTTAGCTTCTCTCATGATAGGATATTTTTCATTGTTATCATTCGCTTTATTTGCTGATTAGCTGGCCGAATTAAAATGATTCTATACTAGCTTATAATTACAAAATTGATTTTGTATTTGGTGTCTCTCGATGCGCCAAATTCTTTTTGCCATTTTATACAATAAATGTAAAAAAAAACCCTAAACTTGTACCGAATATTTTGTGGACTAACTGTGCAGTACATAATGTATTTAAATCTGGAACCTTTTTGCAATTGCGACTTGGAAGTGAAGGCTCCACATTCAGCCACTAGATGGCGTGCTAATTTATTTGTCTTCCCAGACTACAGTGGCGTTATGTTATCAAGCAATAATAATGGTGTAATGAGTATGTCAGCAGTGATGTGAGGTTTTCACGATGCCGTTCACTGACCCTCTCTATGGCAGGTTTGGTTGAGCCGACGCGGCCCTGCAGCATCTCTGGAGCGGTGAAGGTGGACGCCTCCTCTGACAGGCCACAATTCTTAAATGCTATGCTCCCAGTAGCTGACAGGAGCAAGGAGGCGGGGCTTATGATGTTGCACATATTGTTTGGACCTGGGGAAAAGTGTCAATACAATGCTCATTCCTCTGGTGCATAAGAGAAGTGTAGAGACAAAGTGGTGCATGTGCAGCCATGAATCCTAAATATCCATTTGGGCAGCGATTTACCTTTATCGGAGGCGTCCTCTAAACACGCTGCCGTGGCCAGCAGCAGGGCCCACACCTCCTCCTCCAGCAGAGGCCCCCCTCGGGCCTCCAGTACTTCGGCTAATGTGACGAATGTGCTGCTCATCCTGCACACATTCCAAGTGGGTCACCTGAGCGCACACACAAAACACAGCCCTGATCCACAATGACATGGCCCCAATGCCATTTTAGTGGCAGTATCTAATTTTCGCCCAAATGCTCAGGGCCCTGCGACAGTTGGCCTCTTTTCCCCTCCCATTTTAAACCGTTTTTACCATATGAAAGAGAAACCTCAGTTACTGTATATATACTGTTAATTTGAGTGTATCGTTATCTCCCGCAGGTGTCATCTTTTTTTACTTTGGGAAAAAGATTTATCCCTACAGCTTGTCTGGGATGAACGCCAAATATCTACTTCAAGGCCAAAAACTCATCGAAACTAATGCAAGGCAATAAAAGGTATAGAAACATAGCATTCGCAAAACATGTGGAATGGATTGAACCAGGCGGCACTGTTGGGTCAGCTGGTAAAGTGTTGGCCTCACAGTTCTGAGGACCTGGGTTTGAACGGCCCTGTCTGTCTGGACTTTGTATGTTCTTCCCGTGTGGGGTTTCTCCAGGTACTCCGGTTTCCTCCCTCATCCCAAATACATCCAACATTAATTGGACAGTCTAAATTGCGTGTGATTGTGAGTGTGATTGTGAGTGTGTCTGTATGTCTCTATGTGCCCTGCGATTGGCTGGCAACCAGTTCAGGGTGTACCCCGCGTCCTGCCCGGTGACAGTTGGGACAGGCTCCAGGACTCCCCGCGACCCTCATGAGGATAAGCGGCAAAGAAGATGGATGGATGGATCGATTAACCAATGAGGAGCACTGCCGTCAGTTCAAAGAGTGTCCATCCTTTGTTTTCTACTGCTGTGCCCTGGACTGGTCGCCAGTGCCCACATAGACAAACAATCTTTCATTAAACAACCACTCAACAACCATAAAATTTCATCTTCAATGAACCCCAACATAAATACGTTGGGGAATGTGAGAGTACCCCCAGGAAATCTTCACAAGCGTAGGGAGAACATGCAAATTCCACACAGGAGGGTCAAACCCCCAAGATAAGGACTGTGAGGCAGATCTGTTAACCACTAGTCCAACATGTCTTGTGTTGATAGGTATGACCGGTTTCTTGGCCAATTTTATTTTAATTTCCCAGGGCGGGATTATTGAGTCAATTCTTGGGAGTCACGTGTGGGACCCTTAAAACATATATATTTAATGTGCATATTTTGCTGCATCACCAAATTGTGTAAATACCAAAAACATCAGCTATTTATCAAAATAGTACAGTAATTAAAAGACAAAACAAAGCACCTCTGCACTTGGTTGCTAAATGAAATCTCAGAATTCCAGCAAAGCGAATTTATTTATATTGCGCATTTCATACACAAGGTAACTCAACGTGGTATACATGATTAAAAAACTTTAGAAAAAAAGTAAAAAATACGTCTAAACATTTCAAAAAAGAAAAATTTAAAAAAGCATACAGTGCAACAAATCTTTAAAAGTGGAAATGCTCTAAAAAGAAAGAAAAAGTTTTTTTTTTTTAACTGGATTTAAAAATATTCACACTTAGGGCTGACATCACCTCTTTTGGCAGGTTATTCCACTTTTGTGCAGCATAATCGCAAAAATATTGCTCCACCATATTTGCTTTGGACTCTGTGCTCCACTATTGATCGATCTCAGAGCCCTACTACATTTATAATCCATTAGCATTTCGTACATGTATTCAGGACCTAAACCATTTTGTGATTTATAGACCAGTAGCAGAACTTTAAAATCTATTCCAAATCTCACTGGAAGACAGGGTAGAGACTTCAAGAATTGGAATAATATGTTCTGATCTTTTTGTTCTGGTCAGAACCCGAATTGCAGCATTCTGGATGAGCTGTAACTGTTTAATGCTCTTTTGGGGAGTCCTGTCAGAAGATCATTACAATAGTCAAGTCCACTTGAGATGTTATGTTCTTCAGATTGTAGAAAAGCCACAAATAGTCATTATATTTGCTATTTTTTTCCTGATTAGTACAGTACATATTATTGTTTCATGTATTTACCATGGCCCTTAAAGAAGTATTAAAAATTTCACAGATCCCCTAACAGGAAAAAGGTTTCCCACCGCTGTCTTAATCTATTAGTTTCACTGCCTGCTGCTGTCTCTGCTTGTCCCAAATCCTAATAGGCTTTCTTGTGACCTCCGGCTGGCTGTGAGGGAGGTGTAGCTGTGTGACGTGATCGATCCCATGGTAGCTTGCTGTCTCATGCTTGTAAAGCCGTCTCCAGTGTACGCTAACAAATGAATGGTGAGCATTGGAATTTTACATGGCAGGATAAGGGAATGATAATCATTTCCAATTGTTTTTAAATAAAGCAGATCAGATACAATACAAAGCAGGACTGGGCGTGTAGCTTACATTTCTTTGCTTGGCTAAGAGGGTTAATTAACAAAATTCAGTTTTTTTTTCCTTAGGGAAACAATGTCTTCTTCTTCTTTTCCTTTCGGCTTGTCCCGTTAGGGGTCGCCACAGCGTGTCATCTTTTGCCATCTTAGCCTATCTCCTGCATCTTCCTCTCTAACCCCAACTGCCCTCATGTCTTCCCTCACCACATCCATAAACCTTCTCTTTGGTCTTCCTCTCGCTCTTTTGCCTGGGAGCTCCATCCTCACCTCCCTTCTACCAATATAATCACTCTCTCGCCTCTGAACATGTCCAAACCATCGAAGTCTGCTCTCTCGAATCTTGTCTCCAAAACATCCAGCTTTGGCTGTGCCTCTAATGAGCTCATTTCTAATCCTATCCAACCTGCTCACTCCGAGCGAGAACCTCAGCATCTTCATTTCTGCCACCTCCAGTTCTGCTTCCTGTTGTTTCTTCAGTCCCACGGTCTCTAATGCATACATCATGGCCGCCCTCACCACTGTTTTGTAAACTTTGCCCTTCATCCGAGCAGAGACTCTTCTGTCACATAACACACCAGACAGCTTTTCCCAACTGTTCCAACCTGCATGGACCTGTTTCTTCACTTCCTGACCACACTCTCCATTGCTCTGTATTGTTGACCCCAAGTATTTGAAGTCGTCCACCCTCGCTATCTCTTCTCCCTGTAGCCTCACTCTTCCCCCTCTACTTTTCTCATTCACGCACATATATTCTGTTTTACTTCGGCTAATCTTCATTCCTCTCCTTTCCAGTGCATGTCTCCATCTTTCCAATTGTTCCTCTGCATGCTCCCTGCTTTCACTGCATATGACAATATCATCTGCGAACATCATGGTCCAAGGGGATTCCAGTCTAACCTCATCTGTCAGCCTATCCATTACCACTGCAAACAGGAAGGGGCTCAGAGCTGATCCCTGATGCAGTCCCACCTCCACCTTAAATTCCTCTGTCACACCTAAGGCACACCTCACCATTGTTCTGCTGCCATCATACATCTCTTGAACTATTCTAACATATTTCCCCACCACACCAGACTAGGGCATGCAGTGCCACAGTTCCTCTCTTGGTACTCTGTCATAGGCATTCTCTAGATTCACAAAGACACAATGTAGCTCCCTCTGACCTTCTTTGTATTTTTCCACAAGCATCAACAAGCCAAATAATGCATCTGTGGTACACTTTCTAGGCATGAAACCATACTGTTGCTCGCAGATGCTTACTTACTTCTGTCCTGAGTCTAGCCTCCACTACCTTTTCTCATAACTTCATTGTGTGGCTCATCAACTTTATTCCTCTATAGTTCCCACAGCTCTGAACATCCCCTTTGTTCTTAAAAATGGGAACTAGAACACTTTTCCTCCATTCTTCAGGCATTTTTCGCCCGCTAGTATTCTGTTGAATAAGTTGGTCAAAAACTCCACAGCCATCTCTCCAAATTGCTTCCATACCTCTACCGGTATGTCATCAGGACCAACTGCCTTTCCATTTTTCATCCTTTGTAGTGCCTTTCTGACTTCCCCTTGGTAATCATTGCCACTTCCTGGTCCTTCACACTTCCCTCTTCAACTCTTCCTTCTCTCTCATTTTCTTCATTCATCAACTTCTCAAAGTATTCTTTCCATCTATTTAGCACACTACCGGCACCAGTCAACACATTTCCATCTCTATCCTTAATCACCCTAACCTTCTGCACATCCTTCCCATCTCTATCCCTCTGTCTGGCCAACCTGTAGAGATCCTTTTCTCCTTCTTTCGTGTCCAACCTGGTGTACATGTCTTCATATGCCTCTTGTTTAGCCTTTGCCACCTCTACCTTTGCCCTACGTCGCATCTCGATGTACTCCTTTCGCCTCTCCTCAGTCCTCTCAGTATCCCACTTCTTCTTCGCTAATCTCTTTCCTTGTATGACTCCCTGTATTATGGGGTTCCACCACCAAGTCTCCTTCTCCCCTTTCCTACCAGATGACACACCAAGTACTCTCCTGCCTGTCTCTCTGATCACCTTGGCTGTCGTCGTCCAGTCTTCCGGGAGCTTCGGTTGTCCATCGAGAGCCTGTCTCACCTCTTTCCGGAAGGCCGCACAACATTCTTCCTTTCTCAGTTTCCACCACATGGTTCTCTGCTCTACCTTTGTCTTCTTAATCTTCCTACCCACCACCAGATTCATCCTACATACTACCATCCTATGCTGTCGAGCTACACTCTCCCCTACCACTACTTTACAGTCAGTAACCTCCTTCAGATTACATCGTCTGCACAAAATATAATCTACCTGCGTGGTTCTACCGCCGCTCTTGTAGGTCACTATATGTTCCTCCCTCTTTTGGAAATAAGTGTTCACTACAGCCATCTCCATCCTTTTTGCAAAGTCCACCACCATCTGCCCTTCAAAGTTCCTTTCCTGGATGCCGTACTTACCCATCACTTCTTCATCGCCCCTGTTTCCTTTACCAATATGTCCATTACAATCTGCACCAATCACAACTCTCTCGCTGTCTGGGATGCTCAGAACTACTTCATCTAGTTCCTTCCAGAATTTCTCTTTCAACTCTAGGTCACATCCTACCTGTGGTGCATAGCCGCTAACCACATTATACATAACACCCTCAATTTCAAATTTTAGTCTCATCACTCGATCTGATACTCTTTTCACCTCCAAGACATTCTTAGCCAGCTCTTCCTTTAAAATAACCCCTACTCCATTTCTCTTCCCATCTACTCCGTGGTAGAATAATTTAAACCCTGCTCCCAAACTTCTAGCCTTACTACCTTTCCACCTGCTCTCTTGGATGCACAGAATATCAACCTTTCTCCTAATCATCATGTCAACCAACTCCTGAGCTTTTCCTGTCATAGTCCCAACATTCAAAGTCCCTACACTCAGTTGTAGGCTCTGTGCATTCCTCTTTTTCTTCTGACGCTTGATCCGGTTTCCTCCTCTTCTTTGTCTTCGACCCACAGTAGCTGAATTTCCACCGACGCCCTGCAGGTTAGCAGTGCCGGGGGCGGGCGTTGTTAACCCGGGCCACGACCGATCCGGTATGGGATTCTTTAGATGAACGCTCATATTTGTTTGGCACAGTTTTTACGCCGGATGCCCTTCCTGACGCAACCCTCTGCATTTATCCGGGCTTGGGACCGGCCTACAGATTGCACTGGTTTGTTCCTTGTTGCATGTTCCTTTAAAGCTAACCTTTTAGATCAAGACTAAATTAAGAAACTTTGGTACCTTTCTGCTACCCTTACTTAAACCCAAAAGTACATCGAGTATTAGTATCAATATATATTGGGATTCATGGTGCAGAATGTAATTTATTAAAATCTAGTGTGAGTCCAAAAGCAAAGAAATACTTTGTCATTGATGCTCAATCGAATAGCTTGCAGTATTTTTCTCCAACGTTAAAAAAAAAAAAAAAACTGTCAATGACATGTTTTGGGCCTGACCTACAGCTTGGGAACACCTACTTTAACAGGTCCAATGGCAGTGTTTCCTTACTCCTCACAAGTATCACAGCAACCCAATTACGCTAGTGTGGATCAAACGCTTACTCGTGTCAGAGGGATTGGCAGTAAACAAGAGCGACAAACCATGGAAAAAACAACTTTTATTACGTATTTGTTGCAATGGCTTCACAAGGTGCTTCCTTGCATCCGGTGGTCTCAAAAGAAATTTCGAAAGACCATCTGACGCAAACTAAGTTATGTGAGTTACATACATAATGCTACGATTTTTTTTAATTCATTGCAGCCTCTACTGCACCTTTCGGGGGTTCCATTCTTTTACTGTAGATGTCTACACTTTAGTCATAATGATTTAAGCCAATAACTACCGTGTTCTTGACATCCTTGATCTACTTTACAAGCCCATCAGTCACTCAAAAGGGAGGCGTTGCTGTTTATGAAATGGGGACTACCTATGTAGGTCCTCTAACTTTCTAACATAGTATTAGTAACACTGTATAACAGATAAATATTACAACAAAATGGGCCTGATGGTAGTGTCATGCTTCAAAGGTAAATCTCAGCGTTCCATTTTAAGTGAGATGTCCACATTCCGAGATCAATGCTACGCAGGCTTACCTGGTCACATACGTAAACCAGCAGTGTTGTGCTGTGTGTTTTATCTTCAGTGCTCCCACCACCAAGTCTCCAAAATAATCTTCCCGATCATCGCCTCGCTGCTTTGAAGTCTCCCGGGGAAGTGCGGCTTGTCCTCGGCGCGGACCTCCAGGATGGCGGCGTCAAAGCGGTCATGGAGCCCCTGTTCGTTTGCTCCTTCGCCGCCGCCTCCAAGACTTCAAACTTTTTTTTTTTTTTAACCTGTAATTTGCTCTATTATTAGCACCTCGACGCTAAACACATAATTGGATCAGTCCTCGCGGCTTGACGGAGACAAGTCAGAAGCACCAAGAGTGGGAGATGAGAGATGAGCCACGCCGATGTAACTAATCCGTCTGACGGCCCCGCGGTGCAGAGGATCAGCGAGGGGGAGGTTTGCGGTACCGTAGCCGTTGAGAGGACGGAGCTGCTCGGCCAGAGGCTGCCTGCGTGCGTGCGCTCCGGCACAATGATCATAACGCTGCGGACTCTCATGGAACAAGGGGTAAGACAAGACGGCTGCTACTGCGGGAGTCTGAAACGGGACGTCCAGGTGGCGCTCCTATGCGCCTCTCTGCAGGCCCTGCAGGGGCATCGTGCGCAGCGGGCACCGGGGGGGAGATTCAGGTGGCTGCAGGGATGATTGGACGATTCTGCCGCTTTCCTTACACCGATCTGCACAATGCGGATCCAATGCTGGGGGAACTCCATTTGGTCCTTTTTAAGTTAGCAAATGAATCGTGCAAAAGCATATCTTCCCGATTAATAATGGGCTCAATTAAGATTTACTTCTAATTTTGACATAAAGTCAGTCAATTAAAAAAAATCATTTTTCTTTGCTTGGGTGCTAGTGTGTCTGGATTTTAGTTAATGATATTCATCATCTTTGATGAAATAATGATAGATTGCACTCAACGTTTAATGGCCTTTGAGTGGCAGGTATACATTTTTGAATCATTCATTCATCTTCTGTACCGCTCGGGTTGCTGGAGCCTAACCCAGCCGTCTTCGGCTGAGAGGCAGCGTACACCCTGAACTGGTCACCAGCTCATCGTAGGGCACCTTTCACTCTCCTGCAAAATGACAGAAATTGAGTTTGCCTTCCCTAGTTCTCAGTTGCTCAACCAATCAATAGTTATATATTTAATAACCAAAACTTCATATTCCTTCTGATTTCAAATGTATTATTGTTCACTGTACAGTATTCAACAATCAACTCCGTATACTGTATTTAATAATATGATGTAATAATCACAATCATCATAAGAAGGAGGGAAACCCCAACTTCAATGTGGCTCATGACAAAAAGTGAGTTTGTAGTACTTACTTCTCAATTCCAATTTTGTCATTTTGAAAGCAGCCCCCCCCCCCACACACACACACACATTGCTTTTGCATTACACATCTTGAAATCACTGATTATCGACCACTTTACCACGAGACATTATCAGGTGTGCCGCTACAAGTTATCCAGTTTCATTTAAATGACCTGATTTTTTTAAATTTACCTACTACAAATGTACCTTGGTTCATCTGTTTACGTGATGTACAGTGACAACCAGAACAATTGAATGATGTTGCACTACTACAACACACGATCATTGTTTCAGTACATATAGTTTTTGTGGTACAGTATTTTCATTAATGGCAAGATTTTTCAAATATTATGCAGGTGTTCCTATTGTCATGACTGAGCAGTGTACAGTTCTTGTGCAGTTGTCATAGTGCAGCATTATGGGAACAGATGTACAAAGGGACCGTTTGTTTTCCGTTTGCATGTTCTTGTGTGTTTCTCCAAATACTTTGGCTATCTGCAACATGGCAAAAACATGCACGTTAGAATCATTGAAGGCTATAGGTATGCATGTGAGTGTGAATGCTTGTTTTTATGTATTATATCTACCTTGACATTCGCTCACCCAAAAGTCAACTGGGAAAGGCTCCGGCGATCCAAATGAGGATAAGTAGTTTGGAAAGTAGATGCAATTGGAATTATAAAGGTTGTAAGGTTCCTATAGTCACAGGATGAAAAAAACCTCTGTCACTGTTGGTGCCACGTGGCATCAAGACTGACTGAAAATAGAAGAAGAAATAGTAGAAGCTAGACTTTTTTCTTAAGGTACCTACCTATGTTGGAAACAATTAACAGTTCATTCTCTGTTTCAACCTGTGAGCGGGTCAGCGAGGACAAAAAACAAAAAACACTCATATCACCCCCGACACCGCAGGATAAACGCTTTGGATAATCTTTTAGAGAGGTCTAACAATCGGATGTTTGTTGATTTTTGATCAGCGGTAATAGTAACGGGCTTCTACTCGTATAGCGCTTTTCTACCGTCAAGGTACTCAGAGCACTTTAGCGCTCTCGGCTCAGTCACCTTCTGGTGGCATAGCATCAGGAGCAACTGGGGGGGGGGGGGGGTTAAGTATTTTGCTTTAGGACCACAGGGACTCAGCCTTGAACCCACAACTTTCGGGTTGGGAGACGGCCACCGTGTCATTCTGATACACTCTGGTTGTACACTGCTACCAACTAAATGTGGTGACATGAATACACCTGACAGTGTCAATTAAAAAATAATATCTTTGTAAGTACAGATTTTTATACAAAGCTTGTATTCCCTTGATTAGATGCAGTGTAGATGCCCCTTTAGTAGTACGTGTTACTTGTGATGCATTTTTACCTTGTGGAGACAAATCTAGTTCTTGGCATTCAATCAAATGTGAAAAACAAGAGATACACAAAAAGAGTGTACTGTATTTCAGATGTATTGAATGTATCGGTGACCTTGCACAAAAGTGTGTTTGTGTGTGCGTATGTGCGCAAATGGTCAGCAGTCTTTCTGTTTGTACCGAATTACTTTTGCAGTATGGACACTTTATGCTTATGGGTGGAAATCATGCATGCCCAATAGATTTTAGTTTAGCACAGCAAAGAACATAATGCAATTTCCATTAAACGTTGTTGTTACATTTTCTGACACAGGTAAGCATTACCACTGAATTTGTAAAGCAATCGTTGTGTGTGTGGGGGAGCATTCTTACATTGAATCTCATTACATTATGCAGGGGTGTCGAATTTTATAACAGCGTCTAATGAATTGATGGTTAATATGCATTTAGTACTACTGTTTTACATTTAGGGAGCAGTACACAGCAAAGTGTGTTTTGTATGACAAATGATAGATAGATAGATAGATAGATAGATAGATAGATAGATAGATAGATATAGATAGATAGATAGATAGATAGATAGATAGAAGATAGATAGATAGATATAGATAGATAGATAGATAGATAGATAGATAGATAGATAGATAGATAGATAGATAGATAGATAGATAGGCGGAAGGAAGAGCTGATGGAGGTGGGTGTGTCTCTGGAGTCGTGACGTATGGTGTCGGGTGCATGCGCAGTGTGTCACCCCCGCCCCCCCACTGCTGCTCGGCCTGTCACTAGCAGCAGACGGATGGCAACGTAGGCAAGCGGCTCGGGTGAGGTCATGTGTTTTTAAGGCGCCCAGCGGATTCAGTCCGTGTTCACCGGCGGCCAGCACGCACAGCACAGCCCGCTGCTCCGGAAAGATCCAGCGGCTCATTGCAGCGCGGGGGATCCACGTTAGCGCTCACAGGATCGAGGTAAGACCGGGATCCAAGACCCCCCCTCTCTCCGGCTCCCGCTCCTTCCTCGGACGTGCTTATTGTTTGGCTGTGGGGGGAGGGTCGTATGTCATTTTGATTTTACGTGTTCAGCCGCTGTTGTACGACGTCCAGATCCTCGCCTGTTCTCATTTTTAAAGGGGTTTCTTTCTTTTTAACCAATTCCCGTGCACGCTGCATTCGCTCCCGTGAAGTATCGCCCGTCAAACAGGCAGGCCCATTTGTATGCCGACATGGGAGTCTTTACGTGGGCTAGCATGTCTTCCTGTGCCCGGTCTTGCGTTCTTATGCGTGCTCATGCATGGCTCCTGTTGTCCCGCTGCGGTTTGCCTGCAGCCTCCTGTGAGGAGCTGCCGTTGGGGGTGGGGGCGGTCATGTGGCCAAGGTTAACGCTCTCTCTCTCTCTCTCTCTCTCTCTCTCTCTCTCTCTCTCTCTCTCTCTCGCTCTCTCTCTCACCCCCTTCATCCTGGTGATGAAGAGGAGGCCGTTCGTTCTCCTCATTCATCTTAATGCGGATGGATGGTATTATATGTGGCTTAGCGTTACAGTATTCTTTCATTTTGAATCATAAAAAGTCTTGCACGACCTTTTTTTTTCTAAAAAAAAAAAAACATTTACCACAAACAGTGTATCATGCCATTAATATCTAGTGTATGTCAAGTCATAATCACTGGAGTGGGTGTCCCAAAAGGCTGAAAATGCACCTTTTCGAGACAAAGTTGGCTCACATTTTTATTGAATTAGAATATTAACAACTGACATCTTCAGTGTGATTTCCATTTTTTTAGGCAAAGGCTGATGCAAACTTTTTTCATTAACTCCTCATTACCGTCAATTATCCGGATTTTCGGGACTCCCTGTACAGTAGTACACTGCAGTGGTGTCAAACTACAGCGACAGCATAGTTTCCCTCAGAGGGCCGTTATAAATGTGAGAACCATCATATATGTACTGAATATTCACCCCATCGTACACAATTTCCCCAGCAGCCAATTGTCATAGCCAATATATTTTGTTAACCACAACGTGAATTTGAACTTCAAAGTCATTTAAACAGTCAAGTATACAGTTATAGTTTTAACAAATGAGATCCAGAAGTGGCCAAAATGATCTTGGATTCAAGTATGTTGTCATGGACTTCTCGTGAAGTACAATGTGGTCATCTACATATTCTAGTTACTTTCTAAAAGGCAGTAAGTAGGTACAAGTTCTTGTCCATTAGGGATTGGAAACTCTCTTGTAGCCTTAGCCATTTTAAAAATTCCTCTGCTTCTTATAAGTATATTTTAGTTGAATATTTCGGGGATTTTTCCTTGTTACATTATAAGAATTGCTTGGCGGGAGGGATCAGATGCCAATGATGGTCTGCCAAGCATGTGTGTGAAAACCCCCACTGTCGCATCACAATTCGTCCTGTGAGCAGAGGTCATTATTCTAATGATTACAGGCGGATGCATGTAGCAGGAAGTGCGTTCCAGGAAGCAAGCCAGGCCCGTGCATTTAATATATGTCCCACTGCAAAGACGTCCACGGAGTCGAGCTCACTTGGCTGCTGCCCTGTTGAGTTCATTTAAATGTGTTAGATCGATAGATACATTGCAGTTGTATGTACAAATGAGGATTCGTATCAAGAGAAGCATCGAGGTTAGTCTACTGCTACTGCCTCCCTACACTAACCTGACTTTCAGTCAGTGTGACGGATTGCCCGTTATTCAAAACGACGATAAATGACCTCGGTCGTAATAGTTGTAGTAGCGCAGGCTCCTCTTCCATTGCGGTGCTGCACTGCTGCATAATTGTTGTCTTGTGTTACACAAGAGTGTCTATTTTCATGTGATGAGCGAGGCGGATGCTGCAGACGTCTTGGTGACGTTGGGCGAACAGACGGAGACGGCTGAGTCATTTTTCTCTGGCAATTATTCGCCTCATATGGACTGTGTGTCGGCGAGAGTGGAGAAGTGGCAAGGAGGCAAGGGGGGGGGCGTTCTTAGATAGACTACAGGGTTCCCACAAGTGTTGGAATTTGGCATTTTTGATGTCAAGGAAGTACTTGGATTTTGGATATAACCAAAAGCAATCTGACTTACTTACTGTAATAGTTCTCTTTTTCAAGGGAGAAACAAACAAACAACAAAAGCATAAACGTGCATAAATGCAAGTTCAACGGAATGTCACATTTTAAACAATGCGTTCTGGTTGACCTCCAGTGTGTGTTTCATAATTCATAATTTTCCCACAGGGATTAATGATAGTTGTAAATATTTAATATGTTCCTGGGTTAAACTGACGTCATCATAAACCCTTTATTAATTGCACTAGCAATGTATTAATAATTCATTAACCAGAATGTCATGGGTTTTGGCTGTTGTCAATGGTGGCAGGGCTTCCTATGCACACACCGAATGTATAAATGTGAAATCCTTACACCCTGGACCTTATTTTTTCCATATTTTGTTGTAGCACAAGCAGTATTTTCACTTCTGTGTTTCTTTGTGCCGTTCATACTCGTGTGTATTTCCTGCAGGTTGGTCATTTTTGTCTTCTTCCTTATTTGTGTCATATGTGTGTAAAAGTTCATTAAAATGTAGCTAAGCCATGTTTAGTAGACAGATTTTTATCTATCTATCTATCTATCTACTATCTATCTATCTATCTATCTATCTATCTATATCTATCTATCTATCTATATCTATCTATCTATCTATCTATCTATCTATCTATCTATCTGTCTATCTATCTATCTATCTATCTATCTATCTATCTATCTATCTGTCTGTCTGTCTATCTATCTATCTATCTATCTATCTCTATCTATCTATCTGTCTGTCTGTCGTCTGTCTGTCTGTCTGTGTCTGTCTGTCTGTCTGTCTGTCTGTCTGTCTGTCTGTCTGTCTGTCTGTCTGTCTGTCTGTGTCTGTCTGTCTGTCTCTGTCTATCTATCTATCTATCTATCTATCTATATCTATCTATCTATCTATCTATCTATCTATCTAATCAATCCATTTTAATAGTTGTTGCAAACTTTGCCTTGTCCCATCAGGGGACCCCAAAAACTAATACATGCATGCTGATTTGAGGCTCACCATGCTGAGGTCAAGCTTTATATCCAAACTGGCAGTTCGATGAATTTTGTGCTAAAAGAGGCACTGAGCTGAGTTGTACGAGTGACGTTTGGTGTGATGGATCTGACCCCGCGGCGTTTTGCCCTTCGGCCGTCACTGTCGATGATATCAAGACTTTCATTTTACCGGGTTTGCTGACCGGCCAAGGCATAAATGCTGCGCTCGACTCCCGTTTGTTATGCCGCAAGCTTTGCTTCAAAACTGCTTCCTTTGCTCCACAGAGTGTCATTTCTTTCCTTTCTGTACTTAATTTGTCTCATGTGCCCGCAGAGGACATTTTTGGATGCACAGAGAGCAGTGATTGAAGATTTCACCATGAATAAAAATAAGAAAGAGAAGGAGTTCTACAGCCTCGACGTCGGAGACTCGACATTCACGGTCTTAAAGCGCTACCAGAACTTGAGACCGATTGGATCCGGAGCACAGGGAATTGTGTGGTGAGTGTTTTTTTTCAAGTCTCAATTAGTTTGCGTTATACAAAAAGAACCACCTGATATAGATTACGGAAATTGCTTTACTTCCACCATCCACGCTTTGGCACTCCTCCTCCTCCTCCATCCATCCATCCATCCATCCATCCATCCATCCATCCATCCATCCATCCATCCATCCATCCATCCATCCATCCATCCATCCATCCATTCATCCAGTTTCTGTATTATGTTCTCGGGACAACATTCTTCCATGACATAAAAATCATTTCACAAAAACAATTGTTTAATAACGCTAATCCTGATGTAGACTTGATTTTAAGACTATTCTGTTCCCGTATTATAACAGAAGTGACTTAAGTTCTTTCTGTGTGTCCTCGTTGTTCTTTAGCTCTGCTTATGATCAAGTCCTTGAGAAAAATGTGGCTATCAAAAAGCTGAGCCGACCTTTTCAGAACCAGACGCATGCCAAGAGGGCGTTCAGAGAGCTCGTCCTCATGAAATGTGTCAATCACAAAAATGTACGTATGCAAATGGATTTATGACGTGTCCTCCTGCCATTTATTCGTGATAATTGCCACTTAGTGCTTTAGAAACGGGTAAAAACAAGCCACAAAATGAAAGCCAACGGTACACTTGATGCATGATTTGATGAATAATAAATGTGATAAAATCCAGGATACATAAGGGTGAAAATTAGCTGGAATAGTTGAAGTTGCAATAATTCATTGTGTTGTGCGGGGGTCTGTACAATTTTTCTATCCTTGAGACAAGACAGGATCAAATGTAATTTATTGTGAATTCAAATTTCTATAGTAATTCTTGTCTTTCCCACTCACAGATCATCGGCTTATTAAATGTTTTCACACCCCAAAAATCATTAGAAGAGTTTCAAGATGTGTAAGTGGCTCATTTTCTTTTTTTTTATTCAGCACATTTGTGCAATTTAGCAAAGCATCGCAATTTAATGTACCTCTTGATTCATTTCATCCCTTTTCAGCTACTTGGTCATGGAGCTGATGGATGCCAACCTGTGCCAGGTCATTCAGATGGAACTGGATCACGAGAGGCTTTCTTATCTGCTCTATCAAATGCTGTGCGGCATCAAACACCTCCACGCCGCTGGCATCATTCACAGGGTAAATGTCGACCGATCAGAACGCTGAGAGCGCTTTTCAGAGTGCACACAGCAAAGCCGTTGACAACCCAATTCATTGTGCCTGCTGCGGTGCACCGATGGGACGCCGTATGGTGCCGCCTGCTGGTCCAGGGAGCATGTTTTGCCCGAAGCTCATCTCCTTTCTCTCCTCCTCCTTCTCATTAAAAGTAAAACCAAGGCTTTTCTTTATAAAGGTGTCAAATCCAAATTGCCAAACTGCAGCCTCCTTCACATCTGAACAATTGGGATGAGGCACTGGGTCACTTCCTGTTTGCTTCCTGAGCAACCAGGGACAAATATGGCATGGCTGTGCTTTACCCTTTGGTGAACGCTGCGCAAAAGGGTCTTAAGTATAGTGTAGGTCTCTAAATCTAATGTGCTGATGGGGTTAAAATGAGGATCAATTGCTTTTCACATGGTAAAAATCCCAAGCGAGCCCAAAAGCGTTTCCTCACTCTTATTGGTCATTGCCAACAAAATAAGCAGCTAGAATGATGTTGATAAAAAGGGAAAAAAAATAATTTCATTAATTTAAGTATAAGTACTTATTGCTAAGAAAATGAGTGTATAACACCTCTGTTCTTTCAACCTTTGTGAGGTAATAGAGCAGAAATGATTTGATGTTAGCTGTGCCAGTTGGCTAATTATCTGGCTCGGTAGCAAAGTTGGTGTTTCTTTTACCAATTTTTTACATGATAATGCTTCTACCTGGTTGAAAATGTTTGTTTTAAGACAGAATTATTGTTGTAATCCTTAATCTGTTAAGCAGTGATGGGTGGTGCTCATAGAAATATGTTATTGAATTGGAAATATTGCCTTCCAAGCAGCCACTCTTCGTAGACATGTTTTGCCTGATCTCCTTGACCGAGATAAAAAAAAAAATCTCAAAAGACCTGTTTTTTTCTGACAGGAGAATGAATCTTGGGGTTCACACAGTCAGGAAGGGTGCAACAATGCGGAATCGTGGGGGGGCGTGAATTGCCAATACTTGCCAAAGCTTGGTACAATAGAAGCTGCGCAGTGTGAGCGTGCCCTTGAATCCAAGGCAATACTTGACAGATGCAGCTGGCCCATTTTTAGATGAATGGCCTCCTGTTGCTCTCCTCCTGGGTGATTCATTTTTTTCCATGCTGGCATTTTTTTCTCATAAATTCAATGTCATTCATAAGACGGATTCACGTGAGCTAAGATCTTTACCAGATCGTGCTTTTTTTCCCATTTCTAGTAAGCCCTTGCTATTTGGAAAGGGACCGAGCCTTGCCACCACCAGCAAAGAACAGCAATTTTTTGACCCCCCCCAACCCCAAAATATTTTTCATTGTCCGTAGCCATAGTTTAAACATATATACCACGAACCCTGATCCCATAAAGACTTAACTATCATTTCAAACGCAATCTATAATGCTACCCTTAAAAATCGATGGCTATTGTAGTTTACAGTCAGTGTGCATGTACATGCATGTGGCAAACTCTCTCAGCAACTTCCACTGACAACCCAGGCTAAACTTAGCTCCTTCCCGACATAGAGAGCTTATTTCTTAGGTGAGCTGGATCACATCACCATACCACCTTGGAGCGATTACTCATCTAAATAACTTTCTTATATAGAGAGGGCTTGGGTAGCATCTAGTGACATCTTAGCACGTTTCAGAAAGAGGACAAAACCAATTATGAGTTTCCTACGGCAAGCTAAGTGTTGCCTACAAATTTGGGTTATGACCACACCCCCACTTACATCGTGATTGTGTACAACCATCCATCTGACCTTGTTGAACAATAGTTATAGCACGTACATACCGTGTGTATATGTATGGTCTTTTGTAGTGTTGTGAGCCCTTGAGTACTGTAATTTCAATCCTCTCTATGTGTCACGCATATTGAAGAATTGACAATAAAAGCACCTTGAATTATACACTGTATACTGAAATAACAGTCACCTTGGGTCCATGAACTCACAAACATACTGCAGTATGAAATATGAGCCTGTTATGCTGAAAACAAAGCTATTATTCTGTTGGATGAATGGCAACAGTTTAATTCTATCTTCTGCAATCTAGTGGAAGAGTACTTCATTGTTTTACCTTTCACTATAAATGAAAAAATGAGCAAAAATGCATTATTTCAAGTAAATATTACATTTCAGACCAATTATGTTAAATTGGATAATAGTGGTTGGGAATCACTGCTATACGTACGTAGTATAAAAGCACTAGAAGATGCCAGCAGGTGGTTTACTACAACTGTCGTTCTTCTGATTGTCTCTCGTTGTTGACTAACTGTCGGTCGCTCCCTGTAGGATCTCAAGCCCAGCAACATTGTGGTCAAGTCAGACTGCACACTGAAGATTTTGGATTTCGGGCTGGCTCGAACAGCCGCAACGGGCCTCCTCATGACGCCTTATGTGGTGACGCGTTACTACAGAGCACCCGAAGTCATCTTAGGCATGGGCTACCAAGCCAACGGTATGTCTACTGGCCTCGGCCCCAGTTAGTTCTAGTGTGTCCCATAGAAGTTGAAATGTGCCCCGAGCTCACTAACCAGCATCAGTCTAATGTGTTGCCGTTTGTTCCTCTCACCTCTTTACTGGATATGTTAACCACTAGTGGACATTTGGTCTGTGGGCTGTATACTGGCTGAAATGGTTCGCCATAAAATCCTTTTCCCAGGACGGGATTGTATCCTTGTGGCTTTCTATTTGTCTCTTCACACAACTCTTCTCATCATTCTTTGTCAAGTGTTTTAACTCATGTACTTTTTTCACGTCAACACTAACACTGAAAAATCTATAACCAATATTAAATTCCTTTAATATGCTTGTTCTTTGTCTGCAAAGATCGTAATTCTTGCCTGGCAATTTCTCTGAAAGAGAATTTCACTTGCTTCAAGTATTTTTCCCCTAACCCTGAAATTTTTTTAAAATTGTGGTCCCAAACCTTAGACAACTCACCATAACGCACAAGTGATTTTAGGACCTTCTTTTTCTTTTCGGTCGTAAGCTTGTGTTCTGGCTCGTCAGGTCTTTGTTTTGTTCATAAATGCTTCATTTGGAAGAACGACTCTTTTCAGTTAATGTAATGAACTAAATTCGTTTGCGTAATGATTCATTCTTTTCGATTCTCCGCCACCCGGAGCGAGTCAGCTGGGAGGGTAAATGGAATTGCGACAGCTATCTGTGCAGTCTTGACTCAATTGCTGCGTGCAGCAATTGCAGTGAACATCCGGTCAACTACTAGGGAAAAATTCATTGTGTGTTTTTGACATACTTACCAAATAAAGATGATTCAGATTTCTCAAAATGAAATATATTTTACATGCAACAACGTAGTGCTAAGTAAATTATACAAGTTGGTCATTCCTTCCGTGCAGCCCCTAACAAACACCTTATGGGCTGGTGCTGGTCCACGGACCAGCTATTGGGGGCCCCTGATATAAGGTATTATAACTTATTAAGATTCCATCCCATTTTCCAAGCTGCTTATCCTCAAGAGTCGTGAGAGGGCTGGAGCCTATCCCAGCTAACTTTGGACAAAAGGCAAACTACACCCTGAACTGGTCGCCAGTCAGTCGCAGGGCAGATAACAAAACCGTCACTGAACGGGAATCGCTCGCACACTGCCCGCATCAAAGTCAGGCGTGTGTACCACTACACCATCATCAACCTCTCCATTTAGTTATATTGATTCAAATTTTCTTCATTTTATTACTTCTCCCCTTGTCTAAGCATAGGTTTTGCTGCATAATAGTTGATTTCTGTTGTCTAACACGTCCTCCATGTTCTGCACGGCTGTCATTACTGCACACCATTGTCAAAGTCTTCATTCATCTCATTTGCTTATATTTTCAAGTTTTATTCATTTAACGTCACTCCTTTGTTTGCATGTCCTCCCCCTGTATCATGTCCACCCGCAGTGGATGTGTGGTCAGTGGGCTGCATCGTGGCCGAGATGATCAGGGG
This sequence comes from Syngnathoides biaculeatus, assembly GCF_019802595.1. Taxonomy (NCBI): domain Eukaryota; kingdom Metazoa; phylum Chordata; class Actinopteri; order Syngnathiformes; family Syngnathidae; genus Syngnathoides; species Syngnathoides biaculeatus. Next base: position 12,918,538 of record NC_084651.1, read on the forward strand.
AAGTGTTTTGTTCCCCGGCACTGATCGTATCCTTCCCCCATCATTTTTGCTCCACTGCGTCATCGCTTCATTCAGCGTGAGCAGATCCGACACCATTCCGTCCAACTTGCCTTGACAACCTTTCCACCCTTTGCCATCCACATCTACATTTTTACTCTGACTGTCCCTCGTTCCAAATTACATTGTCATACTACAATAGGAGGCAATGTTACTGTAGCAGTATATTTCGATTGATGTCCAGCGTAGTGCTTTTTAAAACAAAGTAAATGGGATTCCTATGGAGAAATGCTGCAACACGGGAAGAGAAAGAGTTGAGTAGCTGCCCAGATCATAAACCTGGATGCTCACAACATTGTGGAGTTGTGCCATGAGCCATTTATTTAGTCGTCGCCTCCATCATCCGCTTAACTTAACACATTCCTATTCAGAATACAGCATTTAGAAACTATTGAAGACTGTGCTGATATTTCAGTTCTTAAATTCTGTTATCCACACACACTCGCATTTAATTGTAAAACTTGAAACTAAAGTAGTACCGTAATTCCCGGCCTACTGAGCGCACCTGGTTACAAGCCTTACTGAGTACATTTGTAAAGGAAATACCATTTGGTACATATGTACGCCGTAGCTGTGTAAAAGCCGCAAGTGCCCAAATTGAAACCCGCATTGAAACACGAGATATTTACAAAGAAAGACGGCAAACAGGAAGAGTTTAATGCTAGTGCTAACACTAACAGGGCCGGTTAAAATAAAACGTACTGGTAAATATCACTGAGACACGCCAGGAACACAGCAGCAACACGCTAGTGCAGCGCTAACAGGGCCGGTAAAAGTCACTTCCTCGGCACCTATATTCCACCTGTCTCATTCTTACCTTTCCCTTGACCACCCCCTTGCGTCCAATGGGAAAAAAATGCACAAATTAGCCGCATCACCGCATAAACCGCAGGGTTGAAAGCGTGTGATAAAAGTCGCTGCTTGTAGGCCGGAAATTACGGTAGTTTGGTTTTATGTGCTAGTAGTCCACATGAATGCTGTTGCTAAAGCCATTGCTGACCAAAACAGGAGCACCTAAGCAGCTAAACCTTTGACCTCAACTGTCTCTCAGATTAATTCAATTCTGGAGACTCACCGCGTGCTGTAAACAAATTCCCTGTTCAGGATTAGAGATGATTACGTAATGAGGAGAGTCCGTCTTTAACCCAGATTGTTTTTTTACCAGAGTCTGCTGCAAACACCTCACATGTTTATGTTTCAGAGCTCATTTGTTCCGGCCAATCTGCCTTGTTTGTTGCCATTCCTCAAAAAGTATTTTTTTTCTTTTTTACTTTCCGCTCAGGCTTGACTTGACATAAATTGTAATGATGCACATCAGTAATACTATTTAATATAATTCCCACCAGAAAAATCTACAAATGTAATGCACAAGTAAGGCTACAGCCCTAAATGAGCCTCCCCCATCTGGAGTGGAATAAATATTACAGCCCAAACATAATATTTGAGTAAATATGATGTGTGTGCGGCAGTGCGATGAATTTGTACGTAGCTCTTTTTTCCTTAATGCAACCACGTCAGACATTGACCAGTGGAACAAAGTCATTGAGCAGCTGGGCACTCCATCTCAGGACTTCCTCATGAAACTGAACCAGTCGGTAAGAACGTATGTGGAAAACAGGCCACGCTACGCTGGCTACACCTTTGAGAAACTCTTCCCGGATGTTCTCTTCCCTGCTGATTCCGATCACAACAAACTGAAAGGTACTGCTTTTTTCTTTCGACTGCCATCAGCGCATCGGTGGTTTTTTATCAAAGCAAAAATCTGCACGTTCATGTGATCAATAGTATTTTGTTTCTTCCCCCCAGCGAGCCAGGCGAGAGACCTCTTATCCAAGATGTTAGTGATCGATGCCTCCAAACGCATATCTGTCGATGAGGCCCTGCAGCACCCCTACATCAACGTTTGGTACGACCCGGCTGAAGTGGAAGCGGTGTGTATTACTGCACAGCACCCATTTGTTATATTGTTTTTAATTTTTGGATTATTCGTTTTGAGCCCATTTTATTTTTCCGCCTCAGCCACCCCCCAAAGTCCTCGACAAACAGTTGGATGAGAGGGAGCACACAGTTGAAGAGTGGAAAGGTCAGATATCACCTTTTCAAAACTCTTTCCACCGCTGTCAGGTTCAGGCAGAACCGTGTGATAAATGATTTCAATAGATCATTTCTGAAGCGGGCATGTTGATCACTACGCGGTGGACTCTCCAAAGTCAAACACAAACCATCCCATCATGCTGGTTATTTTATTTCCAAACTATTTTTCCCATAGGAAATAATGTCAAGTCTATTCATTTACTGCTCGAAAGTACTGTCGCCACCATAAAAACTTTATAAACTGAAAATAATATAGATGTGTTCGCAACTGTAAAATAATTACATACTGGCATGTCAAATCAAACTTAAATAGGGTATATTATATCGTAATTCCAGCCTGCAAAGCGCTAGCCTTACAAGCCTCACCGAGTACATTTGTAAAGGAAATACCATTTGGTACATACATACGCCGCAGCTGTGTAAAAGTCACGAGTGTCCACATTGAAACCCGCATTGAAACACGAGATATTTACAAAGAAAGACAGTACACAGAAAGAGTTTAACGCTAGTGCAGTGCTAGCGTAGTGCTATTGCTAATGCTAGCGCCGTGCTAAAGCTAGTGCTAACAGGTCTGATTAAAATCAAACTTACTGGTAAATATCACTGAGACACGGCAGTAACACAGTAGCAACACACTAGCGCTGCGCTAATGTTAGCGCAGTGCTAACAGGGCCGGTAAAAATCACTTCCTCGGCACATATATTCTGCCGGTCTCATTCTTACCTTTTCTGCTCGAGTGCCCCCTCGCGGCCGTTAGAAAAAACGCACAAATTAGCCGCATCGCCGCATAAACCGCAGGGTTGAAAGCGTGTGAAAAAAGTTGCAGCTTGTAGGCCGGAAATTACGGTATTAGTCCCCCTTTGTCAGTGCCTGACAGACATAACAGACCAGCCCAATAGTTTTTGGGCAAGCTTCTCTGGTCAGTAATTGGTGGGCCAGTCATTAGACATTAAGTTTCAGCTATATTCTACATTTTGGTTGAAGTCCAAATCGGGTCACTGTGCTCTGTTTACCAGTGTCTTAGCATAAATGGGCTTGAATATTTTTTGTGTCCTCTGTGGGGTGGGGGGTGGGGGGGCGGGGGTGAGTTACTGCGGGGGACTTATCGCTTTTCTTTTGAGCGTCCAAGATGAGCTCATGTTGAACCCTACCAGGTGATAATGACCCCACACTCGTTTTAGAAGCGTCACTCCAGCACACGCCTCCGTCCAAATTAGAAACATGATGCTGTTTGGAGCGTGTAGAATGCAAGACACACCGGGGTGGATGGAAAGAGCGGCAGTGGTCCAGATGGTATCAAGTACTAATCAGTTCTTCCTCTCTGCTTGGCCCCTATGTAGGGCTGATCTATAAGGAAGTGAGTGACTGGGAGGAGTGGTCAAAAAATGGAGTGATCCGAGGACAGCCGTCTCCTCTAGGTGAGTCATCTTTATAACTTTAGGTCGAGAGATTCTATCAGTACAATGCGTTTTATCGTGGTGCTGTGCAATTTTCCATCAAATTTTTTATGTGTCTGAGCAAATGCCCCGAGCGGTCCCTTTGCTCACCGTGAGCGACATCGGACGTGCGCACTGTGGTCAGGCAGTGAAGTTACATGGCTTATTAAAAGAGTCAGCTTACAGCATTGACATTCCCACAGCTCACTTTTATTACGAACAATTTTATTTGCGTTTTTACAAATCTATAATGAGAATGCCAACAAACTTATGTTCTTTTAATTACATAAAAAAATCAATTGCTATCCAAACCAAGCCAACTATAAAGTATGAACTATAAATTTAAAAGCCTATATATATTTCATTTTTTAAACTCATAATTATGTCCCCCATCTGTTTTTCTTGGTATAAAACTGAATTATTATACAATATCTTGAGCAATGCACGCTGACATCTGAATGATACTGCCAAACAGTTTTATGGGGAACCTTATTTTGCTCCTTGTATTTTAAAAACAGAGCTAGCTTTTTGTGCACTCTATTGTCTGCTTTCATGCATGATGAGGTGGTACAAAGGTGGAATTCTAAGATTACACAGCGTCTCATCCTGCAGTATTTGATAGACTGAATTAAAAAAATTCAAAGGCATAATTTTTGCCACGTCAACTTTCTGGTATGCTCAAGTACTTTGTCATGTGATTGTGAATTTGTTGAACTAACAGCAGAGATGCATTCATGTGGATGGCTAGTAGAACATTGTCAATTTGAATTTTAACTTTCTCTGGATTCGATTTGTTTACCAGTGTCCTTTCCTCTCAAATCTTTGCCGCTCTCCCCCAACAAAGTACCGTCATTTCCAGCATATAAGCCGCAACTTTTTTCACACGCTTTCAACCCTGTGGTTTATGCGGTGATGGGGATAGTTTGTGCATTTTTTTCTAACAGGCGCAAGGGGGCACTCGAGCGGAAAAGGTAAGAATGAGACAAGTGGAATATATGTGCCAAGGAAGTGACTTTTACCGGTCCAGCCCTGTTAGCCCTGCACTAGTGTGTTACAGCTGTGTCTCAGTGATTTTTACTGGTAGTTTTTTTTTAAACCGGCCCTGATAGCGCGGTGGCGCTAGCGTTAGCGTTAACCTCTCTGTGTACCGTTTTTCTTTGTAAATATCTCGTTTTTCAATGTCGGTTTCAATGTGGGCACTTGGGGCTTTTACACAACTGCGTTGTATGTATGTGCCAAATGGTATTTCCTTTACAAATGTACTGGGTGAGTCTTATAACCATAAACCGCAGGGTTGAAAGTGTGTGAAAAAACTCGCGGCTTGGAGGCCAGAAATTACGGTACATGGTTGTATGTTATACTTTCAGTTCAGTTTGGATTTTTACTTTTTGTACGCAACGCAGAAAGTCTGCGCACTGAGACCACAGCGGTTGCGCACAGCTTGGAGGGAGCAGTGGTGCTGAGGTTTCTTTGAGTTACGGGCGCGATCATAGAACAAATGAAACTCATAAGTCAAGGGAGTGCTATAATGTGTAACTTGGACGTGCAGTAACTGTGGTCCAGTGGTGGCAGCATCTCCGCTCCGATGAAACCTACGCGTTGACGTGTTTTTCGCAGCACAGGTGCAGCAGTGATCGACAGCCCCCCTCAGCCTTCCTCCTCCTCATCTTCCTCCTCGTCAGCCAACGATGTGTCATCCATGTCCACAGAGCCCACTGACCCGAGCAGCGACCCCACGGTGACCTCGGAAACAGGCAGCAGTCTGGATAGCCACACCTCTCTCGGGGCTCTGGCGTGTTGCAGATAACACTACACAACACAACACACACATTTATTCAAGCATAACCTTTCATCAGTGCACCTTAAGCAGTGTTTGAGATGAGAAGGTTTCGAGGCCAATGGAAGTTCTCACTTTAGTTTGTAGAGCTGCGATTTCAATGTACAGTTTGTTGTTATTGCCCGATACTACTGTAAAGGATTGTGGTTTTAAATTGTACCATTATTATTGTATTTTTGCTGAGGAGAATAGAGAGTATGTTTTGACGTGAACGCTATGTTTGTAACGAAAGGGAGGCGTTGGAAATTCAGCATTCGGTTTTTTTTTTTTAGCTCCGGCGAGACAGTGGGAAGGCTCACAGCTAGCACAGCACTGTTATTTTTTTAATATATTTTTGAAATGCTGATGTGGCATTTTGTATTGTTTTTTGGGGGTGGGGCGGGGCCGGGGGGAGACATTTGAATGAATCCGCTGTTAACGGTTAAAGGACTTTTTTTTCCAATGTGGATATTAATGCACACTTGCTTCGATTCAGCTGTTCTAATTCTGTAGTTTTTCTTCTCCATCGCATTGATTTTCAGTTTTTACTGCAACCAACATACTGTACATCTAACATGTTTGCTTATTTAGCTGTAATTTCACGACTCAAGAACAGGGTGAATGTAATTCCAATACAGGCCAAACTCACTGGCCCCAAAATTAGTATTATCATGAATTTTGTGCATTTTTTTGTGGGAGGGACATTGTTCGTAGATGTCTGGTATTTAATATATATTATTTAAGTGCCCTTACTTAGTTCACTGATTTTTGAAGTCCTCTCTGTGGCAGAGTTGCGTTCTACCTCTCACACACGTACAGTACGTACGCAAACACGTTTTGGAGGCTCCAGTATGCATATCACACAAACAAAACATTGAGGGAAGATTTACTTTTGTCCTGTATATATTATTTATTTATTTATTCCAAGTGCAAATGCATTTGTTGTATGTAATGTACATGTAGCTCAGAAGTACTGTTTCGAATTCATTTTTTTTTTCCTGTACGTCATTGCATTGTTTTCTGTGCAATACGATGCGGTAGATTTAGCGTAGTTAGCAGGGATGTCCATGATGTAGATGTGTGTATGGGAGTTAGCAAGCAAGTCGTTTTCAGACCTCCGCAGTCGTTCCCTTGAGATGTGTTTGATGACTCAAGGTTCTGAGTGTGTCCCGTCTTTACAATGATCATTTTTGGGCACTCCAAGCAGTAATCCCACTTCCTCCCAGAATGCACTTGGAGATTGTCATGCATGTCCTTGCACTTTCTGGGGCATATTAAATGACTGTTGTGGCTGCCTCTTTTAGTTTGTAAACCCCCCCTCTCTAACAAGTATAGAGTAGTCTTCACACATTTGATTAAGTGCAGGAACAAGAAAGTCATTCAGCGTTACTGGGATGATGTGTCGGGACACATCTGATGCGTTGTAAAGCAACCGGCGCTAAAATTTTGAACAGGTGAATTTTTTTTTAATGGACAACTGTATGGAGCTGTCACCATACAAAATACATTAAAAGAACAAAACTGTACACCTTCAACTCAAGCAAATAAAAGAGTTGAATTTGAAAAACTGTCTGGTTGTTTTTATTTTCATAGCTTAATAGAATACCCACTTAAATGGTTTTAAAGGGGTGCGGAAGCATACGCCCGTTTTGTGACGAAATTCATGAAATATGCTGAAAATGTGTGTAAAGACTTACAGTGAAGAAAATAATTATTTGAACACCCTCCTATATTGCAAGGTCTCCCACTTAGAAATCATGGACTGGTCTGAAATTTTCATCGTAGGTGCATGTCCACTGTCTCTCTCACAGTGGACATACGCCTACGATGAAAATTTCAGACCCCCTCCATGATTTCCAAGTGGGAGAACTTGCAATATAACAGGGTGTTGAAATACTTATTTTCTTCACTGTAGATCAGTATAGCGCAGAATTTTTTTTCACTGAATGTTCCTGTCTTTGTTGGCCTAGCTAAAACATCCCCATTGTGCTTTTCCAGCATTTCCGTCCCTCCACTAAATGAGGACAAAGTGACATAATTTCGTTTGTCTGTTCAATTGAGTTGTTGCTGTGATTAGATTCCATAACAAGACCCATTTTGTATGCAGTTAGCATGCTGCGGCTGGAATTTAGATGACATGTTTTGGGGGCCTATTTAGTGCCACTTTTATAGGGTGTGAATGGGCAGCATGTTGGTTTGGGTTTGTGTTTTGGGTATCCAGGCTGTGGCCCTCCTGTGTGTAGTTGTCAGTATGTACCTTGCGATTGGCTGGCGACCAGTCCATCGTGTACTCTGCCTATCACCCAAAGTCAGCTAAGATGGGCTCCAGATCACCTGTGACACTAATTTGGATAGATGTATAAAACTGATGGATGAAGCATTATTAATAAATCTGATTTTTTTATGGTCTTTAGTGTAGTCACCCTATAGTGAAGAACCTGTTACTCAACAAGACATGAAAATAATTGAACACAGGAGATGCATTTTTGTCACCTTGATATAATTGTTTAGTTCAGGGAAAGTGCCATGACAATACAATAATATTTTACTGCATAAGGCCACCCTTAGCTTTGTTTTCACAGTAAGTAGAAGGATGGATCCTAATGGAAGGATTAAAAAAAAAAAACTAATTCCTCATAAACATGTAGTGTATGGTGCAAGAACGAACCTATGATATTTTGGGAAACATCTGGATAAAAGTGCAAATAGGGCACTTTGGCATCAGTGGAACCATTAGCCACCTGCGTTTATGATAGCACCGCATATCTGTTATCCGTCATAATCAGAAGGTAGCCTCAGAACTAACTTGGCTCTCCAGATTGTTTGGGCTTGGCACAGGGCTACGCTGTATGGACTGGCATTCAACTTATAGTAATCGCAGCATTGCAAAAACATCTTATGTGGTGGTCAGAGGCCTTTGCACAATACTGTACAACAATGATTCCCAATTACATGAGATTTCTCTTATGTTAAATATGTGAGCTGACTCAATACAGATTGGCGAACACTGGTGTACAGTATATCTGGTTTTCAAAGCCTTGGCGAAGACCAGATGATGGCAAAGTTGTCTTGTCTAGCTGGACTTTGTAGTCAGGTCTTCTAAAGTTTGGAAGAAGTCTTCCATCTCCCTCTGGAGGAGAAGGTTTCGGTTTTCTCCATCTTGCCGTGCACGCTCCGAGTTTCTGAATCGGATCTCCAGCATGTGGTACAGCTTTCTCTCGTAGTCGAGCTCCTCCTCAAGAATGTTTACTTTGGCCTGGTGCTTACGGCAGGTCTCCTCCAAACTTTAAGAGAGAAATGTTCAGAAAATTTAGCCGTAATGGGCAATCATGGGTCAAGATCAAGAAAAGAGGATCATCTTACTTGCGAATGGTGTTTTCAAAGCTCATCCTCTGTCTCTTCAGCTCTTGTTGCAATTCTGTTATGACGTTTGTTCCCACATCATCAGCAGCGCAAGTTTGATCATGATCTACATCAGCTGTACCATCGCTCAGCGGTCTTTGGTCTTCTGGCTCCTCCAAAGAGATATCAAAAGTAGTCCAGATGGAGGAGGTTTCAGCAGGCAAGCTTAGCGTAGAAGGACCGACATTGTCATAGGCGGACAGTCTGTGCGAGTGGTGGGGGGCTCTTTGAGAGTGCAGTGCCCGAGAAGCGTCCTGATCTGGCTCACTTCGCGAGTCCCCGACTGATACTGTTGTCTCTTTAAGGGAAAGGGTTGAATCCTTCAGAGACGAAGCTGAGTCCTTAAGTTTTGCACCAGATGAGGTGGTGCGTCTGTGAGCTCGGAGGGATGACAGACCATTCATCAGCCAGTTGCTTCCCCCTGCAGACACATCCAGTGCTGATCCGCCGATGTTTCCCCTTGACCCCACAGAACTGCCCTTAAAAGAATACCTCCAAGCAGAGAGGATACTTGGCTGCTTTGTAAGACTATCCCGTCCCTCTTTTTTACAATTTGCTTGACTGTCCCCATTCTCCTCTGTCTTACTATTCGCTAGAACACCCTCATCCCTCTCAGGGTAGGTGATGGTTTGTATCAGCTTATTGTCCTTAGCTGGGGTAGAAGGTTGAGGAGTTTCCTGAGGTATTTGAACACCTGTGCCAGAGGGTGCTGGGGGTTCGGCAACTTCTTGTTTAACCCATTCCACTTTCCCCTTATGGAGAGAATTCTTTTGATGCGGCAAAGAATTCTCTGTCACAGCATCGGGGTTTTCGAGCTGGTAAAGTCTGGCATGTTCACTGATCAGCACAGTCATCAGGTGTTGAACGTGAGAACTTCCTGTTTTCAGTTCAAATGAGTTATCATTAGCGTGAAACATGAATCAACATGGGAGGTTGGATTCTGCAGTCACAGCACTGTCACCAACCCTCCATCATGGTCATCGGATCCTCCATTCTGGGCCGAAGCACGTTGGGTCCAAACACAGTGGCGAGGTTCTGAACGCTCATCTTATTGGCATCAGAGTGGGACTGGACTTCATCCAGAAACCTGAGCACACAGGAACCACAGTCGTATGCGGCATCATAAAAATATGACATTGTTTGAACATGTGGCTTAAATTCGGAGTCATGACGAGAAGCTGAGTCATGTGGCTGACGTGTGGGCTCAGTTTGCAGGGGGGGCATGCAAATTATGTATGTGCACAATCGATGTGATGTCTATTGCATGTGGGTGTGATGAATAATGAATTCCTCGCATCAAATAGTGAATTATGAATGACAGGGAATATGAATGACTTACCTACAGATGTATTCAAGGAGGTTGTAGTTGACCTTTGGAAGAGATTTCACCTGCTTGCCAAGTTCTGTGATACCCTTTGAAAAAAGGAACATTATTTTTATGTACAATTTTCCTTGACTTCTGAGTGCTCCCAATTTACACATTTTAGAGATAATGTATGAGCCTTCGCATGGCCAAATTTTTGCTTTGTGTTGTGGGGCAAAATTGGAGTAACAAGCGAGCTTTGGTTACGCTGTCGCTTGATTAAAGTGGAAAAAAATATTTGAAGACATTAAGGTACTGTAATGCACTTGTATCTGGGCCAGGAGAGACACATAGCAATGTACTTTCTTCTATTTGTTTGACGGTAGAGCCAAACGCTCAAATTTACATTTGCAAGGAGCCTCTGAATAGAGTAATTACAATGTGTTCAAATAGTAAGTGCTAAATTTCCCAATTATTTAAAAATAAATTAAACTAAAACTAACAATACAGATAATACAGTACTTCTTGCTTTGATCATATGGGTAGAAACAAAATAGTGCATTATAAAAATGCATTATACATAAGTAGAAGAATTTTCAGGAATGTTCTTGTGGACTTTGGGGGTGAGTCTTTTCCATGGGAGCAGATTATACACGAGAAATTATGCTAATCTTTTTTAAACTAAAGTTGGACAATTTTCTAATAGCACAAGGGCTAACGATTCAATCAAGATTCGTAAGTCATTTGTTACGGTCAATACAAATAGCAAATTGGAATTTAGGGGGGCTGTCCGACCCCGAGTAATTACACTTTATAAAATTATTTTATTCTTTATATACTCTTTTATTTTATACACACACATGGGCTATTTTGAATATTCACTTGAACCTAACATGCATGTTTTTGGAGTGTGGGAGGATAGCCTTTCGCACAGGAGGGTCTGAGCTTGAATTCGAACCTACAACCTCAGAACTGTACACGTAAATCAAGGTATGACTTTAGTTTGTATGCACGAGTCACTTTTTTTTTTTTTTTTTACCATTTCTCTGTCCTTGGTTAGTAGCAGAGCACAAGAGAGAAATTGTGCATACTGGGTGAAAGGGATCACAGGCTCAGGTAGTTCTCGCAAATAGAGTTTCAGGAGTGATGCCACTGAGTGGACATCAGTGGCACTGAAAGGGACAATGAGTACTTGTCACACAGTTTATGGCAGAGGTCATCAAATGCGAGATCCAGTCCAGTTTGACTCACCTGTCAAACAACAGACTCTCACCACGGTCAAACGTATCCTGCAGTTCTCGAACACGACTGCTCTGTCCAGGGGCCCTGAAAAGACCTTCCTCTTGAAGCCCTTGATCGCGTATGAAACACGCGCACCGTTCGACCAGTGCAGGCACCTTTCGCTGGGGACCACGTTGTCCCTCATTAAGCATAGTTTCCTCCAAGTGCTGGCCGAAGATACCTACGGCAGCAAAACCCAGAAAAACTTGAAACTCTTATGCATATTTGGACTCAAGAAGAAAGTGAATCCCATCTTTTATAAAATGTCGATAATGTTTTTGTGTATCCTTCTGGGAAATTCACATGGATATGCCCAGAAGTTGTTGAAGTCATAAATCATGCGTTCATTGAAGTGCACGCTGGATTTCAAAAACCTCACCTCCTCCAAGCGGGGCCCAGATTGCTCGTTTTATCGCTCTGACCCATTCTTCTGCTTCACTTTCAGAGTTAGCCATCAGCAGGAACGCTTCAGGGTTTCGATCGCGTTCTGCAGCGCCCCCTGAAAACATTTCGGAGAATATAAGCTTACTGCAGGAAAACAATGGCAAGGCATATTTTGCACCCGTTACAGCAGTTTAGCTTCATAGCATCAGAGTACGACACTCGCCTGCCAGCTTCCCACTGAATATGCATGGCGCCAAATACAACGATGGAGACCATGGACTGTTAAGCAACTCAGGTTGTACATCAATCCAGAATGGGAAAGATTTTAAGGACATGTGAATGCTTATTTGTACAGAGTGTGCTTTGTGATCGCCCGGCGACAAGTTCAGGGTGTCGTGTCCAGTGTTTCCCATCCTTTATTGAGCCAAGGCACATATTTCACAATAGAGAAATCTCATTGCACACAACCAAACAAAAATATCATAACATGTAGAAAAAAAGATTATTTGTAATAGCTACATTTGACCCTGGACAGGATATGGGGTATCAGAATGGGTGGACGTGTAGGTGCGGTCCTCTACAACAGTCCGAAATTAATTACTGTACGTTCCCCTTCCACGAGTAAGTGCAAGGACGAGTCTTAGTTTTTGCAGAATAACTTACGTACCCATTTTCCCGTACAGTATTGTGTACCCACCTGGAACAATTTCAAATATATGACGACCCGGCTCGTCCCGATTGGTGGGAAGCTCTTTGACTTGGCTGCCCTTGAGAGCAATGTAACCCTGGTTAAAAAACAAATGAAGAGGGATGACATATGGTAGATTGCTGAATATATTACTAATTACATTCAAGGGCCAATCAAAGTGTTTTCACTGGGTTAGTTCATAAATGATCGAGTTTAGATAAAAAAAAAGTGTTGAGAGCAGATCGGGTGAATAAGTAAGCGATTTTAAGCGATAGCTGCTGAAAAATAAATCCATCCCATCAGTACTTCCTGAACCACTTAAAGTGGGCCTGTCATGAAATGGATGATTTTTGGTATATTATTAATAAAAAAAAACCCACAGCCAATATGGTCCCACGTGTTTTTTCACCACAAAACATGACTTTGACATACAGGCTTTTGTAACTCCTGCCATGAAAATCCTCTCAGGGATTTGTTTTCGAGAAGAAGCAGGAAGTTTCCATAAGTTTTACCTCCAGGAAGGTAGCTCGTTGTTCCTTCGTGTTAGCCAAAATAGCAGCTCATTGCATTCCTGGACATTGCTTGAACACTCGGGAGAATGGAATTACCCTTCATAAGTTTGAAAGAGACCCTGTTCGTTGTGAAAAATGGATTGCACGGGTGCAGAGGACGAGAGCTTCGTGGGTTCCAAATAACAGGTAGGTGTGTGCTACTAAAAAAAATAATAGTTTGGGGCGGACCACGTAATCGGTCTCCCTCATAACGTAACAAAAGATCCACGTACGAAATGTGTCGATGTGCGCGTCGCCCAGCCAACAATCTCTCACTCAGCCTCGTCTCGATAGTGTTCATCGCGTACTGCGACGGCTTTGAACATAAGCCTAAAAGCAGCATGGCTCGGCTCCACCTCCTCCTTATATGCCACCACGGCGCCGAAAATCAGCCACAAAGGCTGAGGCGCCGTGTTCAGCGGTCACAACTTCTGCGAAGGCTGCGCGTTGGGCTTTGCGACGGGGGCGGCTCTGAAGAACCCAGCCGAGAATGCGTTACTCAATCGCGTGCGCGCATAAAGCGCCTAGGCTCGACTGCGAGCACCCCCCTAAAGCAGCACCGCTCAGCTCTGTCATAAGCCACACCAGCCGGCTGTGATGAGCCGCGATGGCTCATCTCCGCCGCGGAAGTGGATCGGACGGGGATGCGGTTTGGCCTTGATCGCATATCATCTGAGTATGGCTCGAAACAATAGTGTCATATTGCCCCTTGGGCTCGAAACAATAGTGTAATATTGCCCTGGTAACTTCACTCGGTTGTGTGGTGTTGTCCTTGTCAAAAAGAACTTCGGAGTCCGAAGAGGCGTCGGAAAAATCTGAATATCTCTTGTTGTTCGGCTTCCATAGTCGCAGGCACTGCGCGTTTTCAATGGCGGAAGTGACGATGACGTCAAGGACAGATGACGCAACTAATATGGCGACCACTTGGATGTCGAGGGACACTCAATTGCGCAACTTTGCGCATGGTTTACGCATGATCCGCTCACATTTATTTTTTCGTATAGACATTGAAGTGAATACTGTTATATGTATTTTTCATTACAATACCTATTTTAGAATGTTTATAGGGATGACAGTCCCACTTTAAACTACTTTTGTTTCGCTGTGAAGCATGACGCTATAAGGTGGATGCATAAACCTTATTTACATTTATGTGGACTCCAAATGGAAAGGAATGGTAATGGAAAATGCCCTTTAAGGTGATAAAGCACTTGAATATTACCTGTTCCTTGATCTCATCCTGGTCTTTGTAGAAATACAAAGCTTCAGCCTTGAGGACAAACCATCGTAGTTGCCAGTTTTTCATGATAATGCGTTGTCTCTTCAGCCAGCCTGCCTTCAGCACCTTCTCCTGGTCAAGAGGGGAGCAAGGCCTGGAGACCCGTGACAACTCGCCAAAGACCATGCTCTTAGAACGGGCTATTTTAGGATTAAAAACACAAACATTTGAAATATCAGACAAAACAAATTTATCATTTTAACTAACAACAAAAGAGAAATGTCAGATTTTTTTTGGAGAGAAAATTTTCTATATGAATCAAATATGACCTAACCCTAACCCTCCTCTTTTTGCATCAAAACATTTGTAATTTCTTTATGTGGCCAAATACATTTAACAAAATGGCAGCCTAATAACTACAGATCTTATTAGTTGGTGGTTGTTTGCAGATAGTAACCACGAGCAACTGCATTTAAGCAATTTTAGTATTAAATACTGCCCCCACCCCAAAAAAAAATAGAACATCAGTCAGAAAAATAGGTACAGCGTATTCAAATGAAAATAATCAAGTAACGTCATAAACAGGATTAACTATGTAATTTTAATTTCTGCTCCATTTACTGTACAATCCAGCTTGTGCACGCCAATTTTCATGCGTCACTATCAAGCAGCTGTAAGACTTCCGAATAAGAATAGGATATATCATTTGTCCCTTGGCTTTAGCAAGCCAACGGAACATCCTCAACCCCCGCACTTCAATGTCCATTTAGGACATTAAATCAAGGAACCATCGTGATACTGCGCTATGGAAACTGCAACCCTTGTCAAGTATTCCATTTACTCCAAGCTACAAATGTGTAGACAGCACGCTGTCCACCATCTCTATCTTGATATCTGCCAACCGCGAGTGGACAGCTTGTTTCCCTGTCATGGCAAAGACTGGGGTTCGATTTCCCCGACAGGGAGAAAGTTTTATGTGACTCACATTTTCAAGTAGCTGTGCCGGCCTTTGATCGCCCACATGTGCTAAAAGAAAAGCAATTGTTTGTCACATCGTCAGCTATGAAAATAGATGAAGCAGGATAGCTTGATTTTACCTATTTGTATCATAAAAAGAAAGCGTTAATGGGTGTCTGCACCCAAAACCTCTTTCATCTAAAGCGGATGTGATACGATTAGAACTGCTGGTGGACTGCAACCTGGAAATGAGATCTGAAAACTACTTCTGACTGACTCCTGGAGAGTTAATGTTTTTTTCACTTCAGAGTATGTAAAGAAGAGAGATCAAGAACCGCACACCATGGCGAGTTTTTCATTTGATCGAACCTTTATGTTTTTTGAATCGTTTCACCATTTGACCGTTAGTACTTGCCAAACGTTGGGACCCTGCTCGAACCCCCAAGGACAACATCACTTGGGTGGACTAGACAACTGTTTCTACCTGATTTTGAAACCAGAGCGGGGACTTTTTACCTATAAAGCAAAAGTGACAATCAGTACAGTGTGGAAAATGCCTTGGTGACTTTTCTCAGAAAACACCCACACTTTTTCTGATGAAAGGTTTCAACCCCCACCATCTTCCCATTGTATCTACAATCAAACAGACTTCACCTGCAGCCATATTGATCCCAAATGGGAGAATCTTCAAGAAATTTAGATGGAGCCGAGGTAAAACAGGATTGTGCGTGACTGAGAGGGGTGGAGGGGGAAGAGTGAGGCGACAGGGAGAAGAGATAGCGAGGGTGGACGACTTCATATATTGAGGGTCAACAATCCAGAGCAATGGTTAGTGTGGTAAGAAAGTGAAGAAACAGGTCCATGCAGGTTGGAACAGTTGGCAAAAGGTGTCTGGTGTGTTATGTGACAGAAGAGTCTCCGCTAGGATGAAGGGCAAAGTTTATAAAACAGTGATGAGGCCGGCCATGATGTACGGATTAGAGACGGTGGCACTGAGGAAACAACAGGAAGCAGAACTGGAGGTAGCAGAAATGAAGATGTTGAGGTTCTCGCTCGGAGTGAGCAGGATGGATAGGATTCGAAATGAGCTCATTAGAGGGACAGCCAAAGTTGGATGTTTTGGAGACAAGGTTTGAGAGAGAAAACTTCGATGGTTTGGACATGTCCAGAGGCGAGCGAGTGAGTACATTGGTAGAAGGGTGCTGAGGATGAAGCTGCCAGACAAAAGAGCTAGAGAAAGACCAAAGAGAAGGTTGATGGATGAGGTGAGGGAGGACATGAGGACAGTTGGGGTTGGAGAGGAAGATGCAGGAGATAGGCTAAGATGGAATAAGATCACATGCTGTGGTGACCCCTAACGGGACAAGCCGAAAGGAAAAGAAGAAGAAGAAGCTATCATCAAGGGATGAAAGATTACATCACCATGCTTTTCAACCGTCAAAACATTTGACAAAAAAGGGAAAGTAGAGAACGTGTGAATTTGTTGTCAATGTAATTAAAGAAAAAGGAATCTTACCCTGTCGAGCCTGTTTTATCTTGGGGCTCAGCATGCTTGCAGATCACATCCCTCTGTTCATACACACTTATGCGGGTGCCTCGCCCTTCTACATCCTCTTCCAGCATCTCTCTCCCTGGCGTTCTGTCTCGCACTTGGACAGTTTCCGTTTGATGCCAGGCACACTTACAAGCACTTAACCCCTCACTCTCTGCTTCCTTCATTCTCTTTCTCGCTATATTAAATACACTCTTCTCAGATGCCTGAAGCCCCTCCCACATCCCTTCTTCCTCCCCTTTGACTGTACACTCACTTTGGTCGCTAAAACAATTGCAGTGACTCCCGGCAATAAGTGTACAGGTCTACATGATTATGCCTCATCTGTTCATGCAGTCACAGTCCCTGTTTTTCACAAGAGGATATCTTACAGCCCCCAGCAGCCATCGACAAAAAATCCCATGACATCAATTCCCGATTTCCTCTTGTCTAGCTCTGCATCAGGAAGTCAGGCAACTTAAAAGAGAAGTGAAAACTGCTGATTTCTGTAAGCACATACTGTATGTTTCTCCCGTTAGATGTAAATGTGAGAATTATGAGATCTGAAAGCGATGGGACCTTCTTCAAACGTTCAAAAATTTCTTCAAGGAATTTAACTATCATAGAATACCAGAGACAAAACGTTCAGGATCTTACATGGCAGATTAGGAGGATATTCAATATGCTCCAGAAGCATATTTGTGAGGTCACACACTGTTGGACGAGAAGGCCTGCCTCACTGTCCTCTCAAAATCAACCCAAAGTGTTCTATCGGGTTGAACGCAGGACCATGCGCAGACCAGTCAAGCTCATCCATACATACATACCAAATTCACTCATCCATGTCTTTATGGACCTTGCTTTGTGCACTGGTGCACTGAAATCTTGGAACGGGAAGGGGGAGTCCCCAAACTGTTCGACTTACCAAAATCTCTTGGTACAGTATGTTGATGGGTTCCTTTCGCTGGAGCTCAGCGGCTAATATTTTGGACATTTCCAATTTTGTACCAAGTTTTGCGATGGCCCCTTCCTGTTTGAACATGACCATGCATCAGTGCACAAATCAAGGTTGACAAAGACATGGATGAGAAAGTTTGATGTGGATGAACTTGACTGCCCTGCAATTCTGACCTCAACCCAATACAGCACTTTGGATAAATTAGATCAGACAATGAGAGCCAAGCCTTCTCGTTCAATATCGATGTCACCTCACAAATATGGCTCTGGAAAAATGGTCATAAATTCCGATAAATACACTCCTAAACCTTGTGGAAAACCTTCTCAGAAGAATTCAAGATGTTATAAGTGCAGAGGTTGGACCAACGTCGTATTAAACGCCAGGGATTACAAATGGGCATTACAAAATGCGTTCCTGGACCAAAAAAAAAAATGTTTTTTTTTTTAAAAACAAACAAAGGTCCCTGGTGTAAATGTGAGAGGTTTCCCAGCAGTATGAGAACACATTGAAATCCATTCAAAATGGCAAACTATTGAATCAGAGAAGCAATCTATTGTGAAAGAAATTGGATTCAGCCACTTTCCTCAGATTGAAGACAGACATTTTCAAGAACTACAAGCACTATTACATTGGCTTAATTTTGTTTTTATTCAAACAATAATTCATTAAATCCAAATAGGTACAGTATAAACAGCACAACACATGCACAAGTTGACAGTGTAGGAGAAAAATAAATTACAGCATGTGACAAGGGCACTTCTGGTGATAATGTGAGAAAATCTATGTTGTGTTTAACACCATAAACAACATGAAGTACAAAGAGGCGTGCAGGAGTTCATAGGGGGATAAAAAACGAATATATATTATATATATATATATATATATATATATATATTTTTTTTTTTTTTTGACAATCTTTGATTTATCATTACCACCAGCTAATTATACATCTGCTTTTATTTGGGATACCCCTACATTTAGCATTTTACACTCTAGTAAACATATTTAAAAAGAACAGATGTATAACATTTGTCAAAAAATATAACAATAAAAATAACACACATGGACCAGAGACTCTATGTCAAAACTTTAAAATAATGTGGGTAGCATGTTCAAGATTTTTTTTCCTGAGGATACTAGATCTCATTTTTATCTTTTATTAATTATGAAAGATTATTGTATTATACCAGTACATATACAGTATATTGTTAAAACCTGAGTAAATTTCAATTAAAAATTGTCACTGACACAGTGTTAAAAAAAACCTATGAATATTTATGCTCTCAGTAGCATTCCAACAAGCTAAAATATCGACACACACGCGTGCATAAGCTTTAAGCACCACATTACTACTGTAACTGATAATGTCATGGAAAATACTCACAGATAACTTCATGAAGTACACCCATGGATGTAACCATGATACTAGCCATTCATTTAGCAACATGTTGCTGTGTTTCTTTTTAATTAGAATTTTTCCATTGCTGACTAATGGACTAATACTGCAAATGGTCAGCAAACTAAATACAAGCTGTGACAGTTTTAAATGTCTATTGGCACGTTGTCATCGCTTGTAGGGCCGCTGTCCAACTGTCTCCGTCCCTCGAGCAGAAACGTCACCACCGTAATCCAGCGCTGTCCAAGTGACCTGTGCCGCCTCACATTTCCATAGTATCTGAAGTAAGTCGTCGTTGCCATAGCGACGGCATGTAACTGCTCTGTCAGTAGCCACACCTCCCACAAGAGTGTCCCGGCATTCATAATCGTCATCCCCGTGACCCAGAACTCACTCCCCAGGCACGTGAGCCACGACAACATGCCGCTGGCTGACATCTTGTCGTACAGGTACCTTGTTGCCGTGGCGACAAACAAGAAGTGGCCTGTCAGCACGGAGAGGATGAAGATGAGGAAGAGGCGATGGTTAGCCTGGCCAATGCACCGGTTTAGAAAGAGGCAGTGGTGGTCGTAGTGCTGGATGCACACATTGCAGAACTTGCAGTGCTTAGTGTAGTCAGGCTGGAATAACTGAAGTGAGAATAAGAAGGAGATAAATATACTCGTGAGGAATAATTAAAGGAATGTTTTTTTTGTCCCACCCAAGACTAAAAGTAGACATCAAGCCATTTCTAGATCAAGACATTGATGTCATTGTCAGGCATGTCAAGTGCCACGTCTTACCTCACAGTAGGGACAGAACCTGTTAGAGCTTTGGTTCTTCTCAACTAGGTCAGCGATGCAGGAGAACCGAGGGTCCGCATCAGCGCATTCCAGCATCCCGGGGTCCTGAGTCAGAATCTTAAAGAACAAACCGAGGACTAAGCAGAAGTGGACCGTCGACACCTGGACCAGGGCGGTGCTCGGCCCGACACATTCATTCGGTTAAGGAAAAGACTTTTGATATATTCTCAAAAAGCAAACATTATACATAAGTGCTTAAGGGGGGCTTCAATCTGTGCTGGGAGCAAAGAAATCTCAAGACCATCAAGGCATCCTTGAGTGAAATGTCCTGCCCCATGGCAGGAACCTTGGTCGCAGTTTCAGGTCAAAAACACCAACGCACAGCTAAGAAAAAAAGCAAGAACGGCTAGGAACAAAATCTGTGAATACATTGTGAACAGTCCTGATATAATTACTATTCCACATTTGTGGAAGAAGCCCCCCCCCCCCCCCCCAAAAAAAAAAAAAAAAAATACCGGTGCTAATGAAGAGAGCTCTCATGCACGTGACGTCACCATTTTCACGGCACCATATTGCCGGTCAAAAAGAGCTGCTCGACAGTGTGGGGGGACATTGAACCAGTGCAGAATATTCACAATGCCCGAGACTTGTTGTGCTGTTGGTTGTTACAACAGACAAGACAGATATTCAAAGAGATCATTCTATGGAATACGAGCTGAAAAGACGAGAAAACATCAATGGATTTCGGCAATTAAAAGTGATGGATGGTGCCCAACCAAATACACACGACTGTGTAGTGATCACTTCACTTCAGGTAGGAATTATTCTTCTCAATCTCAAATTCCCATTGTTCTCAAAGGAGTCCGATGCATATTTAAAAAAAGAAAACGCCGGTCACACAGAGGTTTATCGAAGTTCAACGTGTGCCCACAACGTGCTTCCGTGTATTAGGGCTGAGACCTATCACAGCGGTTTATTTTCGTTTTTTAACTACGCATTGGACTCCTTTGAGAACATGGGTTAGGGTTATTAAAAAAAAAACGTCTGCCACGGAGAGGTTTAGCCAAGTTTAACGTGTGGCCGCAACACGCTTCGTGTACGGAGGAGCGGACTCGCTGTCCCCCCCCCCCCCCCAATCATAGTTAATAAATGTGAGTTTGTGTAAAACCAGGAGTCATTTATTTAAATATTGGTATTTGTATTGAAAAAAATCTGAGTGCCTCCATTGCTATGTGGGATTTATTCTTGATTAAGAACAGACCCAGCAACGAAGTATTTGTATGCGTCCAGACTTTTCTTCGCTTTCAAACTCTTCTGTGTAAATCTCGACTACTTACTCACCAGATACACGTGTAGATCCAGTTGTCCAAGACAAGCGGAAGCGGGATAATAGTCCAATTTCTTATCGGCGAAAACATCAACTTCGTCATTAAATAAGTCCTCTATGCCAAGTACCTTCGTTTCTTATCACCTTCTAAATGGATTGGACAAAATGCTATAAGACGTATTTTCGTGTCGTCTCCAATCGACTTAGCATTGAAGAATGCTTTGCTAGACCGACACTTCCGGCTGGTGACGTGATTCGATGATGTAGGTCCACGAGCGCAATAGTGGACCCAAAATACCAGACTAGACATGCTAACAGTCTCATTGTGAGTGACATTGCAGTGATCACCTCGAAAGGTTACTCACAAAATATTAAATTAAGGGTATCAGTGTTTTTGCATAGGCCATTTTCCTTAGTCTGATTCCCAAGAAAATTCCATTAGACCACAAATATCAGAAAAATAAAAGAATCCCAGATTTGTGTTAGTTCAATTAGATGGTAAAAATTAGCATAATGCAAAATGTCCATATGTATATTAGGGCAACCCTCAAATGCTCAGACGAACTACACGACAGATATTGGAATGTATAGGAATGTATGACATCACAAAACATGCCAGCATATTGCACTAGAAACAAAGGATTGGCACGTAACATCCTCATGTGTTATTACTAGAGCATAAAAAGTCTCTCAAGAACCATGCAAAAATGTGATCTGTCGTAGTGGAAGGATATTAGGCGCTATTTTCCCATAAAAGCAAACCAGGGAATGGAGCAAGCCTGCTATGAGGGTCCCCGGGTAAATGGGGTTGGGTAACCTGAAATGAAGACAGCTGCTCTCTGAACAAAGAGATATAACGCACCCCAAAAAAAAAAAAAAAAAAAAAAAAAAAGTGTTGGGAATATTACACATGGTTCAAAAATGCCACAGTTTGTCAAACCTCTGGTATGCGGCCATGCGGTGGTACTGAGTGAAGATGCTTCTGGCCAGGCAAGGCAAGAGTAAACCACAAAGGAGACCACCATAACCTCCCAACATGGCTGCTATCAGCAGAATGGTGGCTCCGCTCAGACTTGGAAAAATCAGTATCCAGTAGTACAAAACTAGCATTAAGGGACACCAAAAAAAAAAAAAAAAACACAAAAATCAATATAAGTGCATATCTTTTATGCCTTTTCTGAATTGTGCCACACCTGATTTAAACACGACAGATGATCATTACCATTAGAGTCTTTGGGCTTGTGGCTGATTGGCATGTTCATATACTGGCTCAGTAGTTTGGTGAGTTGGCGATGCCTGCAAATAAAAGCATAACACAGCCGTGTGTACAGTGAGCCCCACGTTTTTGTGGTTTGCGATTCACAAATTTGTCCTGTGGAACCAATCCTCAGCCATTCACTGAAAAACTTGCCTAATTGCATTTTTGTGCTGTTTCTGTAATACTCTGAATAGGAAAGTAGTAATTGATGTCGACACAGTTGAAAATTAA
Organism: Syngnathoides biaculeatus; assembly: GCF_019802595.1. Classification (NCBI taxonomy): domain Eukaryota; kingdom Metazoa; phylum Chordata; class Actinopteri; order Syngnathiformes; family Syngnathidae; genus Syngnathoides; species Syngnathoides biaculeatus. The sequence goes on from NC_084651.1 coordinate 12,941,209, forward strand.
GTCTCTTAATGAAAAAAAAAGCTTAGAATGTTTTAAAGAGCTAAGTTTAGCCTGTTTAGCATGTGTAGTTAGTTCCAAAGCATTTTTTTTCCAAAATGAAATAATCTGTAAATCATTTATTTTTCACAGTCAATTGTAAAACAAGTTTAAACCAATATGAAACTGTTTTGGATAATAGATTGTGGTATATTTACAGTTTAAACTATGAATATAGGCAATCCTAAACAAAAATTGCTGCGACTGTAGTGATGACGGAATCTTTTTTTTTTTTTAAAGTTTTGCTTCATATTCACCGAAATGTTTTCCCTTGTTTGCTGAGGTCCAACGGTCTGAGTCCGCTGAGGTTCTTCTCGTGCAGGGCCCTGCACTTGGCTTTTTGCAGCAGAGTCCAGCAGACCTCAACGCATCCTCGCTCGGCCGCCACGTGAAGTGCCGTCGCCCCCTGTTGGTCGACAGCATCCACGGCACAACGCTGTAAGTAAAGGAAATTGTTTTCAAGTTGCAAACCAAACGTCGTACAATTTGTAGTCAAATAGTAAAAACAGTCAACATCAAAACTGGACTGGTCGCCAGCCAGATAATTACGTTTTGAGCTATTTCAAGAAGATTCAGTTGCCTTGGTCATGATAACTGCTCATTACTATTGTCAAATAAGAAATACAAAATAAATCATGACCTGGTCTCTGAGGAGGTACCGGACCATATCTGTGTTGCCTGTCGATGCCGCCAAATGAAGGGGGGTCATCCGGTGCGTGTCTGTGTCTGTGAAACGGAACATTTCCGTCTCCCACAAATAGTGCACGGCAACGCTGGGTGAAGAACGGTCAACACATGCGTGCATGGACTATAAAAGTTATGACAGTTTGACTTTTTGTTGGGTGACTTCACTCACATGCTGCCACCAGTCACAGCGTGATGCAGAGAGGATTTTCCTTGCAGGTCTACCGCACGCAGGTCGGCTCCGTGCCGTCTCATTTTATGAATGATGTCGATGTTTCCTTGCCTATGTGGGGAGACATCACAAGATCGGGAGGTTTTCAATGGAAGAAATGAACCAAAGCTCACTGACCTGCAAGCAAAGTGAAAAGCTGACTGTCCCGCGTCGCAGGTCAGGTTGGGGTCGGCGGCGTTGCTGAGGAAAAGGTCAACCAGGGCTCGGTTACCATGGAGGGCAGCGTAGTGCATCGGAGTGAAACCACCCCAGCCTGGGTGAAGAAGAATAAAATGCACACAAAACCAGATTTGAACATCAGTGTACACTAGTATTATGGCTGGTGTCAAAACAATATTAAAATTTATGGATGGATATGAAACTGATTGCGACAACACACATTTGGATACATTTTCTCATGCTATTGAATGGGAATTGAATGCAGCCCTATGGGGGCACAAACCAGTGCAATCTGTAGGCTGGTCCCAAGCCCGGATAAATGCAGAGGGTTGCGTCAGGAAGGGCATCCGGCGTAAAAACTGTGCCAAACAAATATGAGCGTTCATCTAAAGAATCCCATACCGGATCGGTCGTGGCCCGGGTTAACAACACCCGCCCCCGGCACTGCTAACCTGCAGGGCGTCGGTGGAAATCCAGCTACTGTGGGTCGAAGACAAAGAAGAGGAGGAAACCGGATCCATCGTCAGAAGAAAAAGAGGAATGCACAGAGCCTACACCTGAGTGTAGGGACTTTGAATGTTGAGACTATGACAGGAAAAGCTCAGGAGTTGGTTGACATAATGATTAGGAGAAAGGTTGATATTCTGTGCATCCAAGAGAGCAGGTGGAAAGGTAGTAAGGCTAGAAGTTTAGGAGCAGGGTTTAAATTATTCTACCACGGAGTAGATGGGAAGAGAAATGGAGTAGGGGTTATTTTAAAGGAAGAGCTGGCTAAGAATGTCTTGGAGGTGAAAAGAGTATCAGATCGAGTGATGAGACTAAAATTTGAAATTGAGGGTGTTATGTATAATGTGGTTAGCGGCTATGCCCCACAGGTAGCATGTGACCTAGAGTTGAAAGAGAAATTCTGGAAGGAACTAGATGAAGTAGTTCTGAGCATCCCAGACAGCGAGAGAGTTGTGATTGGTGCAGATTGTAATGGACATATTGGTAAAGGAAACAGGGGCGATGAAGAAGTGATGGGTAAGTACGGCATCCAGGAAAGGAACTTTGGGGGACAGATAGTGGTGGACTTTGCAAAAAGGATGGAGATGGCTGTAGAAAACACTTGTTTCCAGAACAGGGAGGAACATATAGTGACCTACAAGAGCGGAGGTAGAAGCACGCAGGTGGATTATATTTTGTGCAGACGATGTAATCTGAAGGAGGTTACTGACTGTAAAGTAGTGGTAGGGGAGAGTGTAGCTCGACAGCATAGGATGGTCGTGTGTAGGATGACTCTGGTGGTGGGTAGGAAGATTAAGAAGACAAAGGTAGAGCAGAAAACCATGTGGTGGAAGCTGAGAAAGGAAGAATGTTGTGCGGCCTTTCAGAAAGAGGTAAGACAGGCTCTCGATGGACAACCGAAGCTCCCGGAAGACTGGACAACGACAGCCAAGGTGATCAGAGAGACAGGCAGGAGAGCTCTTGGTGTGTCTTTTGGTAGGAAAGGGGCGAAGGAGACTTGGTGGTGGATTCCCAAAATACAAGGAGTCATACAAGGAAAGAGATTAGCGAAGAAGAAGTGGGATACTGAGAGGACTGAGGAGAGGCGAAAGGAGTACATCGAGATGCGACGTAGGGGCAAAGGTAGAGGTGGCAAAGGCTAAACAAGAGGCATATGAAGACATGTACACCAGGTTGGACACGAAAGAAGGAGAAAAGGATCTCTACAGGTTGGCCAGAAAGAGGGATAGAGATGGGAAGGATGTGCAGCAGGTAAGGGTGATTAAGGATAGAGATGGAAATGTGTTGACTGGTGCCAGTAGTGTGCTAAATAGGTGGAAAGAATACTTTGCGAAGTTGATGAATGAAGAAAATGAGAGCGAAGGAAGAGTTGAAGAGGCAAGTGTGAAGGACCAGGAAGTGGCAATGATTACCAAGGGGAAGTCAGAAAGGCACTACAAAGGATGAAAAATGGAAAGGCAGTTGGTCCTGATGACATACCGGTGAGGTATGGAAGCAATTTGGAGAGATGGCTGTGGAGTTTTTGACCAACTTATTCAACAGAATACTAGCGGGCGAAAAATGCCTGAAGAATGGAGGAAAAGTGTTCTAGTTCCCATTTTTAAGAACAAAGGGGATGTTCAGAGCTGTGGGAACTATAGAGGAATAAAGTTGATGAGCCACACAATGAAGTTATGGGAAAGAGTAGTGGAGGCTAGACTCAGGACAGAAGTAAGTATCTGCGAGCAACAGTATGGTTTCATGCCTAGAAAGAGTACCACAGATGCATTATTTGCCTTGAGGATGCTCGTGGAAAAGTACAGAGAAGGTCAGAAGGAGCTACATTGTGTCTTTGTGGATCTAGAGAAAGCCCATGACAGAGTACCAAGAGAGGAACTGTGGTACTGCATGCGTAAGTCTGGTGTGGCAGAGAAGTATGTTAAAATAGTACAGGACATGTATGATGGCAGCAGAACAATGGTGAGGTGTGCCTTAGGTGTGACAGAGGAATTTAAGGTGGAGGTGGGACTGCATCAGGGATCAGCTCTGAGCCCCTTCCTGTTTGCAGTGGTAATGGATAGGCTGACAGATGAGGTTACACTGAATCCCCTTGGACCATGATGTTCGCAGATGATATTGTCATATGCAGTGAAAGCAGGGAGCATGCAGAGGAACAATTGGAAAGATGGACACATGCACTGGAAAGGAGAGGAATGAAGATTAGCCGAAGTAAAACAGAATATATGTGCGTGAATGAGAAAAGTAGAGGGGGAAGAGTGAGGCTACAGGGAGAAGAGATAGCGAGGGTGGACGACTTCAAATACTTGGGGTCAACAATACAGAGCAATGGAGAGTGTGGTCAGGAAGTGAAGAAACAGGTCCATGCAGGTTGGAACAGTTGGGAAAAGCTGTCTGGTGTGTTATGTGACAGAAGAGTCTCTGCTAGGATGAAGGGCAAAGTTTACAAAACAGTGGTGAGGGCGGCCATGATGTACGGATTAGAGACGGTGGCACTGAAGAAACAACAGGAAGCTGAACTGGAGGTGGCAGAAATGAAGATGTTGAGGTTCTCGCTCGGAGTGACCAGGTTGGATAGGATTAGAAATGAGCTCATTAGAGGGACAGCCAAAGCTGGATGTTTTGGAGACAAGATTCGAGAGAACAGACTTCGATGGTTTGGACATGTTCAGAGGCGAGAGAGTGAGTATATCGGCAGGCGGGTGCTGAGGATGGAGCTCCCAGGCAAAAGAGCTAGAGAAAGACCAAAGAGAAGGTTGATGGATGAGGTGAGGGAGGACATGAGGACAGTTGGGGTTAGAGAGGAAGATGCAGGAGATAGGCTAAGATGGCAAAAGATGACACGCTGTGGCGACCCCTAACGGGACAAGCCGAAAGGAAAAGAAGAAGAAGATTGAATGGGAATTGTGACTGGTAGTGTACGTTAGACATAAAAGGGGAATAATATCTAAGTGGGGCCCACATCGTTCCAATTTTAAGCACATTTTTTGAAAATCTTCAAACAATCATGATCTAGATGTACATCACATTATCTCAGACGATACAGACGTTAAAGGGGAAATCCAGTGCTTTGCATGAACAATCTATCCAATAGGTCGTGAAATATGTACTCTATTTTGACAATGTGATGTTGAATCCTCTCTCATTTAATACTGTTTTGAGAAGACTTTTATCGACAATTACGAATTTTCAGGGGCGCTGCCATTTTGGCGAGTCACATGACTTACGTGCGCGGATGTGACGTATAAGGTGCTGCACCAAATGCTCGATTACATTATGCCCAGCGCTCATTTCTCAGATTTTTATACTTCCATCCAAATTCTTCAAATTTGGATAGAAGTATTCTTTTGTCTTCCCGATCAACCGACACTGCTATTTCTTTGCTTCGTCATTGCTTGGCTCCTGCCATAGACAAACATAAAATTGAGTATTTGAGTAATCCTGGGCTGCTTCCTTACTACTATTGAGGTGCTCTTGAGCAAAACATTGACTTTCGACAATTGAGGAGCACTGTTTGTGTGCCCCTTTCACTCTGAAATCTCTCTGTCTTTTCATGCCTGTATGTGTGCTCTGCTGCAAAAAATACGTATACAGCAGTGTGAGGTGAATTTCCCCTCGATGGATTGTTATGAGTACAATAAATATATCAAAGATGCACTAAAGAGGCCCGAAACAGTTCTTGTAAATTTGACACGCCACAGCGCTGGCTCGTTCTAAAAAGCCTACAAAACTTGAATTGGAAAAAAAAATGTCACCATGTAAGATAGGTGGAGACAGCACTTCCACCTGTCAATCAAATACTTTCCCTGCATCCCAGCTTTTTGTGTGCGTGTGTTCAGTTACTGGCTGATGTTTGACAGTCAAACATTTGAAACGTT